>NC_135801.1:129910106-130213858 GCF_964213995.1 Mustelus asterias | reverse complement strand
GTGACACTATCATTTAGATGTATATGTTTTGTTAGTTGTAAGGTAGTGTGATAGTGCAGGTTGTGTTCTCCATTTGATCATTCTATCAGTGAGAGGCACAACGCAAAAGGAAAGGATTTCACATTGGAACAATGGAAGAACTATATTCTTCCATGTTGAACGCTGCATGAAAGAAGCGCAGAAAAATGAGGGCACAGAATACATTGACTGGGCAATCTCACCGTCTGGTCTGGAGCGCTGCATTCAGTTGTCAGCACCAAACCTGAGGAAGGACATACAGATGAAACTTCATCAGAATTATACCAATGGTTCATGGATTAAATTTTGGAACAGGTTGCATACACGAGGCTGGTATTCCCTTGTAGGGTTAAGGGGTCATCTAATTAAGAGATTGCAGAGAGGCAGAGAGAAACTATTTCCTTTGAAACCCAGAAAATGAAGAAATAATCTTAAAAGTAGAGCCAGGCCACTCAGGAAACATTCCTTCACACAAGGGATATGGGAAACCTGGAGCTCACTCTTCCAAATTATCTCTAGGAAGTAAGTAAGGAGAATAATGGATATATAGGCAACTTTAGAAGGGACCATGTTTGAGTGAGAGAAGAATACATAGCTACAGGTGCACTGGTTATGTCAGAACCGGTCAGAGTGCAAGGGCAGTGACACGGAGGGAAGGCAGTGGAAGAATCTCATGTGGTTGACTGTGTTGAATGTCATGAACTCAGGGAAGGAAGGAATGATCACATTCTCAATCACAGAAGGTATAATTGATGCTGTGAGTAAAGGAGAATTGAGAATGATGGGAATTTATTAGGGAATTATGGGACAGGTCAGCACAGAGCTTGGAGAATCATATTCCAAATACCAAATGGAGTTTTGTTTTCCTTTCGGCCGGGCAGCCGCTGAAGCAGTGCACAATGGGTTGTGTAAATCGTAGCATGAGGCCATTCAGCCCATCGAGTCTGCACCAGCTCTCTGAAGAGCATCTTACCCAGGCTCACATCCCTAATCCACCTAACTGACACATCGTTGGACAATAAGGGGCAATTTAGCATGGGCAATCCACCTAACTTGCACATCTTTAGACTGTGGGAGGAAACTAGGTTACCCAGAGGAAATCCACGCAGACACGGGGAGAATGTACAAACTCCACAGTCACTCAAGACCAAAATTGAACCCAGGTCCCTGGCACTGTGAGCCAGCAATGCTAACCATTGTGCCACTGTGCCACCCTCAAATATAAAAGTGACACATTCAAAGATCTTGGAAAGGGAAGTTAGAGAAGGGGCAACAGCTGGATTGGGAATACAAGTTAAACATTCAATAGGAGATAATGCTGTTGCTTTTGCAAGTGAGAGGGACAGAGTCTGAACAATGTCAGATGTTTCCAGAGGCGGTAGACATGACGCTCATAAAACCTGCCCCACCCTGTCCCCAATACCCCAGAGGAAAATTTGAACTTCTATGCAGAGAGTGGTTAAAATCAGAAGCTTACTTGCTTATAAGGAAGCAGAGATAATCAATGAATTCAAAATAAATTGGATGCGGAAAATAAATTTGCAGAAAACGGGGATTGAGTTGGGGGAATAGGAGTGATGGAATTGTTCTGCAGGTCATTAGAATGGATTCAAAGGGCTGAATGGCCTCCTTCTGTGCCATAATGACTCCATGACTTCTGGGGCACTTACTCCCAAGTCAGGTTTGAAGAGCCAAGAAATCTCCTGATTCTGCACTTCTGATCCGGGAGCACAGATTTAGACCCCTTGAGTTGTTTATGTATACACATTTCAGTTTGTGTACAGATTGAACAAAAGCTGCCAACTTATTATGCTGCAGATGATCCCAATCTGTTCTGTCTGACACAATCAACCCAATTTCTTTGTGCGGAACGATTGCTTTTGATTTCTCTGTGACGCTATGCATTCAATCGGGCATCATCTAAATTGCAATCAACGTTAATAAGGTTTACGTGAATAGAAAATTAAGTATAACTAATAGGAAAACTGGATTTTCTTTTGCCAAAAATGAGAGTTGGAATTTAAAACAATCCACAATAAATCCTAAATAAAAACAGGAAAATGCTGGAAAAACTCAGCAGATCTGGCAACATCTGTAGAGAGACATACACAGTTAACTCTTTAGGGGCGATTTTACCATCATGTTACACCCGTGTTCGGGCGTGACGCAGTTGTGAAGTGGGATGTAATGTGATTAGCGTGATTGGCGCTGGTTTTTGCAATCGGCATCATTTTACGAGCGCCGGATTTCCGATGCGGTCAGCCTTGCAGGTTAATGTATTGAAATTTATTTAAAGAAGCACTTACATGTCATTAGTGAGCCTGATGCTCAGTCGTCCGGGCTCACCTTCCTTTATGACCTCGCAGGGAAAGGTTCTCACCGGCGAGGAATAGACATGCTCCCCATGAACAGGGCACAATCGACTTGGCCTCACCGGTGGAACCGGAGGCAATTGAGGCCCCCCAGAGAGGCCGAGGGCAAGGGGAGGTGCCCCTTGGGCAGTGTCAGACAGGCAGTGTCACCCTGGCTCCTGAGCAATGCCCACCAGGCAGTGCCAGGGGGCAGGGCTAATGGGGAGGGTCCAGTGAGGGTACAGGGCTAATGAGGGGAGAGAGGTGTTGCCACTCTGCAGCGATCGGTGGGGGGAGGGAGGGGGCCCGCTGCTACTCTGCAGCGGTCGGTGGGGGGGAGGGCAGTGGGGCCGTGATCGGTGGGGGAGGGAGGGGGTCCATGATCGGACTGGGTAGCGGGGGGGTGCGGGTCAGCGGGGGCTGAATCCCGGGCCACTGGCCCCCGTGATTGCAAAGATGGGAACTGCTTCAGTCTGCCTACAGTAGTAGGGGCCTGACAGCTCTCTCTTTGTCTGTCAGATCCCTGTTACTGCTAACGTGCATGTGCAGCATCAGAAGCCTGTGCTGCTATCCGTGTAATGCAGAGAAGCATGGCAACTAATTTGCATGCACTTGGTGCCACTAACATACATGAGGTACGAGACCAAATGATGTTTTAAATGGTGTTGGTTAAGAGCTAAATATTGGGATAAATTCACTGCTGTTCTTTCAGTAGTATAGTGGGATCTTTTACATTTGCCCGAGAGGCAGAAGGGACCTTGGTTTAACAGCAAACTGAAAGACAGCACCCCAAGTGTGTAGCGTTTCATCACAAATGTATTAAAGCAGCAGCTGAGGTCTCTAGAGTGAGGCTTGTGTTGGAAGGTTGTTTGGTTCTCACTAAATAGTCTGGAGGTTTGTATTGTTGAATATTAATTGTTTATTGTTAACGCACAGTTATATCTCCAAGGTAAAGCCCGTATCTCAGTGCTATCCTCATGCCAACTTCTCTCAGATTGTCTCTACGTCCGGTCTATTAACATCATCTGCATCACAATCTACATCACAACAGCTTCTCATCCATTGACTCTGTCTACACTTCTGCCACCTCGGAAAAGCAGCCAGCATAATCAAGGACCCCCACGCACCCCGGACATTTTCTCTTCCACCTTCTTCTATCGGGAAAGGATATAAAAGTCTGAGGTCACGTATCAACCAACTCAAGAACAGCTTCTTCCCTGCTGCCGTCAGACTTTTGAATGGACCTACCTTATATTAAATTGATCTTTCTCTACGCTCCAGCTATGACTGTAACACTACATTCTGCACCCTCTCCTTTCCTTCTCCCCTATGTACTCTATGAACAGTTTGCTTTGTCTGTATAGTGCACAAGAAAGAATGCTTTTCACTATACACCAATACATGTGACAATGATAAATCAAATCAGATCAAAATGTGGGTGGTAATTGCTCCATTCGCACATTCAACCTTGCTATTCTGAACACTTTTATGCTAAAGCTTGAATCTTGTATAAGCTGACTCAGAAGTGGGTGTGCTAAAACTGAGGCAATAGGCTGACATCTAATGATTAAACTGCATTATACAATAATTCTAAATCCGATACAGCAGAAAGATCCCAGACAAGATACAACGTCAACAATGAAACAGAGACAAGAGAATGTGAATTCCTTGTCTTCCAACGTGAAGACATGACAGGCACGCTCAGGAGAAATTGCAGAGCTTAAAAGAATAATGAAGGATTATTATGTACGATGATTGACACTGTTATATCATCGACATTGTTATATCATCAACATTGTTATATCATTGACACTGTTATATCATTGTGTGCCTTCATTCTCCTATGTTTTAATCCGTTGACAGCATGTGGCTGTGTTGGGTAATCACAGTGAATTCCAGGCAGGTTTTTTTGCTTGGGTGATTCAAGCTGGTTAAAAAGCCAACCAGATGACCTTGGCCTCAGGATCTGTGCAAACCTCACCGGATAGCTTTTGTCTTTGTCACTTTGCAAAATCTGCTGAGATAATTCATTTCATGCAGATGCATCAAGTTTTTATTGTCACTGCCGCCAACACCTGTTCTACAGGCAGCAAACACACTTCAGGCTGTTGTCAAATACAGAGTGTTGAAATTTTTTGCCTGGTTACAGCTTGCTTTTGTGGTTTGCTCGTGGGCATCTGCAATCATTTCGTTCCCTATTTTGTTTGATTCAAGGAGCTTTGCCTTTCATGATGGTTGAGCAGGAACTAAGCTGTGAAGTGAGAACCTCATGTTCCAAAACCCAGACTCCAGAGAGGTTTCATACTCTTGTCATGTTCATGAATGACAATTTACCAGCTGGATCCTTGACCTACCCGAGTCCCAGCTGATTACCATCCAGCCTAAAGACTTTGAATACAGTTTCAGTCTCAAATCTCTTTGGTCGAGCCTAGACAAGCTCATTTTTATTTGAAAGATGTTGTTGTGTATCATTCTGTGAAGCAGCAGAAATCCAGAGGAAGTGTTGGACATGGGTAGAATCATAGAATCCCTACAGTGCAGAAGGAGGCCTTTGGCCCATCGAGTCTGAACCAACCACAATCCCACCCAGGCCCTATCCCCATAACCCCATGCATTTACCCTAGTTAGTCCCCCGACACTAAGGGGCAATTTAGCATGGCCAATCCACCTAACCCGCACATCTTTGGACTGTGGGAGGAAACCGGAGCACACGGAGGAAACCCATGCAGACACGGGGAGAATATGCAAACTCCACACAGACAGTCACTCAAGCCAGGAATCGAACTCTGGTCCCTGGTGCTGTGAGGCAGCAGTGCGAACCACTGTGCCACTGTGCCGGATATTCTAACTTATTATTGCAATTCACTCAGTAAATGTTTCCAAGGCTTATTTTCACAAGCCTTCTTATGCAAATTAATTGGAGGCTGAGTTATCTTTTTGCATTAAAATGTTATAATTTCTCAATGGCAATTAGTGCACTCTCTGGATTAACAGTATTTACCATAATGGAACATGTAATTGTGCGAAGGGTAATCTCCATACATTAAAAAAAATCAAATTCCAATATACTGTGTAAAATCTAAAGCTACAGTGAATTTCAGTTTCTATTTTTGTCAAATTGGTTGTAAAAATGAAGCAGTGTGTTCCTGAGACACACAGACTGGCCTGCCCCCAGTTTCAGTCCTTGAACTGTGCTGATCTCCATGTCAGTTGGTGCAGTCGTGAAGGCGAGAATTGGTTAGAGAGAAAAATAATCAGCCGAGGACTCTGTTCCTCTTTCCTACTCAGACTGGTGGAAGTAGATACAGTAGCAGCTTCTAAAATGAACTGCATGAACACTGGCTAGGTGAGTTGTGATATCGATTAAAATTACCAGTGTTGAGGATTCACAGGACTGAGAGTGATAGGGTGAAGCTTGGGACACATTCGGGGAGATGTTAGGCAGCAAGGATTTTAAAGGGGGAAGAGGAAGTACCACAAAAGGGAGAGACTTTGTGAAACAGACAATACGATAACTGCAGTAGTTTGAACAAGACACATGGTGGAAAGTACAGACAGGTAGATAGTATTTGTTGTGCGGGAGGGTGTTTCCACCTGAGTGTCAGGTTCTGTCAAAGCTGGATGCCCATTCAATCATACATAATGGCTCATTGACAGTTTCAGTGTTAAGGTGGAGCAGAGAAACTTGACCAAAGGAATTTGAGCAGGAATTTTGGGAATGGTGGATACTGTACTGTGTTGTGTAATTGAAGAGAATCAGATAGTTTTGATTTGAGGAAGTGGTTAATGGCAATAGTTTTGAAAGGGAGGAAAGTAAATTAATTGAATCAGAGATGCAGCTATACATTATATATTTATTATCACACTTCTACTGGGGATAGATTGAAGGGCTGGTATTCTTAATCGCCATGAATCAGTCATTGGAACTGTGTAGTTCCCAATTATATCTTAGTTCACAATATAAAAACATTGTTAGGGATTGGGTGCATTAGTGCCAAGTGCAGGCTACCCATAAGAAATAGTGCCTCTTATTTGCAACATTGGCAACATTGGCACTGCTGCCTCACAGTGCTAGGGAACCGGGTTCAATTCCTGGCTTGGGTCACTGTCTGTGCAGAGTCTGTACGTTCTCCCTGTATCTGCGTGGGTTTCCTCCGGGTGCTCCGGTTTCCTCCCACAGTCCGAAGGACGTGCTGGTTAGGTGCATTGGCTATTCTAAAATTCTCTCTGTGCACCCGAACAGGTGCCAGAGTGTGGCAATTAGGGGATTTTCGCTGTAACTTCATTGCAGTATTAATGTAAGGCTACTTGTGACACTAATAAATAAGCTAAAAAAAAAACTCACTTCCTTTCTATTCCAGAGAGTCCAACAGTATTGCCAGGCTCTAAATGAGCCAGTTTGCACTAGTTATGCATTCAGACAAATATAGATTGTGACCTTGTGAACTGCAACGGCAGTAAACAATATCATTATGCCAGGTACTCAAGTTAATTATAACCACCGCAGTGAAAAAATGTAACCACGTTACCTAATAGACAACAATGTGACGTAACATGACATTGCTTCCCATTCAGAAAAAATGAGGCTGCCAGTAACTAATTCAGAGCCCAGTAATACATGCTGCTGGTAAAGCTACCTCAGAAATGTAAATGTGGCTTTGCTGTACATACTTCATTGGGTTCAGTGTCTCTCCCACAACCAGTCTGATTGACTCACACTGCCCATTATCTACTTGTAACATGGTGCAACCTTGGATGTAACAGTAATGTCCTCCCTTGTGACCTGAATTGCATCTTTCACAAGTTAACTGCTTGATTCACTTGACGGTGGGCTGAATGAACACTTGCTGAGACACGACTGGAAATGAATTGATGAATTGTTTTATTTGACTATGAAATAAATGTCTATAGCAGCGGCTGTCACCGCCAACTCAAATGTTATAACTTATAGAAACATAGAAACCCTACAGTGCAGAAAGATGCCATTTGGCCCATCGAGTCTGCACCGACCACAATCCCACCCAGGCCCTACCCCCCTATCCCTACATATTTACCTGCTAATCCCCCTAACCTACGCATCTGAGGACACTTAGGGGCAATTTTTAGTATGGCCAATCAACCTAACTTGCACATCTTTGGATGTTAATGTAAAATAAAGAACATACCATGTTTTCCCATTTCACTGGGTTTTCTTGACTCAAACAAGGTCATTACTGATTATTCTTTCCTACACTTTGACCTGCTTGCAATCTTTTGTGCCAGTTTACCTCAGGGCATTTATTTCAAAAAAAACTTTTAGCCTCAGCAAAAACCTTCGCAGCTTGCTCTGGAAAACTCTTTGCTGGATTGGATCTGTAGCTCCTTCTGTTGACAGACGACAATGGTCAGAATCTTTTTCCAACACAATGCAGTTGACTTTAACTGTTCCCCCACTCCCCCCAGCAGTAACGGTTCATGGGGGAGTTAAACCTGGCAGGCCATGCTACCTGGTCCAAGGCTGCTCCATTCCCAAATCGCAGCATTTTATCTTCAAATTGGCCGATGTTCCCAGGCAGGCAAGCTACTAATTAAAATGAAAAAGTCAATGGTCTCATGACATCAATGGTGTCACAGTGCTATGAACTGGGGTGGCTGTGGAGGGGGTAGCTACTGAACCCACCAACTGGAAAACTTTTCAGACTGACCTAGCAGACGTGATGTGGAGATGCTGGCGTTGGACTGAGATCTCCCACTCACCTGACGAAGGAGCAGCGCTCCGAAAGCTAGTGGCATTTGCTACCAAATAAACCTGTTGGACTTTAACCTGGTGTTGTTAGACTCCTTACTGTAGCAGACGTGGCCAGAAGTGGTGAAATTAAATTTGGCATGTTGGCTTTGAAAAGAATAATTATGAACCAGCAGAGCAGGAGCGATCCTCCTGGTTCCACAAGAAATCCTTAGACCTACCCTGTCACAATCTTCCATCTTCTTCCCAAACTAATGTCGACTTGGTTCAATTCCACATGCCGCATTTACCTTACACTGGGAACGGTTCCCTTGGCCTTCCAGCTCCATTCTGGATACAATGGGCTCCAGATTCTGAAGGCCTGTGTGTGTCAGGTTGGTTCTCGATTCCTGCATGTTCCCAAACTGCACACTTAGTGGCAGGTTTCCCAAGGCAAAAAGGATTCCATTGTGTACACCCAGCAACAACTGCAACAGTTTGCATTTATATGAAGCTTTCAAGGTAATAAAAAATCCCAAGGCAATTCACAGGAGCAATATAACAGATGACCAAACATTTGGTCAAAGACGTAGGGGAAAGTGAATTGAAAAGACAGGTTTAGGAAGGGAATTCCACAGCTTGAGCTGAGGTAGGTGAAGGTGTCGGCATCCATGGTAAAGCGATTAAAAGCAGGGGTGCTAAAGAGGCCAGAATTAGAGGAGTATGGATGTCTTGGAAGTGATTATAGAGAAAGGGAGGGGCCAGGCCATGGAGGGATTTGGAAACAAGGATGAGAATTTTAAAATTGAGGTGTTTCTTAATTGGAAACCAATGAGTCACTGCATGCAGGAGATATGGGTGAACAGGACTTACTGCGAGTTAGGACATAGGCAGCAGGGAGTTAGATGACTTCAAGTTATGGAGTGTAGAACCTAAAGGATGTCCAGGTGATCAGTGGAGTCCAGAACTAGGGGTTATAGTTTGAGGATAAGGGGCAAACCTTTTAGGACTGAGGTGAGGAGAAATTTCTTCGCCCAGAAAGTGGTGAATCTGTGGAATTCACTATCACAGAAAGTAGTTGAGGCGAAAATGGTGTGTGATTTTAAGAAGAAATTAGATATAGCTCGTGAGTCTAAAGAGATCAAGGGATATGGGTGGAAGATGGGATCAGGTTATTTATTAAATTTGATAATCAGGTATGATCAAAACGAATGATGGATCAGGTTCAAAGGGCCAAATGGCCTACTCCTGCTTCTATTTTCTATGTTTCTATGTCCAATCTAGAGGCAACAATGACATAGATGAAAAACAGTAAGAGTTTTAACAGCACCAGGTTAAAGTCCAACAGGTTTATTTGGTAGCAAAAGCCATTAGCTTTCAGAGCGCTGCTCCTTCGTCAGATGGAGTGCAGATTTCCACTCCATCTGACAAAGGAGCATTTGCTACCAAGTAAACCTGTTGGACTTTAACTTGGTGTTGTTAAAACTCTTACTGTGTTTACCCCAGTCCAATGCCAGCATCTCCACGTCATAGATGAAAAACAGCAGGGGACCTGATGCAAAGGCAGGGCCTGGCGATGTTACAGAAGTCGAATTAGATGCTCTTTGTGGTGGTATGAGTATGTAGTTGGAAGTTGAACCTGGGACCAAATATGACACCAAAGTTTTAAACAGACCAGTTCAGCCTCAAATATTAGTCAGAGGGAACGCATGAAAAAATAAACTAGAGGGAAATATCTGCTCAGAGCTAGGGCAAGGTGAAGCTTCAGAGGAAATTTAACTTGGTAAGCTAGTGGAAATCTAAAAATACAGCCAGACGGTTCAGGAGAGATGTTATGAAGCACTTCTACACACAGAGGGTGGTAGAGATTTGGAACTCTCTTCCACAAATGGCAGTGCTGCTAAATCAGTTGCTAATTTTAAATCTGAGGTAGATACATTTTTGTTACGCAAAAGGTATTAGGGGATATGGGCCAAAGACAGGTATATGGAGTTAGGCCACAGATCAACCATGATCTCATTGAATGGTGGAACAGGCTCGATGGGCTGAATGGCCTGATTCTGTTCCTATGTTCCTAGGACAGAGAGTGGCAGAGACAATTGGTCAAGTTTCTATAGCCAAACCCATCAAACTCTTCATCTGAGCCCTCTGCACCAGAAGTTGTGTGTGACCACTTCTCTAATGGGCTGGCCCCTTCGGTACCTTTGACCCCTGCTGCAGCTACAGCACTCTTATGTCCAGTGTCTCATCGCATGCAGGTCCTGCTCCTAAGCTATTCCCAAAGACAGAGATTCTCAGCTTGAGGCCTGTAGATCCTCAGTATTCTGTGCAAAGATTTCAAGGCTTTAGCCAAAATTAACAGACCAACTATCCGACTATGATCACAAATACCTCCTTTTACTGGCCAACTTTCTTCTAATTTCAGACTCCCAGCAATTCCATTTTGTTTATCAGAAATCCATTCTGTGCCTGCTATAGTTACCTCACTAATTCCCCGGAGCCAGGTAGAATGACTTACTGAGATAGCAACCTCCTCTGAATTCAGTCAGTCACACTCAATCTTCCCCCACATTTCTCCACTCCATCCTGACCCGTGTGATGCGAACATCAGATTCCACTCCACAACCATTGTCTTTTCCTCAGGTCATTAACTTAAAGCATTTCAGATGACACAAGCGAACAATCATGTGTGACTGACCAATAAAGAGAATAAAGAGTGTAATTGGGTCAGGACAGTGCCTCATGATTGATAGCTGAGCTGGTCCAAAGGGGATTTGAAAAAGTTGCACATGATCACGGGCACTTTGTTGCTAATTGATATTGGAATGGGTGGGAGTAATATTTGAGGGGAAGGAAAGTTATCATATCCTTACTCTTTAGATGAGTCTCATTATCCATGTAAACATGAAAGAGATAAAATGGAGATATTTTTCTCAAACAAAAGCTTGTTTGCACCTTAAAAAAACTTAGAATCATAGAAACCCTACAGCACAGAAAGAGGCCATTCGGCCCATCGAGTCTGCACCGACCTCAATCCCACCCAGGCCCTACCCCCATACCCCTACATATTTTACTCACTAATCCCTCTAACCTACGCATCTCAGGACACTAAGGGCAATTTTAGCATGGCCAATCAACCTAACCCGCACATCTTTGGACTGTGGGAGGAAACCGGAGAATCCGGAGGAAACCCACGCAGACACGAGGAGAATGTGCAAACTCCACACAGACAGCAACCCAAGCCGGGAATCGAACCCAGGTCCCTGGACTGTGAAGCAGCAGTGCTAACCACTCTGCTACCATGCCGCCCTCCCAAGACAAGCCTTTTTAAACATTCACGATCTTTCCTTTCCCCGTTTGATTTTTTTTGTGTTGAGAAGGCAGCAATTGTCCTGCCAACCTACTCAGTCTTGTGAAGAGTTCCCCCCCCACCTTGTCAGGTGGCTCCACTGATGGGGTAGGGGAACCACACTTCTGATTGAATTCTTACATTCTTTCATTCAAGAACTGTCAACTTTGCCATAATCAAACTATAGCCGGTAGTGCATTTTTCTGGACACCTCAACAAATTTGATAATCATTTTTCAAAGTTCACGGTGGAACAATTTGCGACGCACATCTGGGCTACAAACCCCTTTTGTGAGACCAGTGAAGCTACGCTGCCATTCCCTGTCCCATCAGAGCTATTAGAAAAGCTTTTTAGCAGCGAGCTCCTCAGAACCAAGTTCACTGAAATACCATTGGAGACATTTTGGCGTGAATGTTCCATTGAATAAGGCTTCTCTTGAAGTACTGAAAGTATTGATCCCATTTAGTACAACCTACTGATGTTGAAGATGGACTTTTAGCGAAAACATCAAAAAGAATGAAGTACCAAGCCAAGATGAACATTGACCATGACGTGAGGTTGCTCATGTTAAAGATACCTCTACTTCTTGACAGAATTCTTGCTCAGCATCAGCAACAAATTTCACACTAAGTAAAAGAATAATAAAAATAAAAGCTGCTAAATTGCTTAACTAATTTTATAAGGAAAGAATACTTGTTAGATTCGTGGAATCTTTATAACGTGGGACTGCAGGTGGGGGTGGGGGTTGGGTGGCGGTGGGGGTGGTAGGGGGATCTTGGGATCAAAGAGGTTCCAAACTCCCGCTCTATGATACTCAGAATGTCAGTATCTGAACTGGTTGCTGCGAGTGTGAAATCCTGTGACGCTGTGTTTTCTTCATCATTGTCTTCTTTGTCATCCTCCCTGCCGGGTCATATTGGACATTTTGGGTATCTGTGGAAGCAAGGCACAAGAATAACACTGTGGTGAGGGAAGGAGGTAAGTACGAGGTGTGTATTGACACCATCTGCAACGTGTAAAGGCGCCAGAGTTTGTGGGATGAGGGGGGAATTGGATGTGAGAAGGAGGATTAGGTATGATGGTCCTGTCATCTTCAATGGATTCATCCCAGCTGCTGACTATAGCCTGGGTGTTCCGATAATGGCCTCCATGGGGTTTAGAGCATGCCACTTCTCCTCTGGCCAGTTCCTGATACCTCTAATGACATCCAACATTGTCCAGCAAGAGCGATGAGAATGCGACTGTGAGTGCTGTACAATACATTTGGGTGATGTGGCTGTCACAGTTGGTTAGTTGGCAGTGTGCTTGATCTGGGAGGTGTGGTTGTGAGACTTATAATAATGTTAATGGTGTGTGGGGTGTGATAAAGCATTTGAATGTTAGTTATGAATCTTGATTAATAAAGCATGTTGGTAGGTGAGCGATGATTTTGTGGCGAATTGAGCACTAGGTGGAATTTTATGGTCTCCCACATTCAGTTTGAAGGGTGGAAGATTCAAAAAATGCAACGCGTGGCCTGCCTGCTGCATATCTGCCCATCCCTGGCCTGTCTCCCATTTTATGGGGTCAGTGGAGGAGTCAGGTGCCCTGCCCACCCTTGGACTTATTGAGACCCTCAGCGGTCAGTATATGGCCATTTAATTAAATGTTTCATCCTGCTGCCACTGTTATTTTACCACCAGCAAGGGAAGGCTCACACCAAATAGGTAGCCGGCAGCTTTAGCTGTGCAGGCTGGTATTGGGCCTCTGAGGGTTCACTGTGCCCCTTGGAGGCAGCCTCTCCCACTTTAACCCTCTCTCCTGATCTCTCATTCCCCTTGCTGGAGCCTGCCAGACTGGTTGCAGCCGCAGCAGTGACCACTGCTCTAACCTGGCACTGCTGGGATGACGGACCTGCCAGCCTTCTGATTGGTTCACAGATCTCTAAGGTTGGGATGGAAGTCTCGCTCTTAGCCATGTGACTCCTCACTAAATATTAAAGGTCTGAGGGACAGCTCATTTTGGTGGGGCTGTATTCCTTGTCAACTCTGTGGATGGTGGGACAGGAAAGCCTGCCAGCTGGAAAATCCTGTTCAGTGTGTGAGTTTGGCGGTGCAGTGGCAAGGGGCTGGCATTCGAAGATTCATCCACTGACCTTGCCCATTCGTGTGGGATCCTTGAACTTTGTGCAGCACTGTTTCCAGTACATTGGGGATGAACTCCTGACAGTTATCTGCTTCCGATTGCTATTCCATCTGGAGGGTTTCCTGACACTCTGCAAGTGTGAGACATCTCTCCTCCTTTCCACCTCCTCCACAAGACTTGGGCAACCTGGATGACTTTGCTCTCTTAAGCTCAGCTGTTCTTTCAGTCACAGGTCAGATGCACTTTGAAGGAAACTGCTCCAGCCCATATTGCACCGCCCCTTTAATGATATTCAGAAATTCTGATTTTGGGCCTGGCTGATATATTCTGTCCCCCCTCAGCGCAGTGAGCATTGGCTGCATGTCGAAATCCTGATAATTGGCAGGCCGTGTGTCATGTTACCCACACTGCATTGAGTGGACATGGAGTCATAACGCAGCGCAATTTTTGCAACTATTCGATATTGCCCCCAATGGATGATAAGCCCTCCTTCTGTGCTGGGAACATCTATGCCTGTATTGGAGACTATTCTAAACAAAATGAACTGAGAAAATTCCATACCGATATACATTAATGGCAATTTTTAATCTCACTTTTCTTCTTCCTCCTTCTCTGCTAAACTTGAATTTCCCTAATTCAACCTCAGCTGCCCAACATCACTGACTCCCAGCATTCCTCACACATGGTTGTCCATGTGCAGAGAGCAGGAAAGAAACTTGGTGGACTTCAGCAGCAATTGTTAAAAGTTATCACGGTTCCTGATTCTTCTCGTGCGTTTGCCTGCATCCACTCAGATTTCCATAAAACAACAGGCTGCATCGTTTAAAAACATGTCTACAGGCAAAATACAGCCATGAAAATTCAAGCAAAGCTCCAGGTGTTTTCAGTTGAGGGAGGTTCAGTAAGAACAAACCAGTGTTTTAAATGTCAAAGCCCAGGGACAAAGAAGCTGAGGTCCAAACCTTGTCTCCTGTTCAAATTATAGACTTTGCAGTAAGGATTTCAGAACTGAGTGAGACAATACCTGATTAAGTTCTGTGAAAGGCAAGTGGGAGATGGACAATTGTGCAAGTGTTGAGGGAAGGAGATAATGATGTGAAGGGCATGTGAACGGGCCATTTGCGTCACTCCTACGGCCAGCAGGCATTCAGAGAAAATCACAACCTTCAGCTTTGTGACTTTACTGAGTCGCAAGAAGAGAGGGAAGTAGTTTCTCCGTGACAGAGAAGTGGCCGCTGGAGCAGAGATTCTGGTTTGCAAAGGAAAAGCGAAAGTCATACTTTTCCATCTGGTGCTGTTTGTGACAATACTTTTGAGATTTCTGTAATATAAGAGGGAAAACTGCTAGTGCTCTGCTGAAGGTCTAACAATAACTCATCTGTATCTCGTTCAGAGTCAAAACGAAAGGAAAAATCATTAAAAATTGACCTAAACATCTGGTGCAGTGAATAAATGCACACTGTGTTCTATTGAACCTGAGAGGCCGGGACCATCAGCAGCTCAATTAGTGGACAGTTGCTGTGTTAGCTGATAACAGATGGGTAACCATAAGGCTGCTACAGTTGAACCTAGTTTTCTCTGATTTGATTTGATTTATTATTGTCACATGTATTAGTATACAGTGAAAAGTATTGTTTCTTGCACGCTATGCAGACGAAGCATATCCTACATAGATAAGGAAAGGAGAGAGTACAGAATATAGTGTTACAGTTATAGCTAGGGTGTAGAGAAAGATAAACTTTATACAAGGTAAATCCATTCAAAAGTCTGACAGCAGGGAAGAAGCTGTTCTTGAGTCGGTTGGTATGTGACCTCAGACTTTTGTATCTTTTTCCTGATGGAAGAAGGTGGAAGAGAGAATGTCCGGGGTTGCGTGGGGTCCTTAATTATGCTGGCTGCTTTGCCGAGGCAGTGGGAAGTGTAGACAATGCCGATGGATGGGAGGCTGGTTTGAGTGATGGACTGGGCTTCATCCACGATCCTTTCTAGTTTTTTGAGGTCTTGGACAGAGCAGGAGAAAGAAATCAGCTTCTGTTTTCCCTTCTGATCTTTATCCACTGACGCTTGTTTGGATGAGCCCGTGTATGGAGGCCTAGTGAGGATCAGACTGAACTTGGATGTGGTCCTCGCTGCAGTTGAATATGAGAACAGGGAATAGGTCATTCAACCATTTGGGTGAAATTTTCCCGTCCTGCCCACCACGGGAATCGTAGTGGGCGGGACACGAACCATGCAAAGGTCCGTTGACCTCGGGTGGGATTTTCTGGTCTTGGGGCGAACGTGGCTGGAAAATCCCACCCGTTGACTCTGGTCCACCGTTCAATGATATCATAGCTGGAAATGATGGCGTTTCTATACACCTGCTGTTTTTGTTCCTCTAAGATGGAGGATGTGGGTTTGGGAGGTGTTATCAAAAAAGTCTTGGTGAGTTACTGCAGTAAATTTGGTAGATTTTTAATATTCATTCTTAGGATGTAGGCCAGAATCTGTTGCCGATCCATATTTGACCTTGAGAAGGTGGCCAGAGTCAGCTTTTTGGTAACAACTGAGTGGTTTGCTATGCAATTCATCCCACTGTTGTGGATGCGGAGTCACATTTAGGCCAGACCAGGCAAGAACAGCAGATATCCTTCCTTAGTGAACCTGGGTTCTTATAACAATCTGGTGGTTTTATGGTCACTATTACAGATACTAACTTTTTACTCCAGATTTATTTAATTAGCTGAATTAAAATTCCTCAGCTGTGGGATCTGAATTTATGAGCGGGATTTTCCTACCCCTCGCTGTGCATTTCGTGGCAGCGGGCGGTGATGCACCGCTCGCTGATGGCAGGATCTTATGGTCTCGCCATTGTCACACCCCTCATCACCAGGAAACCCACGGCGGGGGTCCACCGTCAGCAGCACGGTAAGATCCCACCGGCGTAAATGGCAGCAAGATTTCGGCGTATGTCTCCAGATCATTAATGCAGACTTCTGGATTGTGAATCGCTCTGAGTAAGACTAACCCATGCTGAGTCACAGACATTTATCAATGAAATAATTATTTTTACACCTTCCCAACAGAGAGGGCAGTAGAGATGCAACAGAACAAAATGCTCAGATTTTGCAATATACTACATTGGACTAGCCCTGTAACACAACCAATACAGCTCTTCTCTGACATTGGTAGACACTATAGCAACTGGGTTCCAGTGGTGGAGAGAGGGAATGTTTAAGGTGGTGGATGGGTGTAAATCAAATGGGCCTGGATAATGTCAAGCTTCTGGAGTGTTGTTGGAGCTGCACTTGTCCAGGCAAGTGTAGAGTGTCCCATCACACTCCCAACTTGAGTCTTGTAAATGGTGGACAGGCTTTAGAAAGTGGGGAGAGATTAGTGGCACAGATTAGCCAGTCTCTGACCTCTTCCCATTGTTATGGTTTTTAGGTGGCTGGTCCAGTACAGTTTCTTGTCAATTGTGCCCCTCAGAATGTTGATGATGTGGAATTTGCTGATTCTAATGCCATTGAATATCAAGGGGCGATGGTTAGCTTCTCTCTTATTGGAGCTGCTCACTCCCTGGCACTTGTGTAATCCAGAAGATTATCAGCCTACTTATCAGCCCAAGTCTGAATGTTGTCTGGGTCTTGCTACATTTGCATCTGTATCTGAGGTATTAAAAATGGAGTTGAAGACTCTGCAATCATCAGCAAATAGTCCCACTTCTAAATGTTATGATGGTCAGAAATTATTGATGAAGATGGTTGGGCCTAGTAAACTGCCTTGAGAACCTCCTGCAATGATATATTTTGCTGAAATTATTTGCTTCCAATAACCACAACCAACCTTCTTTGTGTTAGATTTGCCTCCAGCCACTGACAGGTTTTCACCTGCTTCCCATTGACTTCAGATTTACTGGGGCTGCTTGACGCCACACTTGGGCAATTGGTGCATTGAGGTCAAGGGCAATTGCTTTCACTACAACTCTGGAATTCAGCTCCTTTGTTCACGTTTGGGTCAAAGCTATAATGAGGACTGGAGCAGAGTGATCCTCGAGGAACCCTGACTAAACATCAGTGCTGAGTTAGTAACAGAGCATTACAGCTGAAACTTTTGAATTGAATATTCTTTTAAATTGAAACATTTAGCGGACCGGTAGGAGTGTACGCAGATCTGCTGGAAGCTAAAAATGGTCTTTTATTTATTACAAACGTGTTGAAGAATTCCTGGTATATTCAACTGAATCGAAGATACTTTTCTTCCACAATCAGTTTCATATAAATATTAGCTGACCCTTTAAAAAGACAGCATCCTTCTTCCCTTTCCCAACATTGCCTGTAACCTAATCTCAATGAATTCGAATAACCAACCTTGTAAATTGGTCTCAATAAGTCCTTTGTAGTTCCTTCAAAAATGTAACTCAGACATTAAGGAATAATTTATTGGTGTTTTTAACTGTGAACGCTTTTTGTCGTTCTCCCCCCAGAACAAGATCCCAGCTATTCAAAATAGGATGGAGAGAGAAAACCTTTGAAAGATGCCCAGCCTTATATATCGAAATAATACTGCAAGAGTGACACTGAAACAACACCAGGTTGGGTCCCAAAATGATCCAAGCATCAGGTTCCCAAATTGGTTTAGAAATGCAGCCTTTGGTGCCTGGACTCCCTCATATCTGAGAGGGACAGATGGTTTGGCCAGGCAGGCTTTAAAGAGTAAGTTTTACCAACCCCAGAGAAAATGGCATCCCACCATAGCAAGATTTAGCTCTGGGTCCTGGGCAGGGAGAAGCATTCCTTATGTTTCTCTAAGTGAATGCAGAAATCTTGGTGCGATTAGATTGTGACAGGTAGACTGCAGTCCATGTGTGACCTCTTAGACCAATGGAAAAGCTGAGGAACAACCTCCTGTAAATAGTTCCTCAATATCTCAAAGCTATAAATATTGTGGGGCTGAGTGAGCATTCTGTGACCATCCCCACCCCCTCCCCCTCCCGTCTGAACGTATCTTTGGCTGTATTTACTCATCGATGAAATAATCACATTGAAATTTGTAAGTGTTGTTGTTGGCGTGAGAACAGCACATGGCATCTCTGGTTACAGTCAAACATCAACAACAACTTATCATAGTCTCTTTAATGTGGTGAAACTACCTAAGTTGCTGCACAGAAGCATTATAAAACAAAATAGGCCATTCAGCCATTTGAGGGGCTATTAGGTCAGATGACCAAAAGCTTGGTCAATGAGGTAGGTTTTAATGTGTATCTTAAAGAAGAAAAGTAAGTTAGAGAGGGGAGGGAAGGGTTTCTAGGCAACTGAAGGTACGGCCACCAATGGTGGAGTGATTAAAATTGGGGATGCGCTCGAAGCCATAATTAGGGGAGTGTAGATATCGAGGAGGTTTGTGGGGTTGGAGGAGGTTACAGGGATAGGGAGGGGTGAGGCCATGGCGGGATTTGAAAACAAGGATGAAAATTTTAAAGACAAGGCTGGAATTCTCTGACGTCGCCCGTGGCTGGGATTCTCCGACCTCGCCCTGTGGCTGGGATTCTTCGACCTCACCCATGGTTGGGATTCTCCGGTCCCGCTGCTGTGAATGAAGATTTGGCTGAGTGCCAAATTCTCCGTTATTGCTGGCAGCGGTAGCAGGGCATGTGAGACTGGAGAATACTGGCCAAGGTGTTGTTTGATATGTGTTTGACTGGGAACCAGTATAGGTCAGCAAGCACAGAAGCGAAGGGGCAATGGGGCTTACTGCCAGTTAAGGCATAACAGAGTTTTGGATGTCCTCTGAAGATTTGATGTATTGCAGGTGTGCTGTGCATGTGTAAGAAGGTTTGTGTCTCTGCAAAGTGCAGATACATCTGAATTAGCATAGTTTTGGGAGTGGAACGTTCCTTTGCTATTCCAGTCCATATTCATCCCTGTTGAATAATACATATATAAAAGCCATGCAAACTATATAATCAGGCCTAAGGCTCCACTATTCATCTCCACCTCCTATGACTACATGGCTTTTCTAAAAAAACATTGAAAAATTTTCTCTGTGCTACATTATCAGCAATTGCCAAAGTGCTCATTAAAAAATGGGCTTACAATTCCACTGTATTGTATATCCCAAGAAAATCTCCATCCTATATCAGCAGGTGGGTGAAATGGTGGCACAGTGGTTAGCCCTGCTGCCTCACAATGCCAGGGAACCGGGTTCAATTCCGGCCTTGGGTGACTGTGTGGCGTTTGCACGTTCTTCCCGTGTCTGTGTGGGTTTCCTCCAGATTCTCCGATTTCCTCCCACACTCCAAAGATATGCGAGTTAGGTTAATTGGCCATGCTAAATTGTGTCGGGGGACTAGCAGATAAATACGTGAAGTTATGGGAATAGGGCCTGGGTGGGAGTGTTGTCGGTGCAGGCTCGATGGGCCGAATGGCTTCCATCTGCACTGTATGGATGATATGATTCTATGATGTTTTACATTGAAAGTATTTAAATTAGTCAAAGTCAATGTAAAATGTTACAGTGGAGTCAGAGTCGATCACCATCTCAGCTACTGACACTGACTCAATTTGGCAGATAGTCAGGAATTTCATTTTTCTAGTGCACAAATTCTGTCTCAAAATGTATATATATTCCTGTGAATTTTCCTTGCAAATCTAATTGGAATAGCATTAGTGATTCTGAGAGATTCAGAGTCACTTCAGTTTCTATATTGTCGATGCTTTGAATTGTTTTTGGACAATTGCTGTGACATTTTGAACCGGTTAGTCATTTTTAATAGTGGCTCAAGACAGAGAATGAGTTAAAAAAAAAAGCTGCTGATAAAACGTTTCTATTTTCTAATAAGGCCATTAATAAGAACACAATTTCTGAATTCATTTTCTGATTGAAAATAGGCAGGTCCTCTGAAGATTTGACGCACCATATGTGTGTGTCGTGCATGTGTAAGAAGGTCGCTGTCTACAAAGTGCAGATGCATCTGAATTAGCATGGTTTTGGAGTGGAAAGCTCCCTCGCTATTCCAGTCCATTTTTGATCCCAGTTGAATAATACATATATACAAGCAAAAAAGAAAAATATTTGCTGTCATCTTCTGAATAAATACGGTCTCGAAATTCTGTACATCTAATTAGAAATTCGACAGCTGCTCAAAGTGCCAAGTCAATTACATTCCCTCACTTCAAAGTAACATAGACAAATAATTACTTATTCTGTAGTCACTGACCAGGATGTGAAGTGTGATTTTAATGGCTTTTGTTTATCAGACCAGAATAAAATGCAAACAGGTTAATTTCATGCCCACATCTATTCTAACTTAACTGAAAAGAAAATAAGCTTATTTGGCTTCTAACTCGACTGAGCAGCCAAAAATGCAGTCTGGAAATGCTAGAACCACTCAGTAGGACAGGTAGCAGCTATGGATGGGGAATCGTGTTTCCAGCTGATGAACAGAAATTACAGTCTTGTGTTGTTGCAGTCCATAAATATTATCTTAGCATCTTAGAATCCCCACAGTGCAGAACCAGGCCATTTGGCCCATTGAGTCTGCACCGACTCTCTGAAACATCGGGCCCAATTTTACCATTTAGAGACTGAGTGCCAGGTGCGGCCTTCAAATAGCTCCGAGCCTGGAGGCCGCGCTCCAGCGCGCCCCTCATACGCTTTTTTCCGGCGCCAGTCCAGTGGGCAGGGCTTAGCGCCGCCAGAACGATAGGAGCTCCGGATTGCGCATGCGCAGTTCGGAAAGAATCTGACAGAACGTGCAAAAAAAAAGCAGAGCGGAGAGAGCCTCTCTGCCGTTCATCCTCTGGTATGGGGGGTGGGGGGGGGGGAGGGTAGGGTGGGAGGAGGTGTGACTTATCATCCCCTGGGGGGGTGGGAGGGGAGGGGGTGTGACGTCTCATTCCTGGGGGGGGGGAGAGGGGGTGTGACGTCTCATTCCCTGGGGGGGGGGGATGCAGAGGGGGTGTGACGTCTCATCCTCTGGTCGGAGGGGGGGGGGGCGGTTCCGCTGCGTGTCTGCGGCCGATCCCTCCTGGCACCATCACTGGTACACTACCAGCCACAGATTACTCTTCCCTGCAGGTGCGAGACAGCGGGAGAGATGGCTGTGGCTGGTAGCGTACCAGTCAATGATCCGTCACACCACCTCTCCCCCCCCCCCCCCCCCCCCCCCCCGCCTCCCCAGGGGATGATACGTCACACCCCCTCTCCTCCCTCCCCCTGGGGATGATACGTCACACCCCCTCTCCTCCCTCCCCCTGGGGATGATACGTCACACCCCCTCTCCTCCCCCCCCGGGGATGATCCGTCACACCCCCAGGGGATGATAAGCCACACCCCCTCCCCTCCCACCCCCCCAGGGGATGATCCGTTACACCCCCTCCCCCCGCCAGGGGATGATAAGTCACACCCTCTCCCCTCCCACCCACCCCCCCCAAGAGGGCGATGGGGACCCGCCCCCTCTCCTCATCCCACCCCCCACGCCGCACCAGAGTTCCAACTGGGCCCGTTCCCCCTCCTCCGGCAGATGCCAGCGGACCTGTGTGAAGCCCGGTCACTTCAGCGTGGCTCGAAGTCAGTGTCCAGGAACCTGCTGCAGGCTGTCGAAGGACTGAAGGTGAGCGGGAAGGACGGTGGAGGGAGACCACGATCGAGGTAGGCTAGGGGTGTGCTTTGCCAGGGGGGCCTGCCTCCCAGAGGGGTCCGATCCCAGGGGAGGGGGAAAGGGGGGGGCTGCCTCCCAGAGGGGTCCGATCCTGAGGGGGGCAGGGGCTGCCTCCCAAAGGGGTCCGATCCCGGGTGGGGGGGGGTGGTCTTCCGGGGTGGTTAGAGGGGGTGTCTGCGAAGGGTGGGCCTCGGCGATTCCCCTGCCAAATAAAAGTACAAGTTGGACTTTTATTTATCAGGTTGGTAAAAGCGCGGACGTGAATTGGGCCGAACGCTGGTAAAGGGGGAATTGATGGTAAAGTTGGGCGCGCGCTTCATTAAGCCGATTTAAATGCATGCAAATGCATTTAAATTGTCGCGCCGGCCGATTTGGGCGCGCACCGGAACGGCGTCCGAATCGGCCGTTGGTAAAGGTGCGATCCGCTCAGAATCGGGTGCGGATCGCGGCATAGGCCCGACGTCCAACTTTACCGCCATTTTGCACCCGAAAACGGGCGCCAAGTTTTGGTAAAATCGGGCCCATCATCTTATCCAGACCCTATCCCTGTAACGCCATGTAACCCCGCGAACCCCTCTAACCTACACATCTTGGGACACTCAGGGGCAATTTAGCATATCCACTAAACCTGCATATCTTTGGAGTGTGGGAGGAAAGAAACCCACGCAGACACGGGGCGAACGTGCAAACTCTACACAGACACTCACCCAAGTCCGGAATTGAACCTGGGTCCCTGGTGCTGTGAGACAGCAGTGCTAACCACTGTGCCACCGTGTTAAATAATGGGGGAAATCTTGGGGGCGATTCTCCCATTGCGACCCACAAATTTTCTGGCAGGTCCAGTTTGGAGAATCGCGTGTCAGCCATTTCGCGGGATTTGCGTTGCGTTCCCGACGCATGCGTGTCTCCCGGAGCCAGGGAACAGTCTCAGTCAGGACCGCATTGGAAACCGGCGGGAAGAGAGGTAAGTGATTTCAATCTGTTTTTAATGTATTTTAAATTAGTTTACATGCGATTATTGGGACCGGCACAGAACTTGCCGGGCCTGATAGCATCTCCCACCCTGCCAGGAGTACTTCATTCTGGCGGGGTTTAGAATAGCTCCCCACATTTGGGGAACTAGCGGGAGACCCCGCCGGAGTGAAGGGGGGCGATCAGGGCCCCCCCAGGAAGTCAGGTGGCGGGGGGGTGGTGCCCCCTGGGCATGGGCACCCACAGTAAGAAGTTTAACAACACCAGGTTAAAGCCTGGTGTTGTTAAACTTCTTACTGTGTTTACCCCAGTCCAACGCCGGCATCTCCACATCATGGGCACCCTGGCAGTGCCAGTCTGTGCCCCCTGGCACTGCCCAAGAGGCAAAGTGTCCATGCCCAGGGGGCACCTTGGCACTGCCCACTGGGCATTGGGCAGTGCCAAGGGACGGGGCCTATTGTGGGCGGGACCTCGGGGCAATTGGTGGGGGTGGAGGGTCCCGCTGCCACTCTGCATGGGGGTCGGTCTGGGCTGGAGGGAGGCCAGCGATTGGGGCGGGTTGGGGGGGGGGGGGGTGGGGCGGGGGGGTGTGATAGTCTGCCGGGGAGGGTGGTCTGACCTGGGGGGGAGGGGGGGTGGTCAGCGGGGGGGTCCGACTGCCCGGGGTGAGGGGGTGGGTAGATTACCACTGCTAGGGGCAGCGGGCTGGACATCGGGGTGCTCCGGGGTTGGAGAAGGTGTCAGGGTTGGCCCGGAAATTGTTGCGGGGGCCATGATTGGGCTGTGGGGGGGCTGGAGGGACAGCACTGCAGGGATCCTGGGCTAGCCAGCGATCGAGCTGGCCAGCAAACGGGGAGACTGACAGATCAGGGCCACTGCGCATGCGCAGAGTTCTGGAACTGTTAGACTCCGGCGTGAACAGATTCACGATTGGGATCTCTGGAGTGCACAGAGTGTGGAGATTCAAGTCTGAACTCCCACTGAAAAATCAATCGTGATCTAGACCAGTTTTCCCACCAATTCAGCACTTTTGGGAGAATGGCCCTGCTTATGTGCGCTGATGCCTCACACATTCCCTCCAGGTGCAAACTGTATTCTATATTAACAGGGACTCCATAGGGAGTAGGTTACTGAAACAAATATAGTAAATAACTTCAAAAGTAAACTTGTGCGTAGACATCGGATCTCATTGTGTCAGTTTATATCATGCCAGAAGGAAGACAGAATGATGTCTGGCCTGACATTGGGTTGGGCCTTTTGCAAGAGTCCCACTCTTGCTGCTGCCTGAATCAGCTGCTAAATAGATAAAATCAGGTTTGCAACCCCTCTACCAAACCAGACATGGTAGGAGCCGCAACCAGAAAGTTAGAAAATTCAAGAAAATATCCCTAACTTGGAGAAGTGGGACTGCTCCCTGCAATATCAGTGTAGAGGCAACCATCACTCCACCCCACCCACCCCCTCACAGTCACTGTACACGCCCTCCCCTCTAGAACTGTGTGAAGAGCCTAAAATTCATATCAACTCCCCATTCCACCAACGCTGTTTCATTCACAAAAGCCACTGCCACCTCACACTGATCAGCACACACTGACCTCATGAGAATTTGAGGCAGATATGAAACAATGAAGGGAAATCACCAGTCATCCTGACTCAGTGTAAGTTCCAACTGCAGCAGCTTTACATAGGCTGTGTCCCATGCTTCATGTTGAAAAAAGGTTTGGTGCATTGATGGCTTTCTACAAGTTGTCATTTGTGGGTGTCCATTGTCTTGTAGACTCTACCATAACCATTTAGTTCTGTAAATTAGTGTCAGTTTTTGCAGGAGTCTGCTTTTCGGGAATGTCCATTTATACAGATCTCACAGAAGTATTGAAACTCTTTAGGTTCCAGTAACTAAGACCTTGCATCTTTATCCTTAACATCAGAGTGCAGCTAATAGACAGATGGTTACAAATCCAGAACATTTATTTCAGCTGGCAACAGATTTCTCATCTGAATATGTATTTTAGTAGACCAGCTGCATCAAGCAATGGCTAACTCTGCAATGAACACTTATCATCTTCTTGAAACAGGAGATAGAGTTTGACATGGTCTGGTAGGTAATTCCACAGGTGAGAGAAATGGGAAACGTTGAGTATCTGGACTCCAGATAATCATGATGTGGAGATGCCGGCGTTGGACTGGGGTAAACACAGTAAGAGTTTTAACAACACCAGGTTAAAGTCCAACAGGTTTATTTGGTAGCAAATGCCATTAGCTTTCGGAGCGCTAAACCGGGATGTTGGGTTTATGTCACACTATCAGTAACCCCCACAGCTTGCCTCCTGGACTTGCAGAATCTCACTGGCTGTCCTGTCTGGAGACAATACACATCTCTTTAACCTGTGCTTAATGCTCCCTCCACTCACATTGTCTGTATCTTTAAGACCTGGTTGGCTATAGAGATTCGCATTCTAATCAGTATTCTGTAACTTGATTTTGTGTCTCTGTGCCCTGTTTGACAGCAGATTTCCACTCCATCTGATGAAGGAGCAGCGCTCTGAAAGCGAATGGCATTTGCTATCAAATAAACCCGTTGGACTTTAACCTGATGTTGTTAAAACTCTTACTCCAGATAATCAAGCATGGAAGAATAGTGCCTGATAATGCTTGGCACAGTCATTGGAATCACACACAGGCCAGACATAAGTGACAGATTTCTTTCCCTGAAGGACATTGGTGAACCAGGTGGGTTTTCATGATGATGTTACTGAAACTAGCTTTATAATCCAAACTTATTAACTGAATTTAAAGTCCACCAGCTTTTGTGGTGGGATTTAAACACATATCTCCAGAGCATTAGCCTTGGCTTCTGAATTACTTGTCTAGTGACATTAGCTATACACCACCATCTTCCCTTAGGTTAGTCTTAGCAATATTTTGAAAAGGGTCTATTGCCAGATATCCATAGTGATAGGCCCCTTTTAGTTGTAAGCCAAGATCGTTGCTCCCTGATTCCCAAATTCGATTGGAATTGGTCAGAATGAGCAACATGCACACTCTGACCAAATGCATGCAGAAGCGACTCAGCCAATTGGTCAGTTTGAAATAGTTTGGAGAAGCAGGAGCATTCTTCCTAGGCCAACAGAAGTAATCTAGGCTACTGGTGTCGAGGCCTCAGAATCACTGTCATTTCTTCACCATTGTTACAGTCATGTAGCTGCCGCAATCCACAAATCTATCTCCCCAAACACACAGAATCCACCCTCATGTGCCCACAATGCTGGTGCCACACTAATACAATGCAAAAGGAAGATTATTTTAAATAAAGAACATTTTGGGAGAGCTAGTTTTATTTGCACTTGGTTCATTATTCTGCTGGGTGTCAGTTTGTAACAATGGCGATTTTGAGTTGATCCAATATTTTGAAGATTTTCAGTCACCTGTTGTTGCTTGATGTTACAATTGAATAATGTTCTGACTTCAAGAGTTCAAGACAGGAATTAGCTTTGAGCAATAAAATATAATTAGCAAGATTAACACGTCCCACAAATATTTCAATGCATTCCTAATAAGCAAATATTTTGTCTCTTGGACTGGAAAATCATAGCTGGCATCTGATCTGAGCCTAACCCAGAGAGAAATCTTCAGGGCGGAAAACCTGGAGGCAAAGACTGGCAAAGCTGTCACTGAGCCAATTGTGATTCACCCAACCACGCCAATATGAGAAGTTTGTATCTTTAGAATGGTTTGGAATGGTTCACGAATATTATTGTGAAAACACCACTTCTGTTTTGGACATAACTGAACACGCTTCTCAAGACCCCTTGTCAATGCACATGGAAAGTTCATGGGTAGCACATCTGCAATTTTGTCACATGCTTTGGCTGTGTGCTCCTAAAATTCACCTCATGGCCCCAAGGAGCATCATTGCCTAATAACAGACCCAGAAGACTGAGCTGGCTGATAGTGGATAGCAGAGTTAAGTGATGAACGAGTTTAGAACTAGAATACTTTGGATCACATTGTAGGATTTTGACATTAAACATTATAAAACATACTAGTTATTTAGATTGGCAACCATGTTCAAATGAATAACTTCTTATTAAATGTGACACACTTTTAAAATTTGTCAGGAACATGAGTAACCCGCGAACAGCAAGATATGAAATATTTTCATTCAATTATAAGGATTCTAATTGTTACATAATTATGGTGAGCAATTGCTTTGAACCAGCTTACATGGTTTTATTTGCATTCTGCACTGTTTATGGAAGAAGTCACTCAGATTAAGGAAATACAGCCACACACTACCCTGACTGGTTCTATAAGAATTTATATTATGGAACCAAGTTACACAAGGGATCATTCTCATTGAATTCAGAAGTCCCTCCTTCAATTTCTCTGTCCTGTTATCCTTAGTAAGAAGTCTCACAACACCAGGTTAAAGTCCAACAGGTTTATTTGGTAGCAAATACCATAAGCTTTCGGAGCGTGCTGCTCCTTCGTCAGATGGAGTGGTTATCTGTTCTCCAACAGTGCACAGACACAGAAATCAAGTTACAGAATACTAATTAGAATGCAAATCTCTACAGCCAGCCAGGTCTTAAAAGGTACAGATAATGTGGATGGAGGGAACATTAAACACAGGTTAAAGAGATGTGACTGCGCAGCCTTGGATCTTCAGGTAAGCGTTCTCCAAGGCGGCCTTCACGACACACGACAGCGCAGAGTCGCTGAGCAGAAACTGATAGCCAAGTTCCGCACACATGAGGACGGCCTAAACCGGGATGTTGGATTTATGTCATATTATCAGTAACCCCCACAGCTTTCCCCCTGATCTTGCATAATCTCACTAGCTGTTCTGTCTGGAGACAATACACATTTCTTTAACCTGTGTTTAATGTTCCCTCCACCCACATTATCTGTACCTTTTAAGACCTGGCTGGCTGTAGAGATTTGCATTCTAATTAGTATTCTGTAACTTGATTTCTGTGTCTGTGCACTGTTGGAGAACAGATAACCACTCCATCTGACGAAGGAGCAGCACGCTCCGAAAGCTTATGGTATTTGTACCAAATAAACCTGTTGAACTTTAACCTGGTGTTGTGAGACTTCTTACTGTGCTTACCCCAGTCCAATGCCGGCATCTCCACATCATGACTGTTATCCTTACTCAAGCTCACATGTAACTATGTTCTTTCTGTTATATTGACGATTAATGTTTTGACATTGCTGTCTCTCATGCCGCTCTACTTTCAAAGTCTTGATTACCAGTAAAAGTACTGCAATTTCCTCATCCTCCTTACTACTTAGATTATTCCACCTTCCCCTAACCCTACCATTTTCACCTTATTTCTGTAGGATTTCCTCTTCTCTACCTGCTTTTTGTGAAGTTTGTTTTATGGCAGCTGTCTTTCAGCTTCTACCACCTACTGATTCTGTGCACTGTCACCTGTTCTACAATGTAACGACATTTAAAAAAAAATAATTTTATGCTCACCGTCTCGTGAACAATGTCACTCAGGTTTTTTGTGGTGAATCTTCTTTTTCTTCAGATTTTCTTCTCAGGTGTGCATCTCTCTCTAGTCAGTTTGTCATAACTTGGGATATTATTTTTTGGTTCATCATTTAAAATGTCTTCTTTTATATTGTCGCTGATCACAACTTTATGGTACTGTTGCAGCTGTGATATTTTTTAGAAGATCCCACCACTGCTACCATGTTGTAACATCTTTTAGAAGGTGCCACCACTACCAACCATGTCATAGCATGGTGCATGGTAATGTCACAATGATGAGTGCTTGAGACTTGTACGTTTAAACTTGAACCCTTTATTGGTAACTATTTACAGTTCCAAGGTATGGTGATGCATGAAGCTGTTCCGTGCAGGCAGGCTGCTTGCAAAGTTTGTTTCTAGACCGTTCTCTCAGCGTCTCTTACCATGTCATTATGTGCATTATACCATGCAGTGATATTCTTCAGTCCTACAATGCATGCAGGCACATAACACAACATCATGCGTGCGTAATTAACGAAAGAGAAGTGGATGATGCGGCACAAAAACCCAACATTGCGACCAGTGGGAAACACCCTGTTTTTCATGCCCGCTCCTGCACTTAATGCAATGGTGGGAAAATTCCAGTCTCAGAATCCTCCATTTCAGTCAACGTCCCAGAGTCCTCCATCACTATCCTGGAATCCTTGACAGATCCATCAGAGGCTGCAACCAAGTGGTATGCAGTTAGTTGTTGCTCTGGGAAACTTCAACAGTGACACTCCATGAAATCTTCAGGCACCAAACAAGGGCAAGGGCTGATCAGGATGGCTGGTATTACAGGAGTGGTTTTAATATGAGGATATATGGATGGAATTATATCTCAGGGTCAAAAGAAAAAATCTATTTTCCTATTTTTTCTGTCATGTTTCTCGCACCATTTTCATATTAAAGGAATTTTATAAATGCAAGTTATTATCCTGATTAACCCCATTAAAGCAGTTAACAGGAATGTATTCACACTACTGATTTTGCACGAAAACTATTGCTTTAGGCAGTACAATTCTTTTCCTTACAAAAACATTCTGAGTAATTTACGAATTTTGCACACCTGGGAGGAGATATCTTTAGCAATGTAATCCAGAAATACAACAAGTGCTCACATGATTTTCCAAACATTTCCAATACCTAAATAATCCTAATAATCGGGATTTTCAAACGTAGTGCAGCTTGTATTTAAAACAGGACAATGATTAAAATTAAGATTCAATCTTTTTTTTAGTTGAAAATTCCAGCAAAACAGGGCTTAATAAAATCTATTTGTACAATAATCAATGTTACACTAAAATGTCAATGAGCCTCAAAGAGTTAATGCTCCACCATGAACATTCACTGCATTTATTTCCTGGCGCTGAAGGGTAGGACACAAGTGCTACATCAAGGTGGAATTGGTTTATGATAGATGTGGTTGTTCTTATTGCTTTGGATTCCGCACGCACACATTCTGGCTTTCCCAGTGGAGCTGGAGTGAACAGTTCTAAGTATTGTACAAATTCTGAGAAATTCTGAGGTTTACTGGGTTTACTCAGCAATTATACTATTGTCCTACAGATGTCCTACAGAAATTGAACTGACACATTTGCAGTGCTGTCTCCAAGGTGCCCTCATCAGTGTCACTGTGCTGAGGTGTGCTTGATGGTCCACAGCAGTCACATTGCTGCACATGATATCTACGTTAAAGAGGAAATGCCTGCCTGAGCTCCAGTGGCAACAAGGGAAAATTCTAAGTCACCAAAAAGGGATCAAAAGTAAAATGCATTTAGGGAGGTTGCGTTTCCAGTTGGCAAAGTCATTCAAATGCCTGTGTAAAAAATAAAGATAGAATATGTTGGGAAGACTCAGCATGTTAGGCAGCATCTATGAAGAGGTGAAGAGAGGAACATGAGTTAATGTGAGGAGGGCAACAGATGATAATGCAGGTAAACAGGGTGAAAGAAACAGACAAAAATCTTGTCAGAGTAAAGAGAAGAAATTTTCCCAGGTCGGCATTCCCGGAAGAGAAGTGTCAATGAATTGAATTAGAAAACATAGGTACATATTGCACATCAAGGCTGCATTTGACTGAGTATGGCATCAAAGAGCCCTAGTAAAACTGGAGTTAATGGGAAACAGAGGGAAAACTCTTCATTGGTTGGAGTGATAACTAGTATAAAGGAAGATGGTTTTGATAGTTGAAGGTCAGTCATCTCAGTTCCAGGAAGTCACCGCAGGAGTTTCTCAGGGGAGCGTTCTTGGTCCAATTATTTTCAACTACTTCATCAATGACCTTTCTTCCACCATTAAGTCAGAAGTGGGGATGTTTGCCAATGATTGCACAATGTTCAGCACCATTTGCGATTCCTCAGATAGTGAAGCAGTCCATGTCCAAATGCAACAAAACCTGGACAATATCCAGGCTTGGACTGACAAGTGGCAAAGTAACATTCGCACCACACAAATCCAGGCAATGGCCATCTTCAACAAGAGAGGATCTAAACATCACCCTTTGATATTCAATGGCATTACTATCGCTGAATCTCCCACTATCAACATCCTGGGGGTTACCATTGACCAGAAACTGAACTGGACCAGCCATATAATTACTGTAGTGACAAGAGCAGGTAAGAGGCTGGGAATTCTGTGGTGAATAACTCACCTCCTGACTCCCCAAAGTCTGTCCACAATCTACCAGGCACAAGTTAGAAGTGTGATGGGATACTTTCCTACTGCCTGGATGGGTGCAGCTCCAACAACCCTCAAAAAACTTTACGCTCTCAAAGACAAAGCAGCCTGCCTGATTGGCACCACATCCAAAAACATTTACTCCCTCCACCAACGATGAAACAGTGGCAGCAGTGTGTATCATCTACAGAATATATTCAAGAACTCACCAATGTTCCTTTGGCAGCACCTTCCAAATCCATGATCCACTGGAAGTATAAGGGCAGCACCACTATCTAGAAGTTCCTCTCCAAGTCACACATCATTCTGACTTGGAAATCTATCGCTGTTCCATCACTGTTGCTGGGTCAAAATCCTGGAACTCACTCCCTCCGCCACATGAACTGCAGCAGTTCAAGAAGGCAGCCCATCACAACCATCTCCAGGGCAATTAGGGATGGGCAATAAATGCTAGTCTAGCCAGTGAAGCCGAAATCACTTGAATGATTTTAAAAAAAATTGCTTTTGATTTATTATATAATTCCAAGTTTATTGATATCAAATTGATTACTTCACTTAGAGATGTCCCAAAGATGGCTGGAACTTAAAACAGAAATGCAATTGGCGCTTCTGACATGGGACTTACAGGTGCGGGATTCACCACCATGTTCAGTAGAAAAACTGAAAAGTGGTAGCTGAAATGTGGAGCTGGTAGAGAATCTCCAGAGTCGCTGAGCTTGTCTCCTCGCACCCTGTCCAAAATAGGTGGGAATGACTATTTGTGGGATGTGCCTTTGCAAAGAAGGTCTGGAGGGAGGTGAGATGGTTTTGGTCGAGGTTCCTTCCAAAAAGCTCCGTGACGCAAGACTCTGTGCTCCATAGGCTGTTCCCAGGGACGCACTCCATGACAAACTTCAGATGTTCCTGGAGGATCATCAACTCGGTGAAAGACCCTCTTTAGTCTGCCTGATACTTGTTCGTTTTCCAGTACAAGGAGCTGTCCCCAACTGAGTGTTGCAGACTGGCACATTCCAAAGCCCAGGAGTACGTGCTGAGGGACGCACTAAAGCTTGGGGCAGCTACCGCAGAGGCTCAATAGGGGAGGTCGCTATCTAAGACCTTTCAACCACAGTGAACCAAGGGGAGCAGAACGTCTTTGGGCTGGATGACTCACTGAATGCATACAGTGAATATTAATGTATCTCAGTTGTACTGAATGACCTCGGCGCGGAATTTTTTCTATATAGACAACCCTTAAAGTAAGTGCAAAATTTGTAAGACCATTGTGAAATGTCTAAAACATTTCCTTTCCTGTATTGAAGCATCTCAGAATGTTATTTGATGTATGTAAAGAACCTGAATGTTGTTGCTTTTTGTGTGATGGTCATGTTGGAATGTTTGTAATGTTCTCACCGATTTATGACTAAAGTATATTTTGGGGGAAAAAAATGACTATTGTAGGGTAAAGCAATCTTTACACTGCTTTTAGCACTTTACTTGCTGTACTTTTGACCTAGAAGTGGTTGATGTTGAAACTGGGTGTAAGGACTGAAAAATATTCTATTTCCTGGCACTGAACTCTCACACCCAGATAACCACAGCAAGAAAAATGCCACAGCTTGATATACGTTTTTACTTGCAGCATAATGACGCTGAAAACAATGAGGTGGACTGAAACAGCTCCAATCCTTTTCCCTTACGACACAAAAAACATTTTACAGGTAGCGTAAGAGACGTCTCAAATATGTGAGAAAAGTAAATTAGTGATTGCAAGTCAGAACAGACTTATGAGAAAATACTCAACCAGCTTTTGAACCTCGATTTCAGAGAGGAATGCTGCTGAAAATTCTGTGCTATGTCCATGGCATAGGTGTTGCAGCAAGGGAATGCATGGTATTTGAGGAGCTGTTCAAGCTTCTTTGAAAGGTAGTTGTACTGACTTGTTTTTAAGTGAAATCTGCTGAAGGTTTACCTTTCAAAATTACAGGCACGGGCGAGGAGAAAGGTTTCTATGGGATCTTAACAACATCAACAAATGTGTAGAGCAATCTATCCTAAATAGGTTTCCAATGTGTAACAATGACAATTAATAATCAAATAACAAGTAATTCATAAATCTCTACAATTAACACAGTAAGAACTGAACTTTTAATAGGCCAGTTGGGTTCCACCTTTGTATTGATTCCATTCTAATTGATGCAATTTAAGCTGCATATTTGTCTTTGGAATGGCCTAAATCAAATGTAGGCAGGTAATGTTATACCACCATCAGCAGCCTGACAACCCTTGGTTGTTAAACCCACTGCAGTATAATTTATGGCATAGCTGACTTTGTTACCATTCAAACTTCGATAGTAATTACGTACTGGTATTTGTTGTTATGCCAAATGTTTCAGAACGCGCTACAAAATTAAGTTGAGCTTTTTGAAGTGCATTGACTTTTGTTATCGATACAGCAGCCATTTTGTGCCAACTGCAATCCACAAATGGCCATCAGAGAGAGGAATGATAATTTTGCCAGTTTTTGGTGGTGAAGTTGGAATGTTGGCCAGAACGCCAGCAGTAACTTTCCTGTTCTTATTCTGATAGCACCATAGCATCTTTGAGATGTGAACCACCAGAATCGGCAAGGTTGAAATAAAAACAGAAAATGCTGGATAAACTCAGCAGGTCTGGCAGCATCTGTGAGAAACAGAGTCAATGGGGTATCTTGCCAACAAATGGCACAGTGTTGGCTCCAGTGAAACAAAATGGTGTGTTTCTCTTCAGAGAGCACCTTGATCAGTGCAAAAGGTATCCTACCCACCATCCCACCACGGAAGTCTCAAGAGCTGGCATATAGGGGCGGCACGGTAGCACAGTGGTTAGCACTGCTGCTTCACAGCTCCAGGGTCTCAGGTTCAATTCCCGGCTCGGGTCACTGTCTGTGTGGAGTTTGCACATTCTCCTCGTGTCTGCGTGGGTTTCCTCCGGGTGCTCCGGTTTCCTCCCACAGTCCAAAGATGTGCGGGTTAGGTTGATTGGCCAGGTTAAAAATTGCCCCTTAGAGTCCTGGGATGCATAGGTTAGAGGGATTAGCGGGTAAATATGTGGGGGTAGGGCCTGGGTGGGATTGTGGTCGGTGCAGACTCGATGGGCCGAATGGCCTCCTTCTGCACTGTAGGATTCTATGATTTCTATGATTTCTATGATATCTTCCCCTCCTGATTGGAGCTGGCATTTGCTCCCACCTCCCTCTTGATCGGAGCTGGCATTCACCACCCCGCACCTGCACCCGGTTGGAGATGGCATTACCCCCATCACTGTCTCTCTAACAGTTAGTTCCGGCAGCCTTTCCCCTTTCGCCCAAACATCGTACCCCTTCCTCGCCAACCACATGGCCATCGTCGGCACCAACCCCAACAGTCATCAAGTTCAATCCTGATAAATGCGAAGTGATGCATTTTGGTGGGAATAATGTAGGGAGGAGCTACACGATAAATGGAAGAACCATAAAGGGTGTAGAGACGCAGAGGGACCTGGGTGTGCAAGTCCACAGATCTTTGAAGGTGACGTCACAGGTGGAGAAGGTGGTGAAGAAGGCATATGGCATGCTTGCCTTTATAGGACGGGGCATAGAGTATAAAAGTTGGGGTCTGATGTTGCAGATGTATAGAACGTTGGTTCGGCCGCATTTGGAATACTGCGTCCAGTTCTGGTCGCCACACTACCAGAAGGACGTGGAGGCTTTGGAGAGAGTACAGAGGAGGTTTACCAGGATGTTGCCTGGTATGGAGGGGCTTAGTTATGAGGAGAGATTGGGGAAACTGGGGTTGTTCTCCTTGGAAAGACGGAGGATGAGGGGAGACTTAATAGAGGTGTATAAAATTATGAAAGGCATAGATAGGGTGAACGGTGGGAAGCTTTTCCCCGGGTCGGTGGTGACGTTCACGAGGGGTCATAGGTTCAAGGTGAAGGGGGGGAGGTTTAACACAGATATCAGAAGGACATATTTCACACAGAGGGTCGTGGGGGCCTGGAATGTGTTGCCGGGCAAGGTGGTGGAGGCGGACACACTGGGAACGTTTAAGACTTATCTAGACAGCTATATGAACGGAGTGGGAATGGAGGGATACAAAAGAGTGATCTAGTTTGGACCAGGGAGCGGCGCGGGCTAATTGTTCCTGGTTTCTCGTTTCAAGGCTTCATTCTACGATCATCTTGCTGGTGCCAGTACAGAGTGAGACTGCGGATAGTTGGGAACCTGTCTCGGGGGCAGGGGATTCATATGGTGTTCGTGGAAGTGGAAATGACTAGGGTTGGGAAGCATTTTCCGATCGGGGCCATTGTGATCTCCTGGACTCGTTTCGATCGCCTCAGGGGGTCGGAGAGGAATTTCCCAGATTTTTTTTTCCCCATATTGGCCCTGGGGTTTTTCACTCTGGGTTTTCGCCTCTCCCTGGAGATCACATGGTCTGGAATGGGGGGGTGGGGGTAAGTTAATAGGTTGTAATGAACAAAGCATCGTAGCTGTGAGGGACAGCTCGGTGGATAGGATATTGGTATGTAGATAGGCTGGAAAATTGGGTGGGGATCCTGGATTCAGGATTCAATCCTGGACCGGGGAGCGGCGCGGGCTTGGAGGGCCGAAGGGCCTGTTCCTGTGCTGTATTGTTCTTTGTTCTTTGTTCATCACTGGCAGCCCCATCTGCCACGTCCGCTCCTACCAACCACCACATATAAATGAATCCTCCACCCCACTACCCCCCCTCCCCACCCCTTCCACGAGGCTCCCAAAGTGGTCTACCTATGGCATTATCTTCTTCTGACACTGCTGCCCATCCTCTTCTGCAGTGGGCTTGCACTGACCAGTCGCTGTGGAACAAGTGCTGGGGGGGGCCATTCATATGGAGCTCCCCTTTGCTTGCAGCCATTAAGCTGTTTTGGGGTGGGCGAATCAGATGGAATTTGGGCATAAAAATGATCGCTAATGGTCAAAAACACTCCAGTGCCATCAGTAGGAAACACTTTTGGAGGGAATTTTCACATCCTGCCTACCATGGGAATCGTAGTGGGTGGGTGGGGGGTGGAGAGGAACTTGCAAAGGTCTGTTGACCTCGGGCGAGATTTTCTGGTTTTGGGACGAGTGCAGCCGGAAAATCCCGCTCTGTGTTTCTCGCACCAAAAGCAAGACTACCGCAAGATTTTGCGGAATATGTATATAGATATATATATATATGCATTTCAGGGGATGCAGGGGGAACATTGATTACTCACTTGAGACTTGAGGAATGACAACATATCTGTTGGGGATTCTTGCGTTTCTCTGCTGCTCCCACTTCACCAGCAGCCCTTCACTATTTCACAGGGGTCATCAGCTGCGACAACAAAAATAGCCCAGCGTGAGGGCTGTGCTCTGAAATAGAGGATAATAGAAAGTGAATGATCATATGTATTAGCTTGCAAGCAGACCCACAATGACCTATGTTTTGGAGTTGAATGCAGTCGATCAGTATTCATATTATATCCATTTTTTATTCATATTACATCCCACCTTTATCCTGGTTGGTATAGAAACCACACACACACTCATTCCTGCAAGCCTTCCAGATTAATTACTGAAAGATGTACCGAAGAACCCTGCCTGTGTAGTAGGTGGATGTCATGGCAATGGAGAAATCAGAATATATCTGTTGTAATGCACCTGCCTAAATAATTACACTTACACATTTCAGAAATTACATTCTGTACTATAACAACAGATTATGTGCCTCTCTCGAAGAGTATTTTATAATTAAATGTTGTTTTTCTACCTTTAATGGATACATCACTTGACATATATTGGAACAGGTACACTGGCTTCTTCTTAAAGCAATCAGCATTCTCTAGCTAAATCAAGATAAATTCAGATTGAGCCTTTATCAGAACATGGCAGGCATAAAGCCAAGGCAGCAGAAGAGAGATTTCTCAATGAAAGATTGTTTCAGTGCTGGAGTATGAAGGTGACCTTGCTGAGCTATTGACTTTGATGAAATGAGACTCAGGAAGAATATGTGAGACATACATCAGGCAAGCCACGGATCACATCAAACATGTCAACGAATAGTACAAACATGCAGCAAGCAGGATATTTTATGATAAAACATTCCAAATTGCAGGAGCTGTTAGCTTCTTTCCTCCAACTAGAAACACAGGGCAGAATCTAATCTAGGCCCAGGGAAGGGCTGGGAGACGGGTGGGAGGGCTGGGGGAGTTGGGGGTTGAATTGGAAGGCAAGGCAAGTCGAGGGGGGATGTCGGGATGCATTGGAGTGCCCATTTCCTTCCTGATTCCTTATGATTCAGGGGCTCTGGCAGTGCCGGATTTAGGCATAAGCTAAACAAGCTACAGCTTAGGGCCTCACAATCCGCAGGGGCCTCACAAAATTTCAGAAGTTTACAATGAAGAGAACATTTAAGAGCGGATACCAGAAAAGAAAAAGAAAGCACCGGCTTGAAGAGCAACTCAAAAAATTACCAAAATTTATGAGAGAGATCAAGCCAGCCAAATGATAAATATGCATTAATTTGAAAATAATTTGTATTTTTCACTTTAAATACCTTGCTATTAAATAATTACAAGGCATAATTATGTTTCCAAGGTCCTGTTTTGGTACGCACCTTTGTGAGACCTTTTGGTGTAACTTTTTAACAAGGGGCCTCCAAGCTTTATATAGCTTAGGGCCTCACCAAGTCTAAATCTGGTACTGGGCTCTGGTGATTTTGACCCCACTTGACTTGGCTCTGGGGTCTGCTCCATCTTGCTGCTCCAGGCTGGGTGCATTCCCAGCAGTGGCTGCTGCTGCTAGCAATGCTGCTGGGGCTGAAGAGCTATCAGCCCTCTGATTAGCATTAGCTGCTTGCTCTTGAAAGCATGATGTCCAACTACCCTTATAAGGATGGGTGCCCCACTGTCTGGCAAACATAGAATCATACTGGGACTCCTTAACTTTACAGCTACTTCTTATCTTCCCAAGCTCCATGCTGATATTGTAAACCAGACAGGATCGTAGGATGAGAGGAAAGCGGGATTTAGAAGGAGGATCAGACATGAGTATAATGTCATCTTCAGTGGTTTCAGCACTCCATCTGGCCATGGACTCAGTCATGGTCTCTTCATTAATGATAAGGACTATCTCCTGTTGATTAGGTGCTGCTGACTCCTGTTGTGCATGACCTTGTTTTGCAAGAGAGAAGGGCATGTGTCAGTGAATGTTGTGCAATGTGTTTGAATGATGTGGCAGTCACGGTTCAATAGTGGGCAGTTGTTTGGTAGTACTGAACTTGAGAGTTGCTGAAAAAAGAGACATGCTGTTGAAGCTTTTATTTCTTGCACTCATCAGAATTGATGCAAGAATGCCAACTGTAAATGGAACAACTTTTACTGCATGAAAAGAGAATGCTAATTGGCTGGTGTGATAAGTCCTCGAAGGCAGAAGTCCCTTCACCAAAATCCCTTTATTTACAAGTCTGACAACAGCAGACAGAGTGTTTTCAGATAGCAGTCTACACTAGGAGTCCCAGACACTCCTGGTTAAGTAAAAGCAAGGGGCTCCCTGATTGGCCCATCAATTTGGCCCTTAATCAGGGAGTTCATATTCTAACAGGCCAACCTCAATTGCTTGATTAAAGTCATTACAGTTGGCAAATTAACTCTGATTGGTTGAGGCGTTGCCTAGGAAAATGCACCAGGGAGCAGTTAACTGCCAAGCTTTTGTTTAAATTTATGTCAGGCAGGTTGACTCAAATTGGTCAAGGTAGTGCCATGGAGAATGGATCAGGGAGCGGCTGTCATCCAATTTTTCTTTTATTGAAAAAGGCGCAATGTATGAACATGCTCCTTTCTGCAAAGGACAGGAACCTGTGTGCAAATATATGTAGCTTCTAGCATGTGTGAGCCACACAGTGAGCCTGACTGATAATCTTAAAGTGATTGACAGTGTAATTCTTTGCACAATCAGGATTTAGCAAGTGTTGTCCAATCACAGAGCCACATCTAATGTTGGAAACCCTGTTTTGCATTTTACAAGTACGCAAGTGCTAGCCCCGAACAAACTTGTGCCCCTGCTGAGATACGCAAGCGCTCAACAGCGCATTCAGCGTGGAGCTGAATGGCCCCATCAGTTAAATAAACAGTCAGTGTGACATTTTCATGTTGCCTGCATCAGAAACAATGGGGAAGAGTGAATCATGCATTATGATCCTTGCACCCATTTTTGGGAGCTATCAAATGTTGGCTCAAAGAGAGGCATAAGATAATTTTGGGTAATGGTGGGCTATACAGAGAGGATGACGAATATATCAGGAGACCCCAGAGATGTAACAGTAGTGAGAGAATGTGACGTGAATCTTGGGAGACAAGGAAAGGAGAAACCTCAGAGTCATAGAGTGGAAAGCCTCAGCCTCGTGGAAAGAACAGCGAAGGTGGAATCTCTGAAACAAGGACTGGGCTGGTGTGAATGTCAATAATGCAGGCTGGGCAGATGATGAAATCTCAGAGACAGAAAGGAGAATGTTGGAAGTATGGATCTGGTGTAGGTCAAAATAGCTAATTTTAAGGAGTAATTCTCATTTTTGTGGAACAGTTAAAAATCATTACTAATTCTTTCAAAGTGCTGATAGTTTCACCACAACCGTGACGTGAGAATTATGAACGGGACTTAGAATTTGTGGATTATTGTGTCCTCCATTTGTTTGTAGTAATGATAACTGGAACCTATCACCGTTCATCCTGGCGGGATTTTCCCATCCCACTGCAGCAGGAGCGTGATGTGAATAGACGGTAAGATCGGTGCCCGATATGTTTGTGTCAGACAAATAGCAAGTGTACAAGAGAGAAAGAGAGAAGATGTGGAATGCACGTGCATGCATTTTGCAGTGAATTGGTTCAGCTGCTTTTACTAATACTGCCATATTGGGTAGTACTATTATTTAAATGGTAAAAGATTGCAGCATGTTGCTGTGCAGAGGGACCTGGGTATCCTTGTGCATGAATCACAAAAAGCTGGTTTGCAGGTGCAGCAAGTAATTAAAAAGGCAAATGGAATTTTGTCCTTCATAGCTCGAGGGATGGAGTTTAAAAACAGGGAGGTTATGTTGCAGCTGTATAAGGTGCTGGTGAGGCCACACCTGGAGTACTGTGTACAGTTTTGGTCTCCTTACTTGAGAAATTATACACTGGCACTGGAGGGGGTGCAGAGGAGATTCACTAGGTTGATTCCGGAGTTGAGAGGGTTGGCTTATGACAAGGGACTGAGTAGACTGGGACTATACTCATTGGAATTTAGAAGAATGAGGGGAGATCTCATAGAAACATATAAAATTATGAAGGGACTAGATTGTTTCCACTGGTGGGTGAAACCAGAACTAGGGAGCATAGCCTCAAAATAAGGGGGAGCAGATTTAGGACTGAGTTGAGTCGTGAATCTGTGGAATTCCCTGCCCAGTGAAGCAGTTGAGGCTACCTCATTGAATGTTTTTAAGGCAACGATAGATAGATTTTTGAACAGTAAAGGAATTAAGGGCTATGGTGACCGGATGGGTAAGTGGAGCTGAGTCCACAAAAAGATCAGCTATGATCTTATTGAATGGTGGAGCAGGCTCAAGGGGCCAGATAAACCTACTCCTGCTCCTAGTTCTTATGTTCTTGTGCTGGTTAGCACTGGATGGCTAGTGTGGTTCACAATAACACAAACGGCATGTGTTTGTTTCCCATTCCAGCTGAGGTAGATTTAGGATCTGACTCCTTGTCCTATCTCTGAGAGTGGGAGGCAAACCACCACTGACAAAAACTGACAAGAAAACAGCTCAAGACGGCAGTCTGAAGCATCAGAAAGCAATGAGCCACAGACTTGCCAGTGGGCAGAGAACACATGACAGGGTAAATCTAAATTAAACCATTAACGCCCAGATAGAAACAGCAGATACAACAGTGTGAAATATAAGCAATCAATCTTGCAAATGTACCCTGCAAAAAAACAAGGAGCAAGCACAAATAAAGGGGTTGTTAATGAAATACATTGAAGAAATGAAGTTCAATTCAAAATATCACCTTTCAAAAAATGATGGATGATCCATATTTACACTGCTCCCACTGTGAAAAGAAAAACAGACGCAGCAGGATCTGGAACTCATTATTGGGATAAAATCACAGAATCCCTACAGTGCAGAAGGAGGTCATTCGGCCCATCGAGTCTGCACCAACTACAATCCCTCCCAGACCCTATCCCCATAAACCCATAGCCCCATGTATTCACCTTAGCTAGTCCCCCTGACACTAAGGGGCAATTTACCATGGCCAATCCACCTAACCGGCACATCTTTGGACTGTGGAGGAAACCGGAGCACCCGGAGGAAACCCACGCAGACAGGGGGAGAATGGGGAGAATGTGCAAACTCCACACAGATAGTGACCCAAGCCGTGAATCAAACCTGGGTCCCTGGTGTTGTGAGGCCGCAGGGCTAACCACTGTGCCACCATGCTGCCCCAAAATGCTGATGACACAAAGATAGGATGGAAAATAAGGTGTGGAGAGAACATCTGCAAAAGGCTATCGATAGGTTCAGTGAATGGGTAAAAATTTCACAGAGTGCAACATGCGAAAATGTGAACAGGTCCACATGGGCAGGAAGAGTAGCAAAGCAGTGTATTATTTAAATGGAGAGAGATTGCAGAACTCTGAGGTGCAGAGGGATCTGGTTGTCCTGGTAAATGAATCACAATGTGATGTGATTGCAGGTTCAGCAAGTGATTAGGAAGGCAAATGGAATGTTGTTATTTATTGCAAGGGGAATGGAATATAACAGTAGGGATATTTTGCTACATTTCTGAGACCACATCTGGAGTACTATGTAGTTTTTGTCTCTTAATTTAAGATAGGACATAATTGCATCAGAAGCAGTTCAGAGAATGTTCACTCAACTGATTCCTGGGGTTGGGAAGTATTTTATGAGGAAATGTTGATGGGCTGGGCCTATATCCATTCGAGTTTAGAAGATTGAGAAGTGGTTTTATTGAAACATATGAGATTGGGGGTGGTGGGGGTGGCGGGGGGAGTTGTGGGGGCAACAGGGTGGATGCTGAAAGGATGTTTCCCCTTGTGGGAGAGACGAGACTAGGAGACACAGTTTAAAAATAAGGAGTCTCCCATTTAAGATGCAGATGAGAATTTTTTGCTTTCAGAGGGTTATATGTCTGTGGAACTCTCTTCTCCAGAGAGTAGTGTCATTGAATATTTTTGAAGCATTGAAACCTATTAAATTCTAAAAGGATTAAACAGGGTAGGTGCAGGAAGGATGTTCCCGATGACCGGGAGTCCAGAAACACGGGTCAGAGTCGAAGGATATGCAGTAAACCATTTAGGACTGAAATGAGGAGAAATTTCTTCACCCAAAGAGTGGTGAGACTGTGGAATTCTCTATTGCAGAAAGCAGTTGAAGCCAAAACATTGTATGTTTTCAAGAAGGAGTTAGATATAGCTCTTGGGGCTAAAGGAATCAAAGGATATAGGGAGAAAGCTGCTACAGGTTACTGAGTTGGATGATCAGCCAAGATCATAATGAATGGCGGAGTGGGTTTGGAGGGCCAAATGGCTCACTCCTGCTCCTATTTTCTAGTTCTATCCCAGCAGCCTAACAGAGGCTAATGTTTGCATAAGCCTTTCATTTTCACAAAAACAGTATAACTTCACAGGTTTGTACATGCAAACTTAAAATTTATTGGCTGGATTCTTTTGTAGGTTTTGGAACATTGATTTCAGGAGCAACTTGCTTGCAGTGAGACCGGCACAATGATACTTCCAGAGTTGACCTCGTAACTGCCCATTTCCCTGTTCACCATCATATTAATGACAGGGGGCAGACTTACATAGAAACATAGAAAAACTACAGCACAAACAGGTCCTTCGGCCCCACAAGTTGTGCCGAACACATCCCTACCTTCTAGATCTACCTATAACCCTCCATCCTATTACGCTCCATGTACTCATCCAGGAGTCTCTTAAAAGACCCTATTGAGTTCGCCTCCACCACCACTGACGGCAGCCGATTCCAGTCGCCCACCACCCTCTGTGTGAAAAACTTACCCCTAACATCTCCCCTGTACCTACCCCCCAGCACCCCAGTGTCCTCTCGTAGCAGACATTTCCACCCTGGGAAAAAGCTTCTGAGAGTCCACCCGATCTATGCCTCTCAACATCTTATACACCTCTATTAGGTCTCCTCTCATCCTTCGTCTCTCCAAGGAGAAAAGACCGAGCTCCCTCAGCCTATCCTCATAAGGCATACCACTCAATCCAGGCAACATCCTTGTAAATCTCCTCTGCATCCTTTCAATCTTTTCCACATCCTTCCTATAGTGAGGTGACCAGGCCCAATCAGGGACCCATCTGGAACTGTGAGGGTGCTGCAATAGGGCATCCTCAGAGGCACACATGGAAATTAAAATGTTAAGGAGCCCCTTGGAGTTGAGGAGAAAGCCATTTGGAAGAATCATTGTGTCATAGACTCATAGAATCCTATAGTGCCAAAGGAGGCCATTCGGATCATCGGGTCTGCACCGACCACAATCCCACCCCGGCCCTATTCCCATAACCCCATGCATTTACCCTTCTAATCCCCCGACAGTGGGGTCAATTTAGCATGGCCAATCAACCATAGGTCATTCCTGCCTGTGGTCTTATCAATGGGGCGTGGAACTCTGGCTCTCATTGCTTCACAGACTGTTGCAGCCAGACCACATCCAATGAGTTGGTGGCCTCTGTTAATGGCAGGAGCCCTCTCTACCATGGCTAAAATGTTGGCAGGGTCGCAAAATTGCCCCCAAATATAAGCCTTGATCATCATAACTGGCTGTCCACCTCTGTGGAGTCAGCAGCTGATCTGATGCCCAGCCGATCCCAGGAAATCTCCCCAGGAATAGGAATGTGCCATCCTGACTGGCTTCCTGCTATTTTCCTAGTTCCTCCTCCGGAAAGCCTGCTGTCACGGGGCTGGGAAGTTCAGCTTTTATATTTAGATTTCTATAAATGGTACAGAGATCAGTGGTTCAATTATTTTGCTTTTCTTTTTTAAGATTTTCAAATAAGATTGGTTTTGTATTGTACATTCATTATGTCAGGGCGTCACTGGTAAACAGAACATTGTTTCCTAACTCCAAGGATGCAGTCACCTTTCTGAACAGGAGGGATGGTTACGGATACTCAACAGGACGTATTGAACTCTGAGTTGTAAATGGACTGCTCAGATCATAATTTCTCTCCCAGTAATCAATAGAAAACTGAGACATTTCTCTAGAAATACAATATCAATAGTTTAAATGTAATACAGCCTGTTGCTTTGACACAACAGATATTGATATTATTCTTCTGCTCTAACCAGTAATGTTGTAATTTGCTCTCAGTTCCCCTGGGCACTCATCCTTGTTACTTTACCAAGAATAACACTCAAAGTAGATGTGTTTAAAAAGGAGAATGCCACCACCTGATTGGCGTATAATGAAAATAATACTGCAATCACTTGCCTGCCCTGCTAGGAAGTGGTGGAGAACTTTATTCCAGTGTACTCATTGTCTCCAATAACATTGTGAGGTGCAGTTCAGAGCATTGTGAGTATCATTGAAACAAATGGGCTTGTGGGTGATCATTGACGGGCAATTCTTCATAAGTTGTGATTCCCAACGTTATGCTTTTGAATTCTGATCAGACAAAGCTGGCAGTCTACAGCACCAACATCATCGCTAACACTTCTACTACTTGCACTGACGTTTGTTGTGAATATCTAGTTTGTGTGCTTTACAACATAACTTTTAGGAATTAATGTTTAACTGTAGAAAATGGGGTAAATGCAAACTTGGAGCCCTGTTGTCATTAGGGATGGAAAGTGTCATCGGCAGTGCTATCAGTGGGACTTACTCGGCAATAACCTGCTCCCTAAACACCAGGGCCTGACCAGCTCCTGGCCTCAATACAGCCTTGATCCAAACCTGAACAAATGAGCTGAACATGAGGTGAGGTGAGAGTGACTGCCCCTGACATCAAAGCTGCATTTTGAGTGTGGCATTGGGGAAGCATGGAGATTAAAGTGCCCTGGCCACTTCAGAATTTTCACAGCTGACGGGCAGGAGTGAAGGTATTGATCATGGGACTGCTTGAAATCACCATGCCAGGGGTGATCTTGGGGTGGAGTGCAGTCCAGCCACGCCACACCAATCCTGGCAGACAGTGGTGAGGTCAACACCTTACCCCCAGCCCATGCCCACTCAATCCCCAGGAGGACCCTTGAGGGCACCTTCTTCTGCAGCCTGGCAGCAGCAAAGGGGCATATGGCTATTGGACCTACCTCCTTGACCACTCTCTGTGCCCAGGATGCCAGGCCAAGGTTTCAGTACCAGGGTGCCAGGTAGCAGTGACCTGAACTGTGGGGGTCAATGGAGGGGCGGATGGCTGTGGAGATCTGAGGGGGAAAGAGGACTGAGTGGAGAGTTGGATCACCCTCATGCCTACGTGGGTGTGTGTGAGGGGTGGGGTGGGGGGCTAACCTGTGATTTGAATGGTGGGGGGAGGATGCCTTTTCTGAGTGATTCTCCCCTGGATTCTCAGGGTCCAACATACCATGTCCCTGCTTGTGGGTAGCACATGTAAAGGCCGCCTGGTGCCGTTCCAGCTGGCAGGCCGGGTGAATGACGGGAGGCTGGTGAATGGCCTATCAAACCTGCTAATGGCATTCAAATGAGCAGGTTTGCATGATTATCAGGATCGGGGCCAGCAGGGCAGTTTGGGTGAATCCTGAGAGCCCTCACACCCATTGGGAATCCTGATTTTTGGCTGACTCCCCATTCACCGGGGAATCGGGATTCCCGCCAGCTGCCTGAAGAGGTCGCAGAATCAGGCCCAAAATATCTCCATAGCTCCTCACACCCATTGGGAATTCCGATTTTTGTCTGGCTCCTGCCATTTTCTTGTTCCCCATAACTATCTCACCAGATACATTTTCTAAGGGGCCTATGTTCACTTTGACCTAGATCTTCCTTTTTATATATTCAAAGGAGTTCTTATTGTCAGTTTTTATATTCCCCACTAGTTTGCTCCTGTAGTTTATTTTGTCTCCCTTTATTCTCTTTTTAGTCCTCCTTTGCTGGATTCTGAATTTATCCCGGCCTTTCGGGCTTTCACTGACTTTTCCCTGCACCAGAAGCTGCAGTGGACAAGAGTCTAAATCCTGGGAGTCCAGGACCAGGTTAGTGTGGATGATGGAAGGAGGCTGTTGCTGGAGGTGCCCCAGCCCTAACCTCCCACTCACTGGCTGAGCAGTGCTCTATCCTGGCTTCTCCACTGCCCCTGAACTCCTCCCGTCAGCAGGAAATGGCCCGTAGGTAGTCATTAATTAACCATTTAAGGGCCTCAACTGGGGCAAGGGAGGGTTGGGTGGCCTAGGCCTTGCCCATCAGGCCGTAAAATTGCCAAGATGTTGGGGCAGGTGGGAGCATGTTGGCCCAGCTGGAAGACCATCTGAGGAGTGTTACCACCACTTCTGCCTTTCCTGCAAATGGTGGCAGGGGAATATAAAATTTGCTCTTAAATCTGGATCCTTGGTCAAAACAGAACCTGTTAGAATATTTGAATGCCATACTTGACAGTTTCACGGGGGGAAGTGGTGGGGGGGAGGAGGTTCCCCACTCACCTTCAAAGTTTCCTGCGTAGAACCTGGAAGTGGAGAATATGTTGGGATTTTGATCCAATCTCACTTTTAGGGGGTTTAAAACCTCATGAGGTACTTAAACCTCTCTCTCTGCTTACCTGTCAATTCTCCGCCAAGATGTATGTTGGCAGAACAATGGAGGTTAAATTTAATACCAAGAAGTACAACACATAGGAAGAAGATATAGATGACACACATCAGCTATAAATTGTGTCAAAATAACTATGGATGATATTAAAATATGTTCTTATAATTGAAAGCCCCAATTAAGAGCAGGAATCAACAAAGCCTATAGAATATTAAATTAGATCGTTAAAAAATAGAATACAGCAGAACTTTCCATTATAATAATGGAGGAAAGAATAAATTAGTACACAATTGATCAGTTAGTCTAATGACTACAGTGGTTAACCTCATGGAATTGATTATTTGAGATAAAATTAACAAGCATTTAAAAATACATGGGTTAATTAATGACAGGCAGCAAGGATTTGTTTAAGGCAAATCATGTTTGGCAAATTTAATAGCATGTTTTTGACAAAGTGACTGTTTGGATAGATACTAAAGTAAGGAGGACTGGACTGATTAGTGGAACCAGACAGATAGGTGACAGATTTGAGAAACTGGGTCATTTTTCAGTAGAGAAGGTGAAGCAATTTAGTTAAGATTTCTTTAAAACTGTGAATAGTCCTGAAAGAGTGTATCGTGTACTACTTATTTACTTTGATTAGGAAATCAGTGAGAGAGGATTATCCATTTAAAATTATAGCAGAGAGATTCGGAGAAATTCCTTCTCACAAAGGATTATTGAAGCATGGATTATTTAGCCACATTGAATAGTTGAGCCAGAGTCTGTTATGAATGTAGTTCTCCAAGGTGGCCTTCACGACTCACGACAACGCAGAATCGCTGAGCAGGAACTGATAGCCAAGTTTCGCACACATGAGGACAGCCTCAACCGGGATCTTGGGTTCATGTCACACTATCTGTAACCCCCACGACTTGCCTGGGCTTGCAAAATCTCACTAACTGTCCTGGCTGGAGACAATACGCATCTCTTTAACCTGTGCTTAACCCTCTCTCCACTCACATTGTCTGTACCTTTAAGACTTGATTACCTGTAAAGACTCGCATTCCAACCATTATCTTGTAAATTGAGTTTGTGTCTTCGTATGCCCTGTTTGTGAACACAACTCCCACTCACCTGATGAAGGAGCAGCGCTCTGAAAGCTTGTGGCTTGCGCTACCAAATAAACCTGTTGGACTTTAACCTGGTGTTGTGAGACTTCTTACCATGTATGTAGTTGGCCATATGCCCCTTTAAGAGAATGGGTCAGGTGACCCAGGGCACAAGCTCCACCCTGGGTGGAGTGTGCGAGGTCAGTCTTGTACTGACTGTGCCATTGACATGGTGTTAAATAAACCGTTCCTGTTCGTTTACACTTACGTACCTCGTGGTCTCTTAGTAGTCCAATATTAGACCTCATATTTTACAGAGACCATTGCACCAATTCAGGAAAGATTCTATAAATAACTGAAAGATAACAAGATACAAGGGTATGGAGTGAGAGCACAGCATGGACACTGTTTTGGATAGCTCCAGCAAAGTATGGACTTTGTATGCACCCAACTATACAGCAAACTGCAGAGTGCTAAGGACTTCACTTGAAAATTGGTTCTCCGTCTGTAGGAGTCACGATATACTATTTTAAATATTCTCCGTAATCCACAATTTGAGTGCAATTTTGTTGCCTTGATGTTTTATTGGTTTTCAGTGGTTATTTAAAATCCTCTTTCTGTATTCTGATTGATCTGATGTACAATTGCACTGTAAATGTAACATTAAAGTTAGGTACATAATGATGCTTGGCTGAGAATAATGGGTAAGGGATTGAATCGTGGAGTGCAGAGTGGGCGTGTTAACTTTCATCTGGATTTTTCTGACAAATCTTATTTCAGGCAGCAGAAGAGATTGATAGTAAGCGACGATATTAAATATGATGCAACAATCATCATGCAATGATTGTTCATCCCAGAAAAAAAACCATTAACTCATGCCAACTGTGCCAAAATTAAACCACTTTAGGTCTAAATCATTTGCATCAAACTAAAAGAAAACCAATGATGATAAACAGACTGTCAATCCTAGTAGCTTTACAACAGAAAAGGAAAGACATTGCAAAACATATTTTGGCTTATTATTTATTAACGGGTGGCACTGTGGTTAGCACTGCTGCCTCACAGCGCCAGGTACCCGGGTTCAATTCCTGGCTTGGGCCACTGTCTGTGCAGAGTCTGCAAGCTCTCCCCCTGTCTGCGTGGGTTTCCTTCGGGTGCTCCGGTTTCCTCCCATACTCCAAAAGACGTGCAAGTTAGGTGCATTGGCCATGTTAAATTCTCCCTCAGTTAACCCAAGTGCCAGAGTCTGGTGACTAGGGGATTTTCACTGTAACTTTATTGCAGTGTTAATGTAAGCCTACTTGTGACACCAATAATAAACTTAATAGACTACAATATGAAAATGAAACTTCATTGCTGACATGGTTATTAACCCTGGCACAATTCTTTCTTTCAATCATTTGAGTCAAGTCTAAAAAAGTAGAAATAAAGCATTCAAACACATCAGCAGAAAATGCTGGAAAAACTCAGCAGGCCTGGCAGCATCTCTGGAGAAAGAAACAAACAGAGTTAATGTTTTGAGTCCATAGGATCCCACAGAAGAAAGCCATCAGCCCACTGAAAGAGCATCTTACCCAGGCCCACCCACCCTTTACTCATAACCCCATGCATTTGCCATGTTTAATCCACCTAAACCTACACACCTTTGGATTGTGGGAGGAAAGCACCCGGAGGAAACCCACGCAGACAGGAGGAGATTGCGCAAACTCCATACCCAAGGTTGGAATCGAACCCGGGTCTCTGGTGCTGTGAGGCAGCAGTGCTAATCACTGTGCCACCGTGCCGCCCAATGTGACTTCTTCAGAACTGTTCAGTTGAGTTCTGAAGAGGAGTCATGTTGGACTCAAAAAATTAATGGGCTAGATTCTCTAACTTCACCCACAGCTGGGATTCTCTGTCCTGTTGCAGTGAACGGAGATTTGGCTGAGCACCAAATTCTCCATTCTCGCTGGCAGTGGTGGCAGGGCACAAATAGCTGGGGAATTTTGGCCAATGTTTCTCTCTCCACAGATGCTGCCGGACCTGCTGAGTTTTTCCAGCATTTTCTGCTTTTGTTTCCAGCATTTGCAGTATTTTGCTTTCATTTGAACATATCCTCACAATGTCCCTAATACTTAGAATCATAGAATCATGGAATCCCTACAGTGCAGAAGTCATTCGGCCCATCTAGTCTGCACTGACTCTCTGACAGAGTATCTTGCTCACAAGATAGTGACCTTGAGCCTACTCTAAAAGTAGGTCCCACCGAGGTGTGTGTGCCTGCACAGGTGGAAGGTGCAATTGAACCTTGGATACTTCCTCAGGATCCTCATTCGAGATGTTCTGGGTGCTGGGGCTGATGCACTGGCCGGTGAACTCCCTCACCCTTTTCCTGTGGGTGGCTGGAATAGACATCATTAGTCATTGGCTAGACAGGCACTAACATTTTAGGTCATTTGTATTCATATGGCCGATGACTACTGCACAGACCCTCACTGGTTTGTTGGGAAACACTGATCTTGCCTTTTACACAGTCTCTGTCTTCTCCAGCCAACTCTGCTTTCTGCTCCTTGTATGGAGTGAGTGACCTCAGCTCTAACATCCCGCCTCAGGTCTGGGATCTTTTTGTGGGAGATCTTGTCCTGCCAAAAATGGATGGATGGATTGTAGGCACCATTGGTGAAAGAACAAATCAGAAAGGTGTATGCCCACTGTGTGTGCTGAGTGTTCCCCAGTAGGGGTTAAGGCAGAACTTGTGTTTGATGTTACAGGAGATTGTAATGTTAATGTGTCTGTCAGACAATCAGTCCTGATGTCCCTTCTGCTGGTAGTGCGTGAGACCCCTGTGGACAGGAACCCTTCGAATGCCTGATGACCACTCTGACGAAGAGTCATTCAGACTCAAAACATTAGCTCTGTTCTCTCCCCACAGACGCTGTCAGACCTGCTGAGATGTTCCAGCATATTTTATTTTTGTTTCCAGATTCCAGCATCCGCGGTATTTTGCTTCGACTTTATGAATGTGTGAGTTCGGAATGAGGAGAAGGTTGACTTAGGCTGAAAGAGCAGATGAGACTATTCATCCTCTTACTGCACTGCAGGATGGTTCTCTTCTAAAGCTCTGATCTCCCTGGTGACCTCCTCCCAAGCTTGCATAGTCAGTTTAATGGACCTCTGGCTCCCATCTCTGGGATAAAGGCCCTCATGTTGGTCTTTTAAAGGGAGGTGCAGACGTTCCTGGGCTGGAGAGAGTGAATGTGTGTCTGGGTGCCAGGAACTTTGATCCCATGAAGTAATGGTGGCATGGATGAAACCCAGCTCTCCACGCCACGGGATTCGAGAAGCTCCCACCGGTGCAAATAATGAACCAATGATCTGGTGTGAGAACCCACCCTGCTGCCCAGTGGGCATCGCACTAACTTTCCAGCCCTCCACTGCACTCAGGGCTCTAGAACAGAAAGTTCTGCCCATCAACAAATTAGACTATGATATAGTCATGATTTTTTGCCCCATTTTCAGGCATTCAGACACTCAGCAGCATGCTTTGCACTTGCTGCAAGCTGCAATCATTTAAATGAACAGGCAGCATAATGTTTGCAGGTTTTCCACACTGGAAGTAATGGGCACAGCTTAGATCCCTGTTCTTTGTTTTGACTCTTAAATAATTTTGTGGTCTTGATGTTTATATGAAGTGCTTGAATCACCATTTTACTGAGATACTGATATTCCTGCAGTGTTAGTGTCATGAATAAGCTGACCTCTTATGAGTATCCATGAGTAATAAATAAGGGATGTTCCCTCATAACAACCTGAAGCATGTGGAGCTGTATATTTGTATAATTAACATTAATAGACTGTGATTATTTGTTGTCAATGTTCTGTCTTCATTCCCAAAGGCAACGCCATTTGACTTTCAGTCATTGATATTTAACCTCTACCTTGCGGTTATTTTTAATCCTTGGCTTACTTTTAAATTATATAAATGAAATAGGTTAAGTGAATTTAAAATGAGGATGCTGAAGTCTCTGCCAGATTATCTTCTGGCAGTGGAAAAAACATGAGAAATTAATTGAAGGTTAAGTTAATAACTTGTTACATAACATGATCTCTGTTTACATATGAGGACCTTAGCTTTATTATTGTTAGTCCTTTTTTTTAGTTTCCCAGGTACCCCTTCCGTTTCCATCTCTCCTTTACACTGAAACATTTATCACACTGGGATATAGTTCCACCAGCTCCTGACGATTATCCAGGATTATGCACAAGGAAGTGCATGCTCACCCAGATACTGGGTGAAGCATGGTCCGGATACTCAAATACTCATTTGCTATTTACCATCTAGGTCCATGATAAAGTGTGGCCACTTTACTGAGATGCTAGAAGCCACTTTGCTGGCGGCACCATCCTCAGTAAGAGAGGGCACCTTTAATGGAGGACGGGAAAATTTGAGGGGAGGACAAGTTATTGATTGCGCCCGACTCCAAATCATTTAGTGAGCTTGTGGATTTGATGAAGGCTCAATTGCAATCTCAACCATCAGTCATACTCCAGAGATTCAAATTTAATTTGCGGGTGAGAGCCCCAGGTTAATCGACCGCAACTTTGTTGCTAAACTGAAGCAATTATTGGAGTATTGTGATTTTGGAGCCACCCTAAATGACATAGAATCATAGAACCCTAACAATGTGGAGGGAGGCCATTCGGCCCATCAAGTCTGCACTGACCCAGGCCTGTAACTCCACTAATCCCTACACATCTTGGGACATTAAGAGAAAATTTAGCATGGCCAATCCACCTAGCCTGTACATCTTTGGACATGTTACAGGATCAGTTAGTCTGTGGCAATGAACAATGAAGCTATTCAATGCAGATTGCTTGCAGAGGTCGACATAAATTTTAAAGGACTAATGGTGGTAGCACTGGCCATGGAAAGTGCTGGAAAAGGTGCACAAGAGCTGCAGAGTACACAAAATGTTCACCAGTTAGGGCAGGAACCTGCAGTCAGCCCAAAACATCTGAAGCAGCTGCAAAGTGGGGAACCATTACAACCACCAACATAACAGAAAGGTATAGAATAGTCAATCAATCAGTAATGCTTATAGTGGAGTGTTACTGATGTGGAGTTAACCACACACACTCCTGAATCATGTCGGTTTAAGGAGGCTGAGTGCTTCTATTGTCACAGTTGAGGACATATGATAAAGCATTGCAATGCTAAGTCAAGATTACCAAGTAATCGATCAACCAAGATGTTAGAAATATACACTATGGAAGAGCCTAGCACCAGTGATTCTGGTATTCACTCTCTGTTTAATCTAAAAAAAGAAAGATAGACTCTATTACTGTGACGCTCTGGGTAAATGGGAATCCTCTCAAAATGGAAGTGGATGCAGGGGCATCAGCCTCTGTGATGGGCACGTATACATTTCAGTACCTGAGGGAGTCAAACCACTGAACTAGAAGAGCACCTCTCCCAAGTTGAAGACTTATATGGGAAAAGCAATAAAAATAAAAGACACCACAAAGGTACCTGTAAGCTATCTCTACCCAGCTCTCAGTAATAATCATGACAGGTGAAGGATCGGAATTTTCTGACCTTTCATGCCGGCAGGAATTTCCCATCCTGCTGCAGTGAACGGAGATTTGGCCTGTCGCCAAATTCTCCATCTTTGCTGCAACAGGAACGTGGCGTGAATGGTAGTAAAATTGCCCCCAGTGGCTTGGGGCGGTATGGTGGCACAGTGGCTAGCACGGCTGCCTCACAGCACCAGGAACACGGGTTTGATTCCGGCCTCGGGTCTCTGTGCGGAGTTTGCACGTTCTCCCCGTGTCTGCGTGGCTTTCCTCTGGGTGCTCCGGTTTCCTCCCATAATCCAAAGATGTGCGGGTTCGGTTGATTGACCATGCTAAACTGACCCCAGTGTCACGGGGTTAGCAGGTTAAATACATGGGATTACGGGAATAGGGCATGGGTGAGATTGTGGTCAGTGCAGACTCGATGGACCGAATGGTCTTCTTCTGCATTGTAGGGATTCTATGATTCTATGACTCTATTACCTATATGGAAACAAGCTTGACGTGTGTACCTGTCAATCTTAAGCAGCTATATGAATTGATGATATCAATACAACTTAGATGTTGGAATATAAATTATCAGGTCAGGATCGTGACAGGAGGAGTACGGAAATAAATCAGTTTTATTGTAGATAAGCAAAGAGGTGACAAAGTGCAGAAATGAGATGAAGTAAGAAGAATGGCATTGCTGCAAAGTGATTGATTACATGTAGCAAATAACCAACAAAAGCTATGCAATTATCAATCAATCTCATTCCAAGAACAGTGAGTAACACAATGGCCAGGATTTTCACCAACATCAGGCAAAGGCCAATGTCAAATGAGAAAAGTGATACTGAAGCCGTCAATGGCATTGCCGGCTTTCTCTGCCAGATGGTGCAGCACTTTGAATGAAGAAGATCAAGCCATGGTCCCACAATCTATTGCTGGCAGAGAGGCCTTTGATTCACCCGTCCTGCCAGCAACTTAGACACTCGATGAGCTGGGTGCCATGTCTAAATGCCACTCCAATGCATAACAAGCAAAGTAGTTCATCCAGGTGCAGCTCCCAGCATCCCCCCGGCAACCCCTGGCACCAGCTTGGTATCTCCTTTGATTTGATTTGATTTGATTTATTATTGCCACATGTATTAACACAGTGAGAAGTATTATTTCCTGCGTGTTATACAGACAAAACATACAGTTCATAGAGAAGGAAATGAGAGAGTACAGAATGTAGTGTTACAGTCATAGCTCGGGTGTAGAGAAAGATCACTACCCACACACTACCCTGCCATTAAGCTGGTATTAGGGGCAACACGGTGGCACAGTGGTGAGCACTGCTGCCTCACAGTGCCAGGGACCCGGGTTTGATTCCAGCCTCGGGTCACTATCTGTGTGGAGTTTGCATGTTCTCCCTGTGCCTGTGTGGGCTTCCTCCAGGTGCTCCAGTTTTGATTGGATTTGATTTATTATTGTCATATGTGTTAGTATACAGTGAAAAGCATTGTTTCTTGCATGCTACACAGAGCATACCGTTCATAGAGAAGAAAAGGAGAGAGTGCAGAATGTAGTGTTACAGTCATAGCTAGGGGTGCAGAGAAAGATCACCTTAAAGTGAGGTAAGTCCATTCAAAAGTCTGACAGCAGCAGGGAAGAAGCTGTTCTTGAGTCGGTTGGTACGTGACCTCAGACTTTTGTATCTTTTTCCCGACGGAAGAAGGTGGAAGAGAGAAAGTCCAGGGTCCGTGGGGCCCTTAATTATGCTGGCTGCTTTGCTGAGGTAGTGGGAAGTGCAGACAGAGTCAATGGATGGGAGGCCAGTTTGCGTGATGGACTGGGCTACATTCACGACCTTTTGTAGTTTCTTGTGATCTTGGGCAGAGCAGGAGCCATACCAAGCTGTGATACAACCAGAAAGAATGCTTTCTATGGTGCATCTGTAAAAGCTGGTGAGAGTCGTAGCTGACATACCAAATTTCCTTAGTCTTCTGAGAAAGTAAAGGAGCTGGTGGGCTTTCTTATCTATAGTGTCAACATGGGGGGACCAGGACAGGTTGTTGGTGATCTGGACACCTAAAAACTTGCAGCTCTCGACCCTTTCTACTTCGTCCCAGCTGATGTAGACAGGGGCATGTTCTCCTCTATATTTCCTGAAGTCAATGACAAACTCCTTCGTTTTGTTGACATTAAGGGAGAGATTATTGTCACCGCACCAGTTCACCAGATTCTCTATCTCAGTCCTGTACTCTGTCTCATCATTGTTTGAGATCTGACCCACTATGGTGGTGTCATCAGCAAACTTGAAATTCAAGATGGCTTCTTGCAAGCTGTGCCCAGCATACCTTCTAATCTTTTATCTTTTATTCTCGTTCTATGCTACTAAAACTTCATTCTAACTCTTTTAAACTTTGTAACCATCCTTTAATTCGATCTCTTGCATTAAGTTGATCTTTCTCTACACCCTAGCTACGACTGTAACACTACATTCTGCACCCTCTCCTTTCCTTCTCTATGAACAGTATGCTTTGTCTGTATAGCGCACAAGAAACAATACTTTTCACTGCATACCAATACATGTGACAATAGTAAGTCAAATCAAATCAAAGATCCTTATAGATAAATTATACAAAACTAGTCACCCGATCAAAAATAGTGAGAACAGCAAGTTTTTAAAGTTTAAAGTTTATTTATTAGGGTCACAAGTAGGCTTGCATTAACACTACAATGAAGTTACTGTGAAAATCCCCTAGTTGCTACACTCCGGTGCCTGTTCTGGTACACTGAGGGAGAATTTAGCATGGCAATGTCTGTTGACACCATTTGGACGAGGCTCTTCAAATCAAATTTGCAATTTTCTTGGGCAGGCATGGTTTAAATGTTTTTACAGGTTGAAAAATATTTAATTTCCAAAGGGGGGTATCCCAAAAGGATACACTAATGAAACTAATAAATTATTAAAATAAACCTTTTTAGTTGTATTAATAAAACAGCACCAGCTTCCCATTCTTCAATACATCACCCATATATTTTTTGAATGCAAAGTAAATAGAAAAATGATTATGCTCTAAATTCCTGGCTAATTCTGTTGCGATTCACTAATGTTTGTGGTTATGCAATTGAGCTTGGCGAGAAACTTAAAGCATAATTTCACTTCAGAAAAACAGCAGGATTACAACCACAATTTATGCCCAAATTTTCAATTGTGTCCAAAGCATCCTCATTTTTATTCAACAAAGTATTAACATTTAGATCATAATTATTGTTATAATAATACCGAGAAACATTGTGGAGTTTAGCAGGGAAATGTCCTGATTACTGTTTAATGCAAATAATAATCAAATAGCAATATTATTTAAAGTATTGGTAAATTTGTGCCATCTCATTTCTACTTCCTTGTGGTAAAGTCACCATAGTCTCAGATGACCATAGGCTGCTCTCCCCTTTCGAGAAGGAGAGCTGACTGCTCGTGATTTAACCAGAACAGGCACCGGAGTGTAGCGACTAGGGGATTTTCACAGTAACTTCATTGTAGTGTTAATGCAAGCCTACTTGCAGGCAAGGGACAAGGTTGAGAAGGCAAGTCCTTCATGAATAACCTCAGCCGGTACATGAATTGAACCCAAGCTGTTGGCATCCCTCTGCATCATGACCCAACTGTCCAGCTAATTCAGCTAACTCAGTGCAGGTTCAATTCCCGTACCAGTTGATGTTAATCATGAAGGCCCCACCTTCTCAACCTTGCCCATTGCCTGAGGTGTGGTGATCCTCAGGTTAAATCAACTCCAGTCAGCTCTACCCCGTCAAAGGGGAGAGCAGCCTATGGTCATCTAGGACAATGGCGACTTTACCTTTTACATCCTGTGGGCATGTGTCACAGTAAAATTCGTCACTAATTGTTCCTACATTAAGAGCTCACCAGTACGTCATTATAATATGTTCTCTCAAAAATCACTGATTGGTGAGTTCCAGCTTAAATGTGCAGCAGCTTTAGATATTTTCACTCTCAATAAAAACAAAGCACATTTAAAAGTTTAATTGCATATTATTAAACAGGTAGTTCATGCTGATCGACTGAGACACTCAGATCCAATAGAATATATTAACACATCTGTAGGAAGCCATGAAAATGACTGACAATTAAACTGGTCATTTGGAAAATTAGAAAGTTTACCACCTAAAACAAACTTTATTCAGCGAAGGAACTGTTGCAACTCATCAGAAGGGGGAGCCAAACCTACATCTTTCCTCTCCCCATTCAGCCCAGTTTTATTTTCCTGATGGTTTGTCATGAATGGAGAGGATCATTGGGCACGCTTTACATAACAGTAACTATGGAGATCAGCAATACTGACTGGATTTGAGGTTCACTGTCTGAAGTAATAAGGAATTGCATGGCCATTGTGGTGGGATCATGCCATAACTGGGATCAGCTGGGGCCTTCGCCTGGGACTGGAATTTCTAAGGGACCCAGTTAGTGACCTCTGTCTCTGCATTACTGGGGAACTCGCAGGATTGGGCAGGTGCTCCCAAAGCCACGAGTTCACATAGAATAGAATCCCTACTGTACAGAAGGAGGCATTCACTTCATCGAGTCTGCACCAACCTCCGACAGAGTATCTTAACCCTGCACTATCCCTGCATTTACCTCACTAAGCCCCCGACCTACACATGTTGGGACATAAAAGGAAATTTAGCAAAGACCAATCTACCTAACCTGCACGTCTTTCAGACTGTGGGAAGAAACCAGAGCACCCGGAGGAAACCCACGCAGACATGGGGGAAATGTGCAAACTTCACACAGACAGTGAATAAAGGCTGAAATTAAACTCGGGTCCCTGGCACTGTGAGGCAGCAGTGCTAACCACTGTGCCACTGTGCTGCCCAATGTCTTCAGCTTGTGTGGTACCCAGTGTAAAAATCAGAGGCTTGTCTGATGAGGGAGAGAGAGGTGTGCTGGGCTCCATTCTGGTGCTTGGGTACCATGGACGAGGGAGGGAGGGGGTTCAGGCTTGGATCTGGATTTGAGCACCCAAAGAAGTCAGCAGGGCCGTCCTTCGAAGGAATGACAGAGAGCTGTCATATTTTGGGGCAAACCCAACACCACCCCATTTATTTATGCTGCACCATGTAGCCTCATCTGTCAGGAGAGAGCCCCAGGCCCATCCCTAAGTGCCAACTGCTTATTTTTCAAGGGTCTGTGTACTTGGATGGGGTCAGTGGCAGCATCCACTCTCACCTGTTCGGCACATATCGCTTTACAAAAATGCAATTTTTAACTCACCGTGGCTGAGGAGTGCTTTCTCTTCAACGAATAATTGTGTTATTTTGTAGACAGAGGCCGGGATTATCCCCAAAAAAGTTCCCAACAGATGGGAAAATAGGAGTAAATCCCACTGGTTTTTCAGCGTGATTTCCAGAATGAACTTCGAACACTGCGGGATTCACTCGAGAAAGTAGGGGGCGGGTCCTATTCCTGCCCGAGAGGCTGGCAGCATAGTGCTGAGCAGGCCGTTGCACATGCGCCGATCTGTCACCGTGGAGATCAGCACATGCACATGCACAGTGGCCCCACATTGCTGGCCTCCTGATCATTTGCTGCCAAATTTGCTACCAAATAAACCTGTTGGACTTTAACCTGGTGTTGTTAAAGCTCTTACTGTGTTTACCCCAGTCCAACGCCGGCATCTCCACCTCCTGATCATTGGCCAGTCTGATCGCTGGCCAGCCCCGCAACCCCCTATCGCTGACCTACCGACCCCTCACCCCCTGATTGCTGGTCTCCTGGACCTTCCCAGGCCAGCCCCTATGTCGTCCCTCCACCCCTCCAGCCAGCCCTGATCTCCCCGACACCCCCCCAGACAGTCCCAAACACAGCCCCCCCCCCAATTCCTTCTCCCCCAACAGTCCTGATACCTCCACCCCACCGATGACCATCCCTGACTCCCCTGACAGCCCCAACTCCCTCCCCTCAACTAGGATGGGCAGTCATAATTGCCCTCTTCCCTCCCTCTGCCAGCGATCCCAATACAGAGTGGCAGCGGGTCACCCAGTGGACAGTGCCAAAGTGCCCCTTGGGCATTGCCAGTTTTCCCATTGGGCAGTGCCTTGGTCACGGAGACAAGCAGAGGCTGTGATGCCCATGAAACAGCCCCCGCTGATGTCTCCCGGGCCGCTCTCATCCTTCCCCTCCTACTCATGCTGGCTCGCAATTCCTGGGACACCAGGTACCTCACCCAATTGGTTAACTTTCAAGTTGGTGAAGGCCCAGAAATCCGTGGGCCTCTGCATCTCACTGTTAATAATTAGGTACGCCTGCCCTAAATTGAGGACAAAGAGTGTAGGGCGAAAGCATGTGGTTGTGAAAAGTTGAGGTTTTGCACCTCAGAATACACGTGGGAGGTTCTTCCCCATCATCGAGTATGACATAAGTGGCCAGTCAGGGTTGGACTACTGCTTCCCTCAGAAACAAAATGGCTTGGCCATCCTTGGTTGCCATCGCACCAGGGCCTGACTTACATTTTTTACAAAATCATTTCCGTTTTTGTGGCCCCAATCACAACCTGGAACCTTCCATCCCCATTGTAAGTAGGCATTTACCCTCAGGACCAGTTGTAATATTGAAGTCCCGTGTGGCATATCTTTATTACTTCAGTTTACTGGACACTAGTGGTTATGGAGTGTCCTCAGTATACATGTCCAAATGAGGGGTAAATAGATGTTCTGCCCCTGAAAGGGTCTCATAGAATCTGTTTTTCTCGAACAGGAATTGGTGTAGCTCCGACCAGAGTTAGTCAGAATGGTTATGCTGAGGGCTCAAAAGGGCATGAAAGCCATGTTAGATCAGTCATAGCCTCACATCCATATGGACCTTTCAGTAAAGGTCACAGAGAAATTGGTTTACCCATGGACACACATGCCTTTTATATAAATATATATGTTGGATTACTGCCTAATACACTTTTGACAACTCATTGACCGACTAGTACTTTAAATGCTGAGCTGTTCACTGCGGCAGTTCAGAGCTACTTTACTGCTACTGTGCAAGTGTATATTCCTTAGTATAATGCAGAATATATTTCTAATACAGTAACAGCATTGGAAAAGCTTACTGTGTCTGAGCACTGTATTGCTGGAATTACGCTGAGACTTATTCAGCTAATTACGAACGAACACCTTGCTGTATCACACAGCTGACTGAAAAGTCCGATGAGAGGACGTGAAGTGTCAGCTATTTGGCTTAATGAGCAGCGCACAAAGGAAATTTAGCAATTAGCATCTGGCGAGCTCCAGCTGCATTCAGAAACCCATCCTTTTGAATATTTATGAAGTACAAATCAGAGAGAGCTGGTTAGAGTGCCAACATTAGGCTAATCAAATCACAAATAAAACAGAACTGACAAATTTCTTTCATCAAGTATCCTTGTTATGAAATGGCTGGGAGATTCTGAGATTTAATGGTACTGATCAATTATTTTAATGGACTGTATTTTCTGAATGACCAATAGCATTTACTCTAAACCAAGACATTAAAAAACACAAGGGGATGAATCTTCCCGTTCCGCCTGCCACAGGAATCATAGTGGGCGAGGGGCAGACCATGGAAAGGTCAGTTGACCTGGGGCGGGATTTTCCTGTTTCGAGATGGGCACAGCAGGAAACTCTCACCCTAAGGATGAATTCAGACTTTAGCAGGAGCATCAAGGGTAGTGTACAGGCTGTCTGATTGAAGTCAATGGTGAATATAACATTGGGCATTTTGTGGACCTAATGACTTTGTTACATGACCAAATACACCACTCATCTCCTTGCTTTTTAGTGTAATGTGTTGGCGCAAAAACATCAATTGAGATGTCCAAGTAGGAGCAGTGTATATTTACGCAACATAATAGTAGCAGACCATTCGGCCCTCCAGGTTCACTCCAGCATTCAATATGGTCATGGCTGATCCATCAAACTCAACTCTGCGATTCTGCATTATCCCCATAAGTGTATAATTCCACAAAGCAGGTCAGAATAATGGACAGAATATAAAGAACAGCAAAAGATTGATAACGAGGGTGAAATTAGAGGATGAGAGAAAGATGGCTAGAAATATAAAAGCCGATAGTAAGAGTTCCTACAGTTATTTAAAAAGTAAACTGAATATTGGTCCTGTAGCGAATGAGAATGTGGAATTAATAATGGAAAATAGGGAAATGGCGGATCCTGAGGGGATTTGACAGGGTGGATGCTGAAAGGTTGGGTGGGATTCTCCAGCCACGTGTGCCCCAAGACCAGAAATTCCCGCCCAAGCTTAATGGACTGTGAAATGGTCTCGCCTGCTACGATTCCCGCAGCGAGCAAGATTGGAGAATTTCAGCTGATGTTTCCCCTTGAGACTGGAACTAGGGGATGCAGTTTAAAAATAAGAGGTCTTCCATTTAAGATTGAGATGTGAAGAAATGTTTTCCCTCTGAGGATTGTGAATCTTTGGAACTCTCTACGCCAGAGAGCAGTGAAGGCAGGGTCATTGAATATTTTGAAGGCATGGTAGATAGATTCTTGACCAACAAGGCAGACGAAGGTTATTGGGTGTGTCGACAGAATGTGGAGTTGAGACCACCATCAGGTCAGCCATGATCTTATTGAATAGTGGAGCAAGCTTGAGGGTCTACTCCTCAAGGGTCTACTCGAATGGTCTACTCCTCCTGCTCCTAATTTATTTCTTTGTATGTTTGTAGGTGCCCAAAGACTTCATCCCTGACCTTGTGGGGTCCTTTGTTAAATCCATAGATCAGGTCATCAGGATGGGACTGTCATTTGATCATTGACCTGAGTATGGGCGGATAACTGGCCTTTCAGCTTTGCTGAAGCAGGCCAGAGGCTGATGACTGGAAGAAGCCACTCAATGTAAATATATTTCCTTTGCATTGTGTGACTAGGAATAGAATAGATTCTTCTTCAATAACATGAACTAATTTATTCCTGACAACTTCCCTGGTACCCCTGCACTCACATGAACTGTAAGGCTCGCTGCTGACCTGCTCGATTCTATTGGCTAGGCAGCAGCTTCCCACCAACTACTCAGCTGTTAAAAATCACCGGGGTCTCTCGTTGACACTTGCTAGGCAGCTTTACCATCTGCAATTTCAAAGACCACCCCTCCCCTGTAGATCCCCACCAGTATGATGTGTCTATTCTTCTCCAGGTTCCTCCCTGCTACCAAGAGCTGGATGCAATGTTGTGCCAATCACTCCTACTATAAACAACAGCATTTTTGCAATTAGGTTTCATGGCTAACTGTGGGATGATACTCAGTAAGGTCCCGATCTCCTCCAAAGCTACAAGTCCATTTCATCAGGGAGTTCCTGAATAGGTCACACATCTTGCTAGTGTCTGCCTTCAAAACAATTGATCTCTTGCTAGGGTCATCTGCCTTTCCCATCATCCCAGACTTCATGTAGTTAGAGGGGTGGTGTCCTGTTTCCAAACCCAATTGAATGATGATACACTCACTTAGCTTAGTTCACTAACTGAGATGAGGTATCAGGGTATGCCTGCTGGTATACATCACCACATGACTGGATGGGATGGTGGCACAGTGGTTAGCACTGCTACCTCACAGTGCCAGGGACCCAGGTTCAATTCCGGTCTTGGGTCACTGAGTGGAGTTTGCATGTTCTCCCCGTGTCTGTGTGAGTTTCCTCCGGGTGCTTTGGTTTCCTTGCACAGTCCAAAAATATGTGGGTTAGGTGGATTGGCTGTTAGGTGGATTTCCTTTGTGTCCAAAGATGTGTCCAAAGGTGGATTAGTCATGGTAAATGCGTAGCGTTAGGGGATAGGGCAGGAAGGTGGGCCTGGATAAGATGCTCTTTCAGAAAGTCAGTGCAGATTCGATGGGCTGAATGACCTCCTTCTGTGCTGTAGCAATTCTATAAATAAGATCTTAGGACATCAAAGAGCCTTACCCACATTCAAAACCAAGGTATGTGGCTGACAATGACTCAGAGATAGTAGGCCTGTCACAGAAATCTCCTATAAAGCCTGTTGTTACTATAATCACACATTTTCAAGTACATTGTGAAGACAGTCATACAAAGGGAGCCACGGTGCCCTTTCTCACTGCTTTAAGCCTTTTTTTGGCTTCCAGGTGCTTGAGTAAAATATAAAAGCAGACAATTAACCTGTTGCCTCCTTCCATTGTTAATGGTAAGCAGCCATGCTCTTTATTCAATGGAGAACAGAAATAGGTTTTTCAAATGGACAATTCACGAAAATAATTTGATCTGATAACTTTGTTGAAACCTAGAAGGCCAAAGTCAGGCTTCTCCTATTTTTATTCTCCCATGACACTCTTATGACATTGCATTTCCTTCAGTTCATGTCTGGGAAAAAAACATTTTTGGCATTGTTTCAGCAACTCTGAACAGACCAATGAATCGTACGTGCAAAAACGATTGAGAAGTATGCAATGGCTGGATGGGTGTGAAATGTTTTGATGTGAACTATTTACATCCAGCTGTTTATCCCGCAGTGATATTTTTATCAAATGGTCCGATTGGGCTCTCGTGACTGGAACTTCCCCTTAGTGACAAACAACTGGTGCTGAAAATGCCCTAAATTTTGTGACAGCTCCCTCATTCACATTGGATCTCAGTTAATGAATCGTGACTGAATTAGGAACTATTTAACCCTTTAATTGCTGGTAGCTTTGCACAGCCTGAATCAGCAATTTTTGAAGAATTCAGTTGAAATAAGGAAGTCAAAAACTCCTAATATATACACTTACACTAACTGAAAGGTTAAGACTAACTTTGCTGTATTAAAAAAATCTATACCTCAAAGCAAAGTGCATTTTTCAAGTTATTCTATTTTCCCAGTGGATAATAGAAATTGGTGGATAACCATGAGCCCGGTTTGACTGTTATGTACGGGTATCACTTTGTTCCCGGTATGGGTCGATGCGAGCTCTCTGTGACCACATTGGGAGCCATGGCAGAATTCATTGATAGCATTATCAGCTGTTGTGCACAAGTCTCCAAACAATAGATGGATCAACAATTGGCTTGGTTGCACCAACCTCAGTGTTTTAAACTGCTGCAGCCATTGGAGAAATGAATGTCTCCTCCCAGCTCCAGAACTCTGAATTCAGCAACTCAAAGTTGCAGAGGAAAGTTATGTTTCATTCCGTCCAAGATTCCAATGGATAACTGTGGAGGGGCTTAATTGAAGTGTAGATAATTGAGGTGCCACTTTATTCACTTTTTTAAGTCTGATATTATTTTGCCTTTCAGATATCAACCTAACCTATGTACTGTGCCCCCAACCATTCCCATTGGTTGGGACTTTAAGCTCACATCTTTAAAATATGGACAAGATGAGAGGCCACACGGCACCAGGTTATAGTTCAACAGGTTTATTTGAAATTTCACCTGATGAAGGAGCAGCTCTCCGAAACCTTGTGATTTCAAATAAACCTGTTGGACTATAACCCGGTGTCGTGTAGCCTCTCATCTTGTCCACCCCAGACCAACACTGGTACCCCCACATCATGGCCGCCATCGACACTTTAAAATGTGGGCACTGATTGGCTGAAAACCCATTTCTTGGACATCAACATTGGGTGATCTGATGTATTTGGGCTTACGTCACAAGTGTAAAATTCTTGAAAGAGGAGAAAATGTGAAATTGTTGGCAGCCCGGTGGCACAGTGGTTAGCACTGCCACCTCACAGCGCTGGGGACCTGGGTTCAATCCCGGCCTTGGGTGACTGTCTGTGTGGAGTTTGCACGTTCTCCCCATGCCTGTGTGGGTTTCCTTCGGGTGCTCCAGTTTTCTCCCACAGTCCAAAGATGTGCGGGTTAGGTTGATTGGCCATGGCAAATTGCTCCTTAGTGTCGGGGAACTAGCAGGGTAGATATGTGGGGTTACAAGGGTAGGGTCTGGATGGGACTGTGGTTGGTGCAGACTCGATGGGCCAAATGGGTTCCTTCTGCACCTTAGGGATTGTATGATTCTAATCAGTAGATTTACACAGAGGGCCATATTCAGAACAGGAAGGATGTTGGTTTGAACCCCAGTTGTTACAAAGTGAGTTATGATCTTCAGTGGGAAATGGTACTGTGTTTCCCATTCGAGGTGAGTATCCGCCAGGGATCCCACTTCTGATCACCATCCAGGAAACAATGCTGTCTGTGCAAATGTGTGGACATTAGGTAAGCATGAAATAAGGCTTAGCTTTGAAACCCTGATCACAAAAGCCTGATGCCAATTATTGTGCAAGCTCAGTCATAAATAATAGCTATTTATTCAGGTTGTCTTCCACCCATCAAACAATAGCTCAGCAATAATTTTTAAAATTCATTTTCAAGATGTTGGCATTATTGCCCATCCCTTGCTGCCCTTGAGAAAAGTGATGATGGGCCTTTCTCATGAACTGCTGCCATCCGTGTCGAAGGTACGCACATACCCCTGCTAGGTAGGGAATTCAATGTTTTGGCAGTGATGCTGTAATCAAAATCCTGATGGGATAAAGGGAAAATTAGATCGGATAAACAAAATCAGACTAGCAATCATTCTGACTGATTATTCTGACTAATCATGCAAATCATTTGAATGAATTAACATTTGAACGAATAATGTCGTTAAAAGTAACCATTCCACAAAAATGTTCTAAATTGTATAAAAAAGATAGTTCCTGCTGCGGAATTCATTTATATTTTTGGCTGGCTGCACAGTTAGTCCCTGAGAATTAACTGGTGATGTGAAATGGAGAATTAGAGATCACACGTGCGAACTTGGTGTGGTGTGAATTCTTCGCGGCATACAGAATATAATTTATTGAGGAAAATGAATGCACTGAATCCAATGAATCATTGGAGTGTCTGCTATCCTTTACATAAAATGACTTCCTGAATTATGTGATTTACAGTTAGATTTTGCTTCCATAATGAATGTCGCAGCAGCAGCTCTTTAGCATCAGGATTGAAAATGGAGCAGCCGGGAGAAATAGCTGTGCACACTTTGCCACGATAATTCCTGAGGGAACTGCAGATTGGCTTCGGTTTGGGATGGTCATTCCTTGAAGCTGAACGGCAGTTTACATCCTGCTTGTTGTCCACTGATGGACGTGCTGCTCCACCACAGGCTCATGGTGATTGATTGTGTCAGTCACTCGGTGACCTGGGAGTTGGCAACTTTTCACAGCATTGTTCCTCGCTCCTTTTGAGTGTTGATGCAGAGGAGTTCCTGAGCTTGAACTTTCCCAGTATCTGAATGCAAGCTCAGTGCTGAGCCAACAGGAAGGCCCTTTTCCTTGAAGCTTCCTCTCAAACAAATCATTTGCAATAGAGGGTTTCTGCTTAGTTTCACATACCATACCACATGACAGTTGGTGGAGTGACCAACCTGTGACCCCCTCCCAGAGCAGAAACATTTTTTCTGCTTTAATCAGGCTTTAGTCACTCTGGATTGCTTAAATCCACCCACAAAATTATTTAGGTAATTCCAGACCCATTTGTTTATGCTTGCTTCCTTGTCGCATTTTCCCTTTTGCCTTGTACCATCATCCCTTCGGTCGCCTAACCGCTCCTGCCTGATACCGTATCACAGACCCTTCTTTTTGCTCTTTCCTACATTCCATCCCTTAGCTCCCCGATTCCTTCATTAGCTCTGTACGTGATTAGAATTTATTAGATTTCTGCACTTCCCAGTTCGGAGGAAAGTACATCAACCCAGAAAGTTCAGGCTCCTACCCCTTAATCGTAACCACTCCCCCACGACGGATGTGGTGAACCAGCCAATAGCCCATTGATTTTGGTGGGACTGGAAGATCCTGCCAACTGGCAGGGCTGAGCTATTAACTCTGTTTCTCCCTTGACCTGCTGAGCATTTCCCGCATTTCCTGGTTTTGTTTAGGTCAGCACTTATTTTGTTCTTGTTCTCTTTCCACTCTCTGCATTTCTGCCCTTGTGCTGACTTTTGCTGGGGTTCAGTTTCATGAAAGTTATGGCAGCCTGCTAGTGCCTCAGGCAAGCATCGTTCTCCATGCATCAATCAGGTTTGTGTATTCAGCACTAACTGGGAGTCAACCCTGGACCTGCTGCTGTTTGTGACTCCATCCTCCATCGCACAGCTTGTTCACCCAATTAAACCATCAGAAGATTCTTTTGGGAAAGCCACATGTTCTAGTCAGGACCAGCTGGAATATTGTATTGAAAACTGTGATAATTGCCATGAGGTCCATGGGGAATTATGGGTTGATCTCCCTGTGGGGCTCGTTGAGAGTGAGTTCCCCCGGTAACAGGCAGTGCCTTGCCCAGCTGGAATTCAATACCTGAGTCTTTTATAAGGCAGGCCCAGTCGAACTGTAGTCCCAAGCAGGGACCAGTGTGTGTACACTACAGTAGTGACTCTACTTTGCATTCTGGAATAAACTATGTTCTTTTTCAGTCAGGCTCCCTAAGTCATTACAAAAACCATTCGCTCATTGTTTCTTTACTCACTTTGAAGTGGATTTATTTTTTCCAGAGCAATTGAAAGAGTTTATCAGTTTAACAATCCCACTTACCTGCAACAATTCCCTATTCTCCAGATTCCCACACTGTTCCCACCCTTTGTAAACAAACTCTTATTAGTTAAGTGATGGCATTTATGCTGAGAATGTGATTTTGTTTTACAAAAACACATTATGATAGGATTGAAGTTCTAGTGTAATGATTTATGTATAAGGGATATTACTATCTGAATAATATTGAAGGTGTATGTAATTATTTGGACCATACAGTGAAATAAAACCAGTTTTCAACATAGTTCAAAACTGGCCAAAGAACTGAAAGCAGAGAGCAGTGGTGAATTGTTGGTATTCAGACTGGAGGGAAGTATACAACAGTGTTCCACGGGGATAATAGAACCATTACTCTTTTCAATATTTCCGAAAGACCTGAACTTTATTATACAAGGCATCATTTCAAAATTTGCAAATGATATGAAACTTGGAAATATAGGAAACAATGAGAAGGATAATGACAGCTATCAGGAGGACAAAGATTAAATGGACAGATATCTGAAAGATGATATTTAACAAAGAGAAGTATGAAGTGCTATATATTTGCAGGAAGATTGCAGAGTGGCAAATGAATTAAATGTTGCAAGTTTCCAAGGGGTACAGGAAGAGAACTGTAAGTATCTGCACGCGTCTTTCAAAGTTTTGAAATGAAGTTGAGAAGACACTTTAGAAAATCATATGGAGTTATTAATAGAAAGTACAAAGGCAAGATAAATATATCATATGAAGCATATGGCATCCTAGCTTTATCTATAGGGACATAGATCAGAATTGTATGCTCCCCCGTCCCCGGTGGGTTTTGAGGTGGGGCGGGGGGTTGGGGGAGGGGAGAGCATGAAAATGCATGGATGGATTTCCTCTTGGTTCCCACCCGCCTTGATCGGTGGTGGTTTTATTCTGGGATAGTCAGGACCTTTTGCTGCTCTTCCCCAAATAAGGCCCCTAAGTAACCACTTAATGACGACTTAAGGGCCTTTTCCCACCCAGCTTGGCGGGCGAATGACAACCCCACTGATTCTTCAGATGGTGGAGGCCGAGTCCCTTCCATCCTAAACATTCTGGCCAAATGCAAGGAAGCTAGTTAAACCTGTATAAATCACTGGCTCCACCTCAACTGGAGTATTGCATCTAGTTCTGCATGAGCACTACACTTGCAGAAGGATGTAAATGTGTTTGAGAGGGTGCAGGGAAGATTTGCAAAAATAGTTATAGGGATGAGGAACTTCAGTTATGTAGAAAGATTAGCGAAGTTGGGACTGTTCTGGTTGGAGTACGGAAGGTTGAGACAAGATTTGATCGAGGTATTCAAAATAATGAGGGGTCTGAACAGTGCACATGGGGAATAACTGTTCCCATTGGTGGAAGAATCGAGAACAAGAGGGAACAGATTTAAGGTAATTGGTAAAAGAAGCAATGGCGACATGAGGAATATCTTCTTCATTCAGAGAGTGTTTGGAATCTAGAATGCACGTCCTGAGAGTGTGGTGGAGGCAGGGTCAAAAGAAGCAGTCAAGAGGCAATTGGATTATTAAATGACAAGGAAACATTTGCAGGGCTATGGGGTAAAGGCAGGGAAATGGCACCAGGTGAATTGCTCCTTCGGAGGTATTCAAATGGCTTGCCGCATTCACCGCAGGGAACATGCCACGGCAGGGTGGGAAATTCTTGGCCCAGGGTTTTTGGAAGGACGTCAAGGCCCTGGAGAGAAATGATTTACTAAAATGATAGTAAGAATGAGAGAATTCAGTTCTAATGAGAGACTGGAGGAATGTTACTTTCAAATACAGTAAATATTATTTAATACTCTTTATATTTTAATCTATGAGAACTCTTGAAATTGCAGGATATTTAAGGAATATTTATCTTGGTATATAAACCTAAATTTTCTGAGCCCATGTTGTTAGTCAGGTTTCTTATCCACTGCTGAGGACTGACAAAATATATTACATTTGTATTATATATTGTTGAAAATATATGAAGATACATAAAGAAGGCATGTTGGCCTTCATAGGGAGAGGATTTGAGTATCGGAATAGGGATGTTTTGCTGCAATTGTATAAGGTGTTGGTAAGGCCACATTTGGAATATTGTGTGCAGTTTTGGTGTCCTTATCTGAGGAAAGATGTCCTTGCTATAGAGGGAGTACAGCAAAGGTTTGCCAGGCAGATTCCTAGGATGGTAGGTCTGTCATATGAGGAGAGATTAAGTCGGTTAGGATTATATTCACTGGACTTTAGAAGAGTGAGAGGGGATCTCATAGAAACTTATAAAATTCTAATAGGGTTAGACAGGGTAGATTCAGAAAGAATGTTCCCAATGGTGGGGGAGTCCAGAACTAGGGGTCATAGTTTAAACCTTTTAGAACTGAGGTGAGGAGAAATTTCTTCACCCAGAGGGTGGTGAATGTGTGGAATTCACTACCACAGAATGTAGTTGAGGCCAAAATGTTATCTGATTTCAAGAATAAATTAGATAAAGCTCTTGGTGCTAAAGGGATCAAAGGATATGAGGGGAAAGGGAGATCAGGATATTGAATTCGATGATCAGCCATGATCAAAATGAATGGCGGAGCAGGCTTGAAGGGTCGAATGGCCTACTCCTGCTTCTAGTTTCCATGTTTCTATGCCACACTTTAGAATAGCTCTGTAGTTCACACTCCAAAAACCTCATCTCCCAAATGTCATATTCTAATTGTCACACTTCATTACAGATGCAAAGCTATCTTCAAGAAAGTCATTCATGTCATGCTGAGTTCTTCTGACCTGCCTGAAATGTACAAGCAGCTAAAATTACTTGGATTTAGACCATTTCTCCACAGGGAGCACTTGAACAGTGATGTTAAAGAGACTGGTCAGGTTTAATACAGCTCTGTCTTGGCAGCTAAACATCACAGACTTCATACTATCCTGAAGCAACATCACAGTAGGCTGCAAATGCATCTCGTAATACTTGTGGGGAAGATATAAGTGGTATTTTTGCGAGGTTCGTCATAAACCCTTCAATGAATTTATGCTATTATTTATGTTTAACTACAGTCTTGACCATTCCTTTTACATTTTAAGGCCACATTGATAAATCAGATTCCTTGTAAAGATGTCAAACAAAACTGTTTCTGACTGGATTAATGGTTAGAGAACCAAGCTGAACTTACAGGAGAGCGTCTGTATATGTATACAGATCATCTAGAAACATACAAAGATTAAGAATCGCACAGAAAACAAAGGGTACAAACACACAGCACTTCAAGGGCATAAACTGTACTTGAAAAGGGTACACAGAGCACATCCAGAGGACACTCATCAAAACTGCACCCACACTTAAAATGGAGCATGAACGTTTTGGATTAAAAAAACCCATACAACACACATGAGCATGAAACAACTCATCAAGACTCATATACACAGCATATTAAGAAGTTTTGACCATGAGGAGGATGTACTCAACTAAGCAAAGAGGGCAAAGACTTTTTTAAAGCTGTAATTTTACTACAGTTGTTGAGGCCATGATAATCATTAAAATAAGTCTCTCCTGCAAATAAATGATTTAAATTCAGCCCATTGATCAATTTTAAATTGCAGAGCCGACTGGATTTAATTCAATTGGGATCTCTTCTTACTTCTCTACAGTTCAGTCCAGTCTATCAACAAGTAAGGGCAGAAATTTATTTTTGCCCTTGTTCCCTTTGCAAAATGAGCAGTACATTGACAGTACACACCCAAACTCGGAAGCCCGAGGTTCATTCTAAATTGGGCCAAAAGCCTCAATTCCATCACAGGGGCAAGGTGGGCCCCAACCTGCCAACTGTCAGCCCCACCAAGCGCCCCCCCCCCCAAGCCCCTGCACTCGAGAAGGCCCCCCAGCTCACCCAGCACCTTGGCAGCAGCTGACTTGCCCTTTTGTACCTTGAAGGTTAGAGCTTGCTGTACTCACCTCCTTGCTTGCCCTTGCATCCATGATGCCTGGTCCAAACTTCAAGGGACCAGGAGTGATTCCCACCTGTGTGACTTCCCACTGGGAGGTGGGAACATTCTGGGAAGGGGGATGATCACATGCCAAACTCATTAATGAGATTGAAATCAAGTCAATCTCATGCTAATTGGCCTCGTGCCCTTTCTGGGTGATATCCAGTTTGCGCTAGCAGTTAGGGACCTTGTAGATTGCAAATCATTTGGCGCCAGGCATAAAACACGTCTTTGGGCCCACGTGTAATTTTCCTGGATTAGCGCGAACTACACCTGGCGCAATGCAGCAGTAGAATCACGGCCCACATCTATAGCTCCATTTCTACTGATGACTGATGGTTAGATAGGACCTCAACTTGTTCTGCTCAAAACCAACCTGGTTGGCAGAATAACTCCATGAAGAATCAGAGTAACTCCTGCATCTAACTTTAAATAAACTTAACTATGCTGCAGTTGGTTATTTTCTCCAAAACCTTTTTCTTTGGCGGCTATATTCCCTACTTTTAGCTGATTTTGTAAGTAGAAAGAGCACATTTGCCGTTTCTGTGCATACCACATTTGCTGCAGAGTAGCCTGCAGCTATGTGAAAGATGACTCAACTTATTCACTCACTAAGTACATCTGTTTCTGGAAAGACTAAGCAGGTCTGGCAGCTTCTGTGGAGAGAGAAACAGAACTAACCTTTTGAGTCTATATGACTCTTCTTCAGAGCTGAGGAATAGAAATGTGATGGACTATATAGTTGGGGGAGGGTTGGAAAAGTTGGAGCAGAATAGAAGGCCAGGAGTACGTGGGCACTCAGGAGAGATTGTTAAAGATGTAATGGACACAAGAGCTGCCTGTCGAAGATGCTTTCTGAAGACGCCGTTGAAGCAGTTACAAATAGCAGAGAGAGCTGGGGCTCCAGGTTGCCCCTTTTAACAGCTTCTTCATGCCCTTCTCAAAGATTTCTGTGTCCAATAATAGCATCTGGCAAGAGCAGGAGGATCCAATGAGGTGACTACTTTCCATATTAGGAGGTCGCAGAACATGGTTTTGAACCTTCAACTGTCAAGCTGTCCTTGTCATGCTATGCCTCTGGCCTCCTGCAGAGCTGGGTGCCACCAAGTCTGCATAGCATTCTTCTAACAAAGCAGGTTCACTGGAGGTGTAAACAACGATTCGTTCTGAAACAATAAAGCCATTAGCACCTGGCCACGCAGTTCCAGATCTGTATGGTTTTGATGGCGAGTTGATTGTCCAAGACCTGGCCGAATGAAAACTGTTCCAGCTCTGCAGGTTGCAAACTGCAGAGTCCAGCTAGGTTTAAACTTGGCTTCCACATTTTGAATTTTTATCCATACTCATGAAAAATATCAATATTTCTGTAACAACCCTGGAGGTCATTGGTCACCTGACCACACCATCGCCAACTATATAATTCATCGCATTTTTCCCTCTCTTTTACTCTGAAGAAGTCATATCAACTCGAAATTTTGACTCTGTTCTCTCTCCACAGATGCTGCCAGACCTGCTGACCTTTTCCAGCATTCTCTGTTTTATTTCAGATTTCCGGTATCCATGTTATTTTGCTTTTATATCTGTTTCTGCTTTTCTGTCAGGATCCAGGTCTCCAGATAAATGGAGATATTTATTCCACTGTGACAAGAATTTACTCTACTGTGACAAGGGCGGCATGGTGGCACAATGGTTAGTACTGCTGCCTCACAGTGCCAGGGGCATAGATTCAATTCCGGTCTCGAGTCAGTGTCTGTTTGGATTTTACACATTCTCCCTTTGTCTGCGTGGGTTTCTGTGGTGAACCATCGTCGGTTCCCACTGGATAGTACTGAGCCAGGGTCTGGCCAGTACTACAAGGATGTACATATGTTACTGTTGGGTTGTGCTACTTGTTGCTGTTGGGGTTAGGGTGGGGTTGTTACACCTTTGTACTGTAGTGTTGTGGTACATCCCAGTCGGGCTCCGCCTCCTGGGAGAGGTATAAAGGTCCCTGCTCTGGCTGGGACCCCTCAGTCTGGGATCGTGTATATAATTATTGGCTGCTTCATTACAGTAAATAAAAGCCTTTATTTCCCGAGCATCTAGCCTCGTGTTTGATAGCGCGCATCAGTTTCCTCCCACACTTGAAATATGTGCGGTTTAGATCGATTGCCCATGTTAAATTGCCCCTTAGTGTTAGGGGGACTTGGGTAAATATGTGGGGTTACGGGGATAGGCCCTGGGCAGGATTGTTGCCGATGCAGGCTCAATGGGTTGAAAGGCCTCTTTTTGCACTATAGAGCTTCTATGATTCTATAAGATTTCTATGTCTTATTCCCTGAACTAAGAAGGACTGAGCCTTCTCAGAGATTTTAGTCACGGGAGGAGAATGCATATCAAGTCTAAGTTTTAATCATCTGCAGATTAGTTCTTTAAATTTTTGCAAGTTGATTAGAAAAGTTACTTGACAAATCATATCATCTTTTCAATCGCAGGAACAATGTAACGTAGGGCTGAGTAAACTGCTAACAGAAAAAAAAGCCTTTTGCTTATTTTCAATTGCCTAACAGCTGCCAAATTGAATTGTTTCTGGTATTTTACTTGGCTAGATTCAGTGAGCCGGTTTGCAATCAAATGTGCACTTTTATCATATTGTTGTGGATAATGTAAGGGCCTGTCATTCACTTTTCCTGTGCATCTGCCCCAAAGTGCAGCAAATTGCATGGAAATCTGACTGCTCCGATGATGGGAGTCACAGAGCTGATTGAATAGGGTGCTGGCGGTTTAAATTTACTGAAAGACGCGGAGGGAAATCTAACTAATGGCTGTTAGCAGGAGATCTGCCACTGCTGCTTTTCTCACAGGGGATAATGACTGCCTGAACTGATAGCATTCTCGCTCAGTGACTGCAGCTGAGATATTAGCCTGGGAATTACTGCAAGCGAGATTGTACGCCATTGTTTCACACGCTTGAGTCAAGTTCCTCTTTCCACTATTTTAATGGAGGTGTTAACCCATTTCAAATAGTTGGGCCCAATTCCATGGTTAAAACTGTGTTTGTGTGATAACATTACCTACAGGGATTTTTGTGTTGTGCAAAGGAGTATTGCTTTCAAATGCAGTGCAGAGGATGAACGGGGTAATCTTCTGACTTGATACTGTGCGCTGGCTGTTAAATAAGTAAATGCACCTGAAGGACCCATCCAGAATGGGCCTGTGATGGACTGATCTTGCTCAGAGACAGCGCCAGGGACCCGGGTTCAATTCCGGCCTCGGGAGACTGTCTGTGTGGAGTTTGCACATTCTTCCCGTGTCTGCGTGGGTTTCCTCCGGGTGCTCCAGTTTCCTCCCACAGTCCAAAGATGCGTGGGTTAGGTTGATTGGCCATGCTAAAAAACATTGACCCTAGTCAATTTGGATAGTCAGAAGCTTTTTCCCAGGGTGGAAGAGTCAATTACTAGGGGGCAAAGGTTTAAGGTGCAAGGGGCAAGGTTTAAAGGAGATGTACGAGGCAGATTTTTTACACAGAGAGTAATGGGTGCCTGGAACTCATTGCCGAGGGAAGTAGTGGAAGCGGATACGGTAGTGAGTTTTAAGGGGCGTCTTGACTAGTACATGAATAGGATGGGAATAGAGAGATATGGTCCCCAGAAGGTAGGGGGTTTTAGTTAAGTCGGGTAGCATGGTCGGTGCAGGCTTGGAGGGCCGAAGGGCCTGTTCCTGTGCTGTAATTTTCTTTGTTCTTTGTTCTTTGTTCTAGTGTCAGGGGATTAGCAGGGTAAATATGTAGGATTACGGGAATAGGGCCTGGGTGGGATTGTGGTCGGTGCAGACTCGGTGGGCTGAATGGCCTCCTTCTGCACTGTAGGGATTCTATGATTCTATGAGGTAGGTCAAGGTTGGCTCCTCACACCCCAACAGCCTACTCTCGCCAGAGGAGTACAGAATGCTGGAGATTCGTTCAGGTAAGTAAGCCCAAAGAACGGGTGAGAAAATCCCCGTTGGGCACTTTGTTTTTTTTAGGAGAATCCCAGCCCATATATACATTTACTGCAGAATATCCTCTGGTTGACAAGGTACAAGATTTATAGCACATTATATAAATAATGATGCAACAAATGCCAAGCATTCAACAGGCTTTATAGATTAAAAAAATGATTTGAAAATGACAAGATTTTTTTTACAATATCGTTTTGATTTCACAACTAGTTTACAATAGAAAAGCATCTGCAATCTGCAGTTGACCAATTCAACGTAAAGTTTGAATTGTTTAACTCCTCAAGGTTGCTTGAAAGCCACCATCCCATCCATTTCACAGCAATAGGAAACTAGGTTGAGTATTTTCCTTGCTGTTACGTGGTAGTCCTGTGCCTTTATTTAATATAGAAACAGGATGTTGATTCAAAGGATGTGGCAGCGTTTCTGCAACAAAAGAAAGATACATGCCTTGAAATTACACCGTGGGATAATAACACATGTATAATTAACTCATTGAAATTCCTCTTTGCAGTTTCTTAGCAAGGGCAGGAATTCATTTATTTCAGAGGCTTGGAGTCTGTGAAGGAATCCTAAATGAAAACAAAATACTGCGGATGCTGGAATCTGAAACATAAACAAAAAATGCTGGAAAATCTCAGCAGGTCTGACAGCAGCTGTGGAGAGAGAATAGAGTCAATGATTCGAGCCTGGATAACCCTTCATCAGAGCTGCTCTGATGAAGGGACTTGAAACATTGGCTCTATTCTCTCCCCACATGTGCTATCAGACATGCTGAGTGAAGGAATCTTGTGTTCAGTATTTGAATTTAATTCTGCCATTCTGCGATTTCAAGGGCAGAGTGAATTAAAGAATGTTCTGTAGTCGTATACTTTTAGTCCTGGGCCTCATTTAAGTAGTTCAGCACTATCTCCAGCCCGACACTGTCACGACTGACATCAAGGCCGGCAGGCAGGGGGAAGCCGAAATGTGGGTCAATAACTTTAGAAGGGAGGGATCTAAAGAGGTGGCCCTTTGCACTTCTTCAGTGCTAGGCAAGGGTTTTGGCAGCTGACGTCAGTGCACAGAGGGAGAGGTGGTACCAGATTTGGGATGCGCAAGGACTTCATGCAAAGCTTGGGTCCATTGGGTCAGGACTTCTGAATTTAAAGTAGTTCACAGCATGCGTGTAGTGGGGCCCTTGGCCGACCCAAATGTTGCTGCATGGGAAGTGCTGCTGAGCAGGAACAGAGCACCTCAGCTTAGTAAATGTATCTATTATACACAAGGCCACTGGTATTCTGTTTAAATAGAAAAATGGATCGAATTGTGGAATACCATTCCTAAAAACTAGCAAAATCCCTTGTACAACAACATCTTGCATATGCCTCCTGTAATGGAGAAAAATGTCCCAAGGTGCTTCTCAGGAGTGTTATTAGACAGAATTTGACACAGAGACACATAAGGAGATCTGAGGACAGGTGACCAAAAAGCTTGGTCATAGGACAAAGCGATGGATAGACTTAGGGACAGAATTCCAGAGCTTACATGCCGGGCAACTGAAGGCGCTGATGGGACAGTGATTAAAATGGGAATTGTGCAATAAGAAGCCAGGATTGGAAAAATGCAAAGATCTCCGAGAGTTATAGGGCTAGAGGATAATTACGTAGTTAGGAAACAAAAGAAAAGACAAAACATATTGTTACTTAGTCACCATGAACCAATTGCCCTGATATTGTCAGGAAGCATTAAGTAACATGTTTATTTCGAGGTGCCATTTTGCTCACCAATTTTCTGGCTGCTGTTGGAACAACTTAATGAAATTGATATTCCATCTATCTCGGAGTCTACAAAAGTCCACACTTCTGTGCAAACTGAGCGGTGAGAACATAAGAATCTCTAGGGACACAGTGAGCTTGGCAACAACGAAAGAGCACGTGCAAAAAAATGGAAAATGGCATTAGTACACCAGGGAGTGCATCTGTGAAGTGGATTTAACGAACATTGGCTTTGAAGTGGTTCCTGGAAGTCTGAATTGCTCAATAACGTAACTCTTACCGGTGGCAGTTTCATAATGACTGCACCTCCAACTTGAAACAGAGAGAAGTTACCTCACAGTGCAAATGCCCAAAAGAAAACAAATCGACTGCACAATCGCCAATCTTTACTCTTGTAAAATTACCTTGCTAATTTTCTTCCTGTAATATCTAATGAAAAATTCCTATTTAGCACAGGTTGTGCTTTTTTCAAAAATCTCTGATTAAATCTTTATCTTCTAGAATCATAGAAACCCTACAGTGCAGAAGGAGGCCATTCGGCCCATCGAGTCTGCACCGACCACAATCCCACCCAGGCCCTACCCCACATATTTACCCGCTAATCCCTCTAACCTATGCATCCCAGGACTCTAAGGAGCAATTTTTAACCTGGCCAATCAACCTAACCCGCACATCTTTGGACTGTGGGAGGAAACCGGAGCACCCGAATGAAACCCACGCAGACACGAGGAGAATGTGCAAACTCCACACATACAGTGACCCGAGCCGGGAATCGAACCCAGGACCCTGGAGCTGTGAAGCAGCAGTGCTAACCACTGTGCTACCGTGCCGCCCACGGTAGCACTTGGTATCTGACTCAGGGAAACTTCTGACATTTAATATCATTGAGATTTAATGGGTGGTTTAGTCTTAAAAATAAGAAATGTTGACTGCGTTTTCAGTTTGTAAAAAATGGTGAAAATTAATTAATTAATTTATTAGCAGTTTTCAATCATTTCTTTGTGTAAAGGGCCCAACATGACATAACTAACATAACTCTGCAAATATTAACACACGCCCAGAGACTCTTGCTCTATCACTTTTCCTGATTAGAGGCTAAATTTTAAAAAGTAGAACCTCAAAGGTAACAATCCTTAGATTGCTATCTGAGCCATGAGTGAATTGGCATAGGGTAAATCAGCTTAGGGAGTTAAATGGATAAGTGTGACGTCATGCATTTTGGTCGGAAAAATGGGAAGGCGACTTATTATCTAAACGGGGAGAGACTTTGGGCTGCTCAGGTGCAGAGGGATCTGGGTGCCCTCATTCATGAGTCACAGAAAACTAGCATGCAGGTACAGCAGATAATAAAGAAAGTGAATGGAATGTTGGCATTTACAGCTAAAGGAATAGAATATAAAGGTAAGGAAGTATTGTTGCAACTATATAAGGCATTGGTGAGGCCGCACCTGGAGTATTGTGTACAGTTTTGGTCCCCTTACTTGAGGAAAGATGCAGTGGCATTGGAGGCAGTTCAGAGGAGGTTCACTAGATTGATTCCAGAGATGAGGGGTTTGTTGCATGAAGAAAGATTGAACAGCTTAGGCCTATACTCTCTGGAATTTAGAAGAATGACGGGAGATCAAATTGAGGTATACGGGATGATAAAAGGTATGGCTAAAGTAGACGTGAAGTGGATGCTTTCTCTTGTGGGGCATTCTAGGATGAGAGGTCATAGTCTTAGGATAAGGGGTGGTAAATTTAAAACAGAATTGAGGAGAAACTACTTCTCACAAAGGGTTGTGAATCTGTGGAATTCGCTACCCCGAAGTGCAGTGGATGCTGGGACAGAGAGTAAATTTAAGGAGTTAGACAGATTTTTAATTAGAAAATGGGTTGAAGGGTTATGGGGAGAAGGCAGGAAAATGGGGATGAGGAGCATATCAGCCGTGATCGAATGGCGGAGCGGACTCGATGGACCGAGTGGCCTAACTCTGCTCCTATATCTTATGAACTTATGAACCAAATACATGGCTCAAAGATTGGTGTGGGAAAAATGGGTTTTGATGTATGGGGCACTGGCACCAGTACTGGGGGAAGTGGAAGCTGTAACCTTGGGATGATCTTCACCTGAACTATGCTGGGACAAATGTTCTGCTGAGTTATATAATTAAGATGGTAGAGAGGACAAAGAAAAAAGAACAAAGAACAAAGAACAATACAGCACAGGAACAGGCCCTTCGGCCCTCCAAGCCCGCGCCGCTCCCCGGTCCAGGATTGAATCCTGAATCCAGGATCCCCGCCCAATTTTCCAGCCTATCTACATCCTAATATCCTATCCACCGAGCTGTCCCTCACAGCTACGATGCTTTGTTCATCACAACCTATTAACTCACCCCCACCCCCCCATTCCAGACCATGTGATCTCCAGGGAGAGGCGAAAACCCAGAGTGAAAACCCCAGGGCCAATATGGGGAAAAAGAAATCTGGGAAATTCCTCTCCGACCCCCCGTGGCGATCGAAACGAGTCCAGGAGATCACAATGGCCCCGATCAGAAAATGCTTCCCAACCCTATTCATTTCCACTTCTGCTTTACGAACACCATCCGAATTCCCTGCCCCCGAGACAGGTTCCCAACTATCCGCAGTCTCGCTCTGTACTGGCACCAGCAAGATGATCATAGAATGAAGCCTTGAAACGAGAAACAAAGAACAATTAGCCCGCGCCGCTCCCTGGTCCAAACTAGACCACTCTTTTGTATCCCTCCATTCCCACTCCGTTCATATAGCTGTCTAGATAAGTCTTAAACGTTCCCAGTGTGTCCGCCTCCACCACCTTGCCCGGCAACACATTCCAGGCCCCCACGACCCTCTGTGTAAAATATGTCCTTCTGATATCTGTGTTAAACCTCCCCCCCTTCACCTTGAAGTATGCCCCCTCGTGAACGTCACCACCGACCCGGGGAAAAGCTTCCCACCGTTCACCCTATCTATGCCTTTCATAATTTTATACACAAAAGGACTGGGAACTAAATAGTGGGAGTGAAGGATCAAGTTTGGAAAGATGTGATTAATTAAAGAGAAAAGACAAGGCAAGAGCGCAAGGGAGGAATAAGGGAAACGGGGATCAGAGCATGCAGGAAGGGACAGAGCATACAAGTGTAAGAGTGAACCAGCACACAAGACTGGAGGTTACAAAAATAGTAAAAAGACAAACTTAAGGCTCTGTATCTGCATGCACATAGCATTTGTAACAAAACAGATCAATTGGTGGCACAAATAAATAAATATATATGATCTAATAGTCATTAGAGACTTGGATCTGAATACTCAAAGGTTTCTGACATTTATGAAGGACAGGAAGCTAGGAAATGGTGGAGGAGTGGTCATTAAATGGCCACATAAGGGCCAATAAGCCTAAAGGCTGGTGATCCACCAGATGTATCCCCCAATCATCATAACATTTCAGGGGTGGGCAGGTAGGCAGTGGGAATTCCAACCATTGATTTTATGCAACCCCCATCTTGAAACTCACCGATGGGGAATGGGAAAATCCAGCCCATAGGAGGCCTGCAAAATAGCAAGCAGCTGACGCAGCCCCACTGCTGGGGAGGTTTCCCAGCAGCAAGCTATGAGCCAGGTCAATTTGTTTCATTAAAGCCCCAATTATGGGCCACTTTATGGAGTCAATGGCATGTGGCTGACAGCATGGCATTGCCCCACCGCTTGGCAGCCTTGGGACCATCGTAGCTGAAGGCATGAAAGGCAGCTTCCGTGGCTGCAATGTTCCCCTGGAGACGATTTCCCCTCTGCCCTGTGGGGCCTACCAACCACAGCCCCTTAATTTATAACTTTTGTATAACTGTCTGAGGAAACCTTCATGTTGTGGCCCCCTCCCCCGAGGTCTTTGACCTACCTCAGCGGTGCCCAGATCTGCGGCCCTCTGATTGGACTGGCTGCAACTCAGCCCAGCTGCCTTTCTTAATTAGACAGTGGGCCCACAGGTGGCCAATTAGGAGACATTAAAATTGCTGGGTTGCTGCCTCTGTCGGAAAGCGCGGGCACAGGACATCCTTTCAGCCCAATGTCAGGATTCCAAAGCCTCTGGTAAAATTCAGCCCCTTGATATTCATCTGTCCTGATCTCTATGTTGCTTAGTGAGAGGTTTTACTGATTGTGCTCATGTGAAGCACCTTCAGATGTTTCACTATGTTAAAGGTGCTATATAAATACACGTTGTTGTTGTTGACCTCAATTTGAAAATTCAGTGTTTACTGTGATTATCAAATGCATCTGTGGACAACAAAACAAATTCACAGTATCACAGAATTATTACAGTGCAGAAGGAGGCCATTCAGCCCATCATATCTGCACTGGCTCTCCGAATGAGCATTATGACTTAGTGCCATTCTCCTGCCTTTCCACAGTACTCCTGTAGATTGTTTCTATTCGGTAACCATCTCATGCCGTCTTGAATGCAATCTGTATGATGCTTTTCTTCTATATTAAAAGAATATAGAATCCTCCGGGTACTCCGGTTTCCTCCCACAGTCCAAAGATGTGCGGGTTAGGTTGATTGGTCATGCTAAATTGAACCTAGCATCAGGGGGATTAGCGGGATAAATATGTGGGGTAATGGGAATAGGGCCTGGGTGGGATTGTGGTCGGTGCAGACTCGATGGGCCGAATGGTCTCCTTCTGCACTATAGGGATTCTATGATTCTATTCTAGGATTCTATGAAAAACAGATAACTCACATCTTTACATTTTTACATAATTCCAAAATTATTTTTGCATTCAATGAAAAAAAAACCTTTCAGGAATTCAAAACAATTGCACTGCATTATTTAAGATAGTAAGTTAAGAGGGCTTTTTTTGTATAAAATACTTTTATAGGTACATTGATTGACCGCATCACAATAATCATGAACCTACTTGCACGTCTGGGGTTCCTACATTGGAAGCCCCGGAATTAAACAATGCTCTTGAAGAAAGGGGAAGTGCTTAGAAGTTTAGGATTTTCCCATGACAAGGGAGAGCAAAGCACTTACATTCCTCCTCATACCCACTTCTTCAGCTTTGGCAGAAGCACAAAAACATGCCACCTGTCTGCACAGTGAGCAAAGGAATGTAGTGCCGCACAGGATGACTACAGGCAGGAGAAACATAAATGTGAAATGAAAGGCAAACTAATTTCAATTGAAAAAGAAAAGATCATTAATTTTCACAAGACCACAGAGTTCTCTGGAAACTTTATACATCTGTAAGATTATTCAAATCTGTAGAATGTAGAATGTCAGGGCGAGGAGGGGAAATGAACTGGAAGTCACAGAGCTTTCATGAAGTCCCTCTCACGCTCTGAGAAAGTGCTGTCATCATTTTTTACATGCGTTCTACTCACTTGTTTTTACTTGCTGACCTAGTTGTCATTGATGAATCAGACAGCAGGTACTTCCCTCAAAAGGTTGCTTTCTCTGCAGCTGATAATAATTTATGTCTACAAACAGCAGCCCTCTCTGTGACCTAGCCAGGGTGTGACTCAGGAATATTAAAGCACTCAGCTACAATGCATTGTCCAGTTTATTAGGCTTGTTTTTTTCTAAATTCAGTACCCATATTCTTTTCTCAGTGAATACGTCCTCCAATCTTGTTTCATGAACTCTAGTAATACAGCTGAGATATTACAGAGAAATTTAGTTTGAATTAGCCTACATATTCCAGGCGAAGCGGAATGTCATATTTAAAAGAAATGCACTATAAAATATTACTGACTGGTCTATCTATATTCACCAGTGTCACTAGCACAATTTTGCTTTTTTTCCTGCCCTTGCATGGTTATCTCCAGAGTTCCCTAAGCATTCATCATTGTCACCTTTCCACCCACCCCGCCACTACCTTTCCTGAGATGCGCCGATCTCAGTGCTGACAGGCTCAGCGCTATGCTGCCGGCCTCTCCAGTGGGAATAGGCCCCAACAACTGATTTTCGGTCTGAATCCCACTCGGGCACTCTGCAGTGCACAGATTGTGGGAGATTCATTTTGAAAACCCCACTAAAAAGATCGACGGGAGTTGCTCCAGTTTTCACGCAAATTCGGCACTTAGAATTTTTTGGGGAGAATCGCCCCCAGCACTTTTGAAAGTGCAGCACTCCCTCAGTACTGTACTGGAGTATCAGCCTTGGACTGGGACTTTGACATGAAACTTTGTGATTCAGAGAGAGTGCTAACAATTCAACCACAGTTGATCCTTCAACCCTACTTTACACCTACTGCTGCGAAAATTAATTTAAAGGAACAAAATGACAAATGCTGGAAATACTCAACAGCTCAGGCAGCATCTGTGGAGAGAAAAAGAGTTCGCGTTTCAGGTCAGTCACCTTTCCTCACTGAAGGCAAATTGACAAATAAGAGCTTATAAGCCTGTAGAAATGGAAAGGGAATAGAAAGAGTAAAATGGAAGGTCTGTGACAGGGTGGAGGACAGGAGAGAAGATGTGCGGGTTTAGTTGATTGGCCATGCTAAATTGCCTCTTAGTGTTAGGGGACTAGCTAGGGTGAATACATGGGGTTATGGGGATGGGGCCTGGTGGGATTGTGGTCAATGCAGACTCGATGGGCCCAATGGCCTTCTGCACTGTAGGATTCTATGATTCTAATAAATTAACCAACATTTCATGAGCTAAAGAGAATGGTGGTGGATATAGTAGGCGGAGCAGTCTTGATGGGCCGAATGGCCACCCTCTGCTTCTACATCTTATGATCTTATGGTAAACAAACAACAATGAGCTGTGAATGGCAATAAAGCAGCCATCTGATTGCAACATGAAGGAATCAAGACAGAAACTAGCCAGCAGAAAAGAAACATGGAACAAGATGGAGGCACATCTAATGTTGTTGAACTCAGTATTGAGTCCAGAAAGGCCTTCATTCAGATGTGAGGCCAAATGTTGCCATTTGTGTTCAATCTCTCAAACCTGACACAGGATGAACTGCGGCGGTTCAGGAAGGCGACTCACCACATCATTTCAAGGCGAATTGGCAAGCGGTGCTCACAACCCAAGACCAAATTTTTAAAACTAGCTGAATGTCCTGTATTTATTTTTGCTTCTGTGGTATTTTTGAGAACGAGACATTTTGTTTAACCAGTAAGTTTGGATGAGATCATTACTGAAACCAAAACAGGGGAGTTTGTGAGCCAGGCTTGACTTGTGAGGGAGTTGAATTAACAGGCTCTGGGATAATGGAACATTTTGGATTAGTGTTATCTGCATCCCTCACAATGTCAGACTCATCTTAGACCTTCAATATAGTTCAACCTTAAAATACAGCAGATTCACTGGTGTACATAAAAATATTTGATAAAGTCAACACAAGGTAGAAAATCAATAAAACACTGTTAAACTTACCAGTAGCTTCTCTCGGTGAATTTCTATAAGATATGTTGATCATGACATCCTTCATCATGTTATTTACAACTCTGTTGGTATTGATAAAACTGAAGTCCACACGGGAATTAATCAATCTCTGAAATAAAACAATGGAAGGCAGAAATAATGTTAAAATTATTGAGCAGAAGGTTAAAAGACAAACTCACCCACATATTAGACCCAGCATTTCAATAGGTTTAAAATACTATCAATTGATCAAAAATCCTGCCTGTGTACATTACTTTCCACAATCAATCCTCTTATGTAATCTCAGAGTGATCAACATTTTTAAGCAAAGATAGAAAAGGTTATTCCAAACAGTTTTGTTTTACCACATTATTGAGCTTCTTCTCAAATAGATGGGCAAATGAGCTGCAATGCAAGCAGAATGGGAAATATTAGTATTTAATGCTGTATGGCTCTGTGCTTCCTTGATCGTTGGATCATTCTTTCTTCCCATGGAAGCTAATTATGTATATACATTTATATAATTAATTGTAAGTAAATGAGCAATTTGCAAAGATACACATAGGACATTTACGTGACAATCTGCATAGTTTGCTGAACTCTGTTACAGGGGAAACTAAACACATTCATTCAATAAATGTAAGGGTGGCATGGTGGCACAGTGGTTAGCACTGCTACCTCACAACTCCAGGGACCTGGGTTCGATTCCTGGCTTTGGTGACTGTCTGTATGGAGTTTGCACATTCTCCCCGTGTCTGCGTGGGTTTCCTCCGGGTGCTCTGGTTTCCTCCCACTCTCCAAAGATGTGCGGGTTAGGTCGATTGTCCATGCTAAATTGCCCCTTAGTGTCAGCGGGTTAGTAGGGTAAATATATAGGGTTATGGGGATAGGACCGGGGTGGGATTGTGGTTGGTGCAGACTCGATGGACTGAATGGCCTCCTTCTGCACTGTATGATTCTATGATTCTAAGGATGGTTAAGCAATTCCTGATAATGAACTGAACAGAGGTTGAATTACTGCACTGATCTTCTGTCTGATATTCAGCATTTTGTGGAATGATCCAGCTCTTCACGAAGCAGCAATCATCATCAGATTGTGGTTCCACTTGAACGTTTCCATGCCACAACATTACTCTACATCTCTTTCCACATCTTCTGAGCCTGGCTTCTCCAGAACCGTTGAGCGCAGTGTCTCTCAGAGTTCTCCATTGCAGCACCCAAGTGTTAGGGATGAAGACAAGACATACCTCCTTTTTATAGCACTCGCCAGGTCATAATCCTGGAGTTCCCTCCCTAACAGCACTGTGGGTGTTCTGTGACTGCAGCAGTTCAAGAAGGCAGCTCACAACCAACTTCTCAAGGGCAATTATGGATGGGCAATAAATGTGGCCTAGACAGTGACACCCACATCCCATAAATTAATTTTTAAAAGTTGCCACCTGGGAGGTCTAAATGTCCAATATAAACGTTAGTGAATGGGTGAGTGGATGAATGAGTGAATGGGCAGGGTGCCAGATTACTGCAACAATGGGTGCAAGACATGCTAACTGGAATATACACAAATTAATTAAAAACTGAATCTGTCTAGCAGATAATGGGACAAGAAACATGACTTCTGAATCCTTGTTGGAAAAGAGCAGGAAAGAACTATTTATCTCTCTCTGTCTCCTTCTCTGAAAGAAGTCTAACAACACCAGGTTAAAGTCCAATAGGTTTATTTGGTAGCAAACATCACTAGCTTTCAGAGCGCTGCCCCTTCGTCAGGTGGAGTGGGAGATCTGCTCACATCTTTCTCTGAAGCCAGATTGTCTGTGAAGCCAGAGTGGTTTCATCAGATTGCAGACCTGAGCAAAGTCAACTCCAGACTCCTCCTGGAAACCACCTAACTTCAATCTGCCCCAACATTCCACAACCTACACCTCATGGACAAGCAAATGCCTTACTGTAGAATCCATTATTAAAGAATCCATTATTAAAGAAATAGTAGCGGGGAATTTAGAAAATCGTAGTACAATCATGAAGAGTCAACATGGCTTTGTCAAGTAGTCTTTGATAAATTTATTAGAGTTCTTTTAGTATCATAGAAGAAATCATAGAAACACTACAGTACAGAAAGAGGCCATTCGGCCCATCGAGTCTGCACCGACCACAATCCCATCCCCATATCCCTATATATTTACCCACTAATCCCTCTAACCTACACATCTCAGGACACTAAGGGCAATTTTTAGCATAGCCAATCAACCTAACCCGCACATCTTTGGACTGTGGGAGGAAACCGGAGCACCCGGAGGAAACCCACACAGACACGAGGAGAATGCGCAAACTCCACACAGACAGTGACCCAAGCCGGGAATCGAACCCGGGTCCCTGGAGCTGTGAATCAGCAGTGCTAACCACTGTGCTACCGTGCCGCCCAAGCAGTATGTAACAAGCAGGGCGAATAAAGGGGAGCCAGTAGATGTATTGTATTTGGATTTCTCAAAGGCATTTTGTAAGGTGCTACATTAAAGGTTACTTCATATGAAAAGTGCTCATGGTATTAGGAATTATATATTAGCATGGGTAGAGAACGGGTTAACTAACAGGAATCAGAGAGTTGGAATAAAATGGGTCTGAATTACTTTAAATCTGTGTCCTCTCATTCTTGATCCTTTCATGTGTTGGAACTGGTTCTCCTTATCTAGACTGTTCAGACCCCTCAGGATTTTGACTACCTCTATCAAATCATCTCAACCTTCTATTCTCCAAGAAAAATAGTCCTTTCCTCTCTAATCTATCTTCCTTATCCATCAAACCATCCTCAAGAATCTTTTCCGCACTCTCTCCAATGCCTTCACAAACTTCCTAAAGTGCAGTGCCCAGAACTAGATGCAATACTCCAACTGAGGGCTGTAGCGGGCTTTGATATCAGCCTTTTAATTGATCACAACTTTACCTTTAAAGTAACCAGACCAAGTCATAGAGTTCTCTTAAACAACTGTTTTAATCAAGCTATAAAGCTCGGATCCTGGAAAGTCACAGGTCAGTCTGTAACTAGCCAGAGTGCAGAATTCCGAAATACACAAGCAATTATAGTTTCAAATTCGATTACAAGTAATATACTAATCACGTTTTAGGAGTTATCTCTATCCACTCAGAGCTTTGATTAAGGTTATAACATGCAGATATTAAAATCAATCACAATCATTTTAGCTTGCTTAATTATAATATGCAATCAACATGAAGACTTAATCCATCAGTGTTACAAGTTATCATTGTCCCAGCTTGTGCCTGTGTCTGAATATCACTCCCTTTTTCCAGTTACAGATGATTTAATGAATTTTCTCAGACTAATGGCCTTGGTGCTTACCTGTGGAGACTTTACAAGAAGACTCATGTTATCATAGCTGTTTACATGATATTTAAATTTGTGTGATTATTAACCCTTTCAGGGCAAAATAGTGACTTTATCCAAATTTGTTGTTCTATACTTTATGTCCTTATTAATAAAGCCCATGATACTATATGCATTATTAGCTGCTCTCTCAACCTGTCCTGCATCTTCAATGATTTATGCACATACACACACCCAGGTCCCTTTGCTCCTGCATCCTCTTTAGAGTCGTTTTTAAAATTCATTTGTGGGACATGGGCGTCGCTGGCTGGCCGGCATTTATTGCTCATCCCTAGTTGCCCTTGGAGACAGTTGAGAGTCAACCACATTGCTGTGGCTCTGGAGTCACATGTAGGCCAGACCGGGGTAAGGACGGCAGATTTCCTTCCCCCAAGGACATTAGTGAACCAGATAGGATTTTCCTGACAATAACAATGGTTTCATGGTCATCATTAGATTCTTAATTCAAGTTTTTTAAAATTGAATTCAAATTCCACCATCTGCCAAGGTGGGATTCGAACCCAGAACCTTTTGTACCTTTTATTTTACCGTCACCTATGTTTCTCCTACCAAAATGAATCACCACACATTTCTCTGCATTGAACTTCATTCTGCCACCTCTCTGCCCTTCCATCAACTTGCCAATTTCTCTTTAAAGTTCTACACTATCCTCCTCAGTCCCCAGTGCTTCCAAGTACTTTCTATTGTCCACGAACTTTGAAATTGTGCCTTGTACACCAAAGTCTAAGTCACGAATGTATATCGACAAAAGCAAGGGTAGAGCCCCGTGGAACTCCATTACAAAACCATCCATTAACCTGTACCCGCTATTTTCTGTTGCTCAGATTTTTCTGCCACACAGTGCACAGAAATTTGGGTGCATGGTTTATGTTATCACTCTAGCAGGACGGGGCCTGATAGAGCCGACAAGGCCGACTCCACAGAGATCGGGGCACCATCTTTAAATGGGTGTGCCCATCTATGAGAAAAATAAATTTCCTCCCACCCCACTCATGGTCATGAAGGAAATCCCATTGGGCGTGAATCTGAATACGTCACCGGCGAGGGGTGGCAAAAATCGGAAATCATGCTTTCGCCATCCAGAGCCCTCACCGCCATTCCCGCGAATGGCGAGAGTGAACTCAGAATCCTGCCATTCGGCAGAAGGTGTGTTAAAATCAGAATTTCAAGTTTGGGCAATGGAAAGCAGTGTTAATTATCATTAGGAAACTGGAGGGTGAGAAATGGTGTATTAGCTGTGTGATCCACTTCTGGCACTGAATCAAAGGACAGATAAAGTTGGAGAACATGAGTTGCCTGCTGAGGGGATACTTGGCGATGGTGAAACATTTATTGAGTGGGCTAAACTTGTGCTTTCACGCTTTCCATATTGCATGCGTAATCAGAAGTACATTTTTTGGCTCTTGCACTGATTCTGTTGTAACGTTTGAAAAAAAAATGCAAGTTGATCCAGTCTTTTTCGATTTTTTTTTTGCAAAGAAGACTGTCTCCACGCAAATAAAAGTGTAATGATGTATGAGTGAAAAATATTATTCAGACAATCTGGCTCATGAATTCATGTGCAATTTAAAGAGCATGGAATCGCTTTAATTTGGTCACATTCCTGAAAAGGTAATGGTTAAAACTTGCATGGATATAAGATTTACTCTCTACTAACTGGGGTTTTATTGAATAGCTCTCAAAACCCGGCAAGGAGCTTGCCAAGTGCAATTAATCCTTGCCCTTTGACTGCGATGGAGGCGGCACACCAGCTTTGTGTAGCTTGCTGTTTTACATGATTCAGTGCCCAGTCAAGGCGAGCTATACTGTTGAATGGCTGTGCCCCTGAATGGGGCTAATATTGTAAGTCGCTAGCACCAGTTGCTAGCCTGCATTGCTTAAAGGCAGGGGAGGTGCCACGTGGCTGGAGTAAATGCTGCATCTGATTGTAAGCTGAATCTGATCTGGGGAAGACAGAAGAATGTGGGAGGGAGCTGGCAGCTTTTCAGAGGCTGCATTGGAGGCCTTAGTCAACAAGTTGCAAAGCAGGAGGTTTGCCCTGTCAGTGCAGGGTCCACAAGGCCCTTCAGACACACTCAGAAGGCAGTGGGAGGAGATAGACATGGAGTTGAATGCCAGGACTCAATCCTTGAGGACGTTGTGCAACACTGCAAGAAGTTCAAAGGCCTCCTATAAGTGGTTGTTTCAGTGAATGCAGCTTCAAATATTATGTTCAAATCAACTGTATCACTATAGCCTCAGACTCAATTCACCACACCCTCATCACTCACACACCAACAACCTCTAACAATCAGGACTTTTACTTGATATTTATATGCGGTACACACTTACTGGGTGGAATTAGATTTTGGTGGCAGCCCCCTACTTTTGCAAAAAAACACATCAGAATCCTGCATTGCTTTTCTCTGAAAAGCCCAACGCTATTGCAAAGCAATCTGGCACTCACCTGGGCAGCATCGAGCACTCCCACCTCCCCCCCACCCTCCCCCCCGTCGCCACCCATCCCCCCCCCCCCCCTCGCACACACACAATTAAACTCCAAGCAGAGCAGCTCTCCTGCCCCCAGCAGCTGTTGGCTAATCTGAGGCCAGCAACTCTCCTGTACTGGGAGTGTTACCAGGTGAAGATGCTATTGCCAGTACTAATACTCACTGGACGCTTCAGCAGGAATCACTCATGAATCCCTGGAAAGAGCTCAGTGTGGGCAGGATGGGGAAGTCACAGGGAGTGGGTTGGGCTGGCGTGTGGGGAGGGTCAAAAGCAAGGAAAGGGCTATGGCTTCCTGCGGTTTGCACCAACTCCCAGATCCTTCAATCGGGCAGAGTTCCTGAGAACAAGGAGCCTCCCCCATCCCCCCAACTAGAGTGCAGGCAAGCTCAACAGGTTTTGCTGGGTGCTCTTCTGGGATGAAGCCTTATACTCCTCCTACCTGGAGCATGATCGAGGGCAGTCAGGAAGGCAGCAGCCCTTCATCTCTAACATCTCTGCCATTCAAACCCCATCTCTTGGGGCAGTAGGGGGGGAGGAAGTGGCATTAGCTACTGTCCAAAACTGCTGGCAAGACTTTCATCCACATCTCATAGCTTTCACACACTGCCAGCTATTCAACCATGACCGTCACATCAGCCAAGCAGATTGCATTACACTCACTGACACACTTTCCTCTTTGCTGAAGGACGGCACGGCACACAAAGGGTGCAGCAGGAGCTAACTGTCGAGTGACAAAACACAACGGCATACCCTGACTCCCATTGAGGAGATGGTGCTGGCCACTATTGAGATGCCCAATGCAGAGGCCATATTCCGGGGAGGGCTTGAAACCATGGTGATGCTGATGTCATCAGATTCATACTTCTCACATCCCACACTTGCCCTCCTCCCACACTCCCTTCTGATTAACAAGCTACAGATGGTATAGGCTCTCTCAGTCCAACATTGTGCTATTCTTCCATTCCCCTCCTCCGCACACCACAATCTTAACCTTGTGCTTTTCTCTTTTCAAATACCCAAAGTATACAACCTGGCTGCAGTTTGGGGAACAACAGGAAGTCAGTGATGATGCAGACATATCACCATCACTTGATTGCTCACTCATATCTAGTAGCTGAGATACAATTTGGATGATCGCACTATTGGAGATGGGATCAGCACATGTTGAGTTACCAGACATGAGTGACCTGTAACCAGGGCAGAGCGCAAAGACAGTGCAGCTGCCAGCTCACCAGAAAAAGAGGTTACACAGGGGTTCTGCTGCAGAGGGCTGAGGGGAGCTCTTCAATGGTGCGGCCTGCAGCAGAGAGGCAATATAAAAGAAAAGGTACAATTCAAAATGGAGTGCAGGATCAGAGGAGCCCGGTATACATGTACATAAATCATTGAACATAGAACATAGAACATAGAACATTACAGCGCAGAACAGGCCCTTCGGCCCACGATGTTGCACCGACCAGTTTAAAAAAAAAAACTGTGACCCTCCAACCTAAACCAATTTCTTTTCGTCCATGAACCTATCTACGGATCTCTTAAACGCCCCCAAACTAGGCGCATTTACTACTGATGCTGGCAGGGCATTCCAATCCCTCACCACCCTCTGGGTAAAGAACCTACCCCTGACATCGGTTCTATAACTACCCCCCCTCAATTTAAAGCCATGCCCCCTCGTGCTGGATTTCTCCATCAGAGGAAAAAGGCTATCACTATCCACCCTATCTAAACCTCTAATCATCTTATATGTTTCAATAAGATCCCCTCTTAGCCGCCGCCTTTCCAGCGAAAACAATCCCAAATCCCTCAGCCTCTCCTCATAGGATCTCCCCTCCATACCAGGCAACATCCTGGTAAACCTCCTCTGCACCCTCTCCAAAGCCTCCACATCCTTCCTGTAATGTGGGGACCAGAACTGCACACAGTACTCCAAGTGCGGCCGCACCAGAGTTGTGTACAGTTGCAACATAACGCTACGACTCCTAAATTCAATCCCCCTACCAATAAACGCCAAGACACCATATGCCTTCTTAACAACCTTATCTACTTGATTCCCAACTTTCAGGGATCTATGCACACATACACCTAGATCCCTCTGCTCCTCCACACTATTCAAAGTCCTCCCGTTAGCCCTATACTCAACACATCTGTTATTCCTACCAAAGTGAATTACCTCACACTTCTCCGCATTAAACTCCATCCGCCACCTCTCGGCCCAACTTTGCAACCTGTCTAAGTCTTCCTGCAAACTACGACACCCTTCCTCACTGTCTACCACACCACCGACTTTGGTGTCATCAGCAAATTTGCTAATCCACCCAACTATACCCTCATCCAGATCATTAATAAATATTACAAACAGCAGTGGCCCCAAAACAGATCCCTGAGGTACACCACTTGTAACCGCACTCCATGATGAATATTTACTATCAACCACCACCCTCTGTTTCCTATCCGCTAGCCAATTCCTGATCCAATTTCCTAGATCACCCCCAATCCCATACATCTGCATTTTCTGCAGAAGCCTACCATGGTGAACCTTATCAAACGCCTTACTAAAATCCATATATACCACGTGGGGGGAGAGGAGGGGACAGGGAGTGAACTGCTCACATTCCCCATTCCAAAATCAAAGTTAGCCCACAGCTGACACGTCAGAAAGAAGCCTCCCAGACAGCTGCGGGTAGGGTAAACTAGCTGAGAGTGGGACTTCATCCCTCAATGTGAGGAAGTTACACCCTCAAGAGCAGCTGCCAATCTGATTGACTCCAGAGCTCAGTAGTGGATGGTGTGGGATGAAGGAGAGCAATGGCTGCCACAGAAATGTAAGTCTGAGGCTAGTAAAGGGCAGGCAGGAATCTGAGAGCCCAGGGAGAAGGATGAGGGGATTGGGAGGGTTGGCTTTGGAGGAGAGCTGCAAGGAAATGGGGGAGGGGGGGTGACATCTTAGGGTCGATGTCCTGATGCATGCAGGCCATACCCTGAATGAGGTGCCCCCCACCCTCCTTTCCAATTGCTTTTCAACTGGGCCACAATTAATGGCTTGCCCTCTCCTACCCACTACTCCTACACCAACTGACTATCACCTGATCAGCATGTTATCCTGGTTAATACGCTGGCTAACAGGTCTAATTGACTTCTGATTATTAATTTAGATATGACCCGTTGTCTGTTGATTTTGGCACCTACCTACCAAAAGTATTTTGGGGGTCAGCTCGAGGGTGAACAGGAAGGGATGTGTTTGCAAAAATTAAAACATTGTGTCCATCATTATATGTGATTCCAAGATTGAACAATATTTGCTAAATAATCCTCAGTGTGCTAATGATTATGCTGACAATCAATTTATAATTGTTAATTGGGCTGGCAGTATGGCTCATTTATGGTTACTGAAGCTAAGTGTATTAAGACACATGGACCTGTTCTTTGCAAACAGAAAGAACAGGTATACACATTGCACCTCTTCCAGCTAAACAAAATAAGTGGCAGCCATATAATGGTTCACTCCTCGGGGTAATGCCTTGACCAATCAGAATCAAGCTACCTGGTTTAAATTTCAAACAGTGCATGGCAGTTAACTGTCAGGCATCATTGACTAGTACATTTTCCATCGCAATGCCTCTACCAATTAGAGTACACTTGCCAACCAATCAGCACCCTCTTTTCATTGCATAAAGTTGTTGTTTCCCCTGAGATTGATATTCTCACAATTGTCTTGATGAATGCAAGACCAAAAACTTCAACAAAATGTCTGTTTTCAGCAATACTCAAAGTCTGTACTGCCAAATGACTAAGTGATGATCTTATATTTAAAACACCTAGCTTGTTCTCCTTATAATTAGGTCATCATTGCTCTGACTCATTATGGAGCTAATCTAGTTAATGTAGGTCAACAAATATGCATTATAACTGGACACGAGAGGAAGTCATGTTAAATTTCAACCCCAGCCTACCCCCACCAGATGGAAGACGATAACGTGTGCTTCAATCTTATGAGAGTGGATATCTTACACCGTCACTAGATGTCAGCACACTGAGGAGACTCTCAGGAATAAATATAATCATAAACAACACTGGAGTTCAAATGGGCAGCTCAGTACGGGGCTCCCCTATTGCATGGCTCAGTGATTCATTGCAGAAATGAATGTTTGCTTTGTGCATTCTTTTTCCAGTTTAAGGACAGCCTAAAACTTACTGAAATCCTCTCAGGTTCCTTAAAAGGAAGTTTCTGTGGTTTTTAAAAAACCTATCTGCCCTTTTAAATAAAAAAAATACATAGGCTAAATCTCTGGAGATCCTCTATTAGCAGAGAGGTCTGGTCTGCAGGGAGTGGCTCATCAGAAGATTGTGCACAGGATTTCATCCAATCAGTTAAAGGGGTGGAAAATCAGGGCATCGTTCCCTTAATAATTCCTCTTCATACCTGGCCCCTGCCATTTCGGAAAGGTTTCCTTGGAGACCTGCATAACTTTGGTTCACAGCTAGTGGCACAGTGATTCACATTTTCAGACTGTTTTACTATTTAAAATGCCCCATATACATTTGTCAATTGAAGATAAACTCTACAAAAGAAAGAATGTCTGGCACAATTTAATGCATCGTATCAAATTCCACAAGCTGTGATTCCATGCATTTTCACCCACATGATCCAGGTGTTCACCATTCACTCAGCGTTATCCAGGATGAAATGCTGGATTAGGCGAAAGGGTGCAGCAATTGTGATGTGTGATTAACCCACGCTGCTTCATAGCGACGCAGGCAGCGCGCAGCTTCCTGCTGCCTGCTAATTTAAAAGAAAGCTGACTGCAGGTCTGACCTGGGGGTGAGCTAAGTTTGTACAAGGCTAGCATACATATACGAACAAGGAGCAGGGGTAGGCCATGAGACCCCTTTAATAAGGTCATAGCTGGTCCGATAGTAATCTCAGATCAACTTCCTACCTACCCCCGATAACCTATCAGCCCCTTGCTAACCAAGAGTCTATCCACTTCTGTCTTAAAAATATTGAAGGACTCTGCTTCCAGCACCTTTTCAGGAAGTTCCAAAGACTCAGATCCTCTCAGAGAAAGATTTTTGCCTGATCTCCGTTTTAAATAGGCAACCCCTTACTTTTAAACAGTGATCTCCAGTTCTAGATTCTCCCACAAGAAGAAACATCCTCTCCACACCCACCCTGGCAAGATTCCTCAGGATCTTACATGTTGCAAGCAAGTTGCCTCTTACTCTTCTAAACTCCAGTAGATACAAGCCTAGCCTGTCCAACATATCCTCATAAGACAAACCGCCCATTCCTGATATTAGTCTAGTAAACCTTCTCTGAACTGCTTCCAATGCATTAACATCCTTCCTTAAATAAGAAGTTCAAAACTGTAAAAAGTAATCCAGATGTGGTTTCACCAATGCCCTATATAACTGTAGCATAACTCCCGATTTTTGTATTCAATTCCCCTCGCGATAAATTATATGATTTGATTAGCTTTCTTAATTATTTGCTTTTTCTTTTAGGGCGCCCTTACCTTCTTTACTTGCAGTCATACCCCCCCCTGTTCCTGACTAAATCAGAAGATTCAATCCGGGGAGTGGGGTTTTTGATGTGACTACCTTCTGAAATAAAGTGTCCCCAGGGCGGCATGGTGGTTAGCACTGCTGCCTCGCATTGTCTGGGACCCGGGTTCAATTCTGACCTCGGGTGACTGTGTGGTGTTTGTATACTCTCCCTGTGTCTGTGTGGGTTTCCTCCAGGTGCTCTGGTTTCTTCCCACGGTCCAAAGGTGTGTAGGTTAGGTGGATTGGCCCCTTAGTGTCAATGAGATTAGCAGGGTAAGTATGTGGGGTTACGGGGATAGAGCCTGGGTGGGATTGTTGCTGGTGCAGACTCAATAGGCTGAACGGCCTCTTTCTGCACTGTAGGGATCTAAGCTCCTATAATTCCCTTTCTGATGTGCCAAAGTTCTGCAGCTCAGCCTCCAGCTCAATAGTTTGGAGCCGGAGTTCTAGCAGCTTCAAATGCTTACTGCCAATATGTTTGCCCTGGTTCACTCTGGTATCTAGAAGTTCCAAATCCTGCAATTGCAGCACTGAAAGCCAGTTTGCATAACGTAACATAAAGCAGAGTGTGTCACTGTGTGTGTTGCAGGTGCTGTAACTAATTACAGAAGAATCTCTCAGCAGAATGGGGAATGGAAATGGCACAACAGACCAAACCATGTGCCCCAAATTTCTCAGATGCAACACTGGAATCCTTGGTAAAGGAGATTGGCAGGAGGAGAGAGGTCCTCCTCCCTCGGAGGCCAGGAGGACATTACAAAGACACTAGGAGCAGGTAGCTATCACAGATAATGCCAACATCACAGGCCTGAGGACCCAGACAGAATGTTGTAAAATGCTTAACGAGCTTTCTTGAATGATCAAGGTCAATGAATGTATTTCACACTCACATCAGACATGGTTCCATTCACCACACCCCTTTCACTCATCTACCAACAATCACGTAGGACACATAAGAACATAAGAACATAAGAAATAGAAGCAGGAGTAGGCCATCTAGCCCCTCGAGCTTGCCCCGCCATTCAATAAGATCATGGCTGATCTGAAGTGAATCAGTTCCACTTACCCGCCTGATCCCTATAACCCCTAATTCCCTTACCGATCAGGAATCCATCTATCCGTGATTTAAACATATTCAACGAGGTAGCCTCCACCACTTCAGTAGGCAGAGAATTCCAGAGATTTACCACCCTCTGAGAGAAGAAGTTCCTCCTCAACTCTGTCCTAAACTGACCCCCCTTTATTTTGAGGCTGTGCCCTCTAGTTCTAGTTTCCTTTCTAAGTGGAAAGAATCTCTCCACCTCTACCCTATCCAGCCCCTTCATTATCTTATAGGTCTCTATAAGATCTCCCCTCAGCCTTCTAAATTCCAACGAATACAAACCCAATCTGCTCAGTCTCTCCTCATAATCAACACCCCTCATCTCTGGTATCAACCTGGTGAACCTTCTCTGCACTCCCTCCAAGGCCAATATATCCTTCCGCAAATAAGGGGACCAATACTGCACACAGTATTCCAGCTGCGGCCTCACCAATGCCCTGTACAGATGCAGCAAGACATCTCTGCTTTTATATTCTATCCCCCTTGCGATATAGGCCAACATCCCATTTGCCTTCTTGATCACCTGTTGCACCTGCAGACTGGGTTTTTGCGTCTCATGCACAAGGACCCCCAGGTCCCTCTGCACAGCAGCATGTTGTAATTTCTTTCCATTTAGATAATAATCCAATTTGCTATTATTTCTTCCAAAGTGAATAACCTCGCATTTGCTAACGTTATACTCCATCTGCCAGATCCTCGCCCACTCGCTCAGCCTGTCCAAATCTCTCTGCAGACCTTCTACGCCCTCCACACGATTCACTTTTCCACTTATCTTTGTGTCGATATGTGACATTGTGACACATATGTGACATTCATAGCTTCACCGCACCCTTACACACTTGACACTGTTGCAAACCTTACGCTCACATCTCACAGCCTCTCACACTGCCACCAATTCAACCATGACAGCCGAATACATTGCACCACACTCACTGACATTCTTCTCTCTTTCTTGAAGGGCAAGATGGTGTACAATTGGAGGCAGCAGAAGCTGATTGAAAGGGGCAGTAATGGCTTCATGCTTTCACCTCAAGGAAGAGATGGTGCTCGCAAACATTGGAGTGTCCAGCTCCCTGGAGGGCAAGGTAAGAAATGAGTTCTGGTGCAGAGGATTCAGCTGAGGACTTCGATGGGGCAGCCTACAGGAAAAGGTATCTGCATTCTGGGCATGCACACAGAAAGGCTGGCAGCTTTGACAGGCCTGGCAGAAAGCCTGATGTCAATGTCAAGGAATATGGAAGAGCTTCAACTTGGCACCGGGTTTTGTGCACCCCTGGGGAGTGGCAGTGACTCTGTGAAGCACAAACCTGCTGTTCTCTCTCAGGATGACAGCATTCATCCTCCGACCATTGTTACACTTCTCTTGCCTGCCAGCTAGCCAATGCTGACTGTTGCCGCACATGCTGAGATTGTGCACTCCAAAGCTGGTGCTGAACTTTGTAGGAACACTAGGAACAAAGACATCCACACACTGACACTAATTAGTCAATACATAAATGTGATTAATTGACTTTTGTATGAAACATCGAAGAGTTAGTTGGGTGGCTTTTATTTCATCATTGTGGTCAAGAGGATACTATAATGGTCTGTAACGGAGACAAGGTAAAGTGTGTGACTCATGTATAGTGGGGTTTGGGCTTTTAAGGAATTTATTCTTTAAGGGTAATGGGCATTGTTGCTCATCCCTACTTGCCCTTGAACTGGGAGAGCAGTTAAGAGTCAACCACATTGCTGTAGGCTCGGAGTCACATGAAAGCCAGACCGGGTAAGGATGGCAAATTTTCCTCCCTAAAGGGCATTAGTGTGAGGTGAGGTGAGAGTGACTGCCCTGATAGCAAGGCTGCGTATGACGGAGTGTGGCATCAAGGAGCCCTAGCAAAACTCAAGTCAATGGGAATCAGGGGAAAACTCTCCGTTGGTTGGAGTAATACCTGGTACAAAGGAAGATAGTTGTGGTTGTTAGAGGCTAGTCATCTCACCTCTAAGACATCACTCAAGTCATTCCTCAGGTGAGTGTCCTAAGTCCAACCATCTTTAACTGCTTCATCTATGACGTTTCTTCCATCACAGTGTCAGAAGTGGGGATATTTGCTGACAATTGCACAATGTTCAGCATCATTCACAACTCCTCAGATTCTGAAACAGTCCTTGCAATGTAATGCAAGCAGATCTGGACAATATCCAGGCTTGGACTGCCAAGTGACAAGTAACATTCATGTTACACAAGTGCCAGACAATGACCATCTTCAACAAGAGAGAATCTAAATATCATCCCTTGACATTCAATGGCATTACTATGACTGAATCCTCCACTATCAACATCCTGAGGGTTACCATTGACCAGAAGCTCAACAGGACTAACCATATAACCAGTGTGGTTACAAGAGCAGGTCACAGATTAGGAATCCTGTGGCAGTTAACTCACCTTCTGACTCCCCAAAGCCTGTCTACCATCTTCAAGGCACAAGTCAAGTGTGTGGGAATACTCTCTACTATCCTGGATGAATGCAGCTCCAACAATGCTTGAAACCATCTAGGACAAAGCAACCTGTTTGATTGGCACCGCATCCACAAACATTCTCTTTCTCCACTACTGTGCTCACAGTAGCAGCAGTGTTTGCCATCTACAAGATGCACTGTAGGAACTCACCAAGGTTTCTTAGATAGCACCTTCCAAACCCACGACCACGACCATCTAGAAGGACAAGGCTTTGGGTGACTGTGTGAAGTTTGCACATTCTTCCCGTGTCTGCGTGGGTTTCCTCCGGGTGCTCCGGTTACTTCCCACAGTCCAAACATGTGCAGGTTAGGTTGATTGGCCATGCTAAATTCTCCCTAGTGTCAGGGGCATTAGTAGGGTAAACATGAAGGGTTATGGGAGTAGGGCCTGGGTGGGATTGTGGTCGGTATGGACTTGAGGGGCTGAATGGCCTCCTTCTGCACTGTAGGGATTCTACGATTCTACGACAGCAAACACATGGAAACATCACTTCCTGGAATACCCCTTTAAGCCACTCACCATCCTGACTTGGAAATATATTGCCGTTCCTTCACTGTTGCTGTATCGTAACCCTAGAACTTCCTTCCTAACAGCATTGTGGGTGTATCTACACCACATGGACTGCAGCGTTTCAAGAAGACAGCTTGCTATCACCTTCTCAAGGACAATTAGGGTGGGCAGTGAATGCTGGCCTAGCCAGTGAAGCACGCGTTCGTTGAATGATAAAATAAATAGTAAACCAGGTGAGTTTTTATCACAGTCAGTGGCAGTGAGAGTCTCAGTAATCACCATGACTGAGACTAGATCCATATTCCAAATGTCTTAATTTAATTAAATACCAAGAGTTGTCATTGGCAGGGTTTGAACCTATACCCCCAGAGCATTTGCCTGCATGCCTGCATTACTCACCCAGTGACAATACCACAATGCCACTGTCACCTCCAAGTGGAACTGGAGTTAGATGAAGTGACAACCAGCTGAAAAGGGGATGTCCTGGTTGCTTCTCCCTTCCTCCTGCTCCTTCTTTTCCACCTTTTTATTTTCCTTTTCCTCCTGCTGTTTCCCGGCTGCTTGCCATATCCCTGCTGGAAGAACAGTGCCTTTATCATGGTGAGGTTGTGCAGAACATAACAGAGCAGTGAATACTGCAGAGTTTCTCCAAAGTGGTGCAGGGAATGGAGCTATTGCTTCAGCACCTCTATGCCCTGCTCTCTGATGTTTCATATGGTAGTATGGCTGTCGTTATACACATGCTTTATCACCCAGCAGACACCCTCTAGTCTGACATGACGGCTCAAATACTGAAGGAACAGAGATCTGGCACAGAATGAAAGTGCGATGATTGCTGTCAGGATGTTCACCAGCATGATGTGTTCAGTGTGATCACACACCAACTGCATATTCAGCAAGTCTTTGCAGTTGTGGTGTATCTCAGCAATGAAATGTCGCTTGTGCGCAGACAATGATAGAATCATAGAATCCCTACAGTGCAGAAGAAGCCATTCGGCCCATCTAACCTGCATCGACAACAATCCCACCCTATCCCTGTATCCCCATATATTAACCCTGCTAATCCCCCGAAACTAGGGGCAATTTAACATGGCCAATGCACCTAACCCACACATCTTTGGACTGTGGGAGGAAACCGGAGCACCCAGAGGAAACCCACGCAGACACGGGGAGAACGTGCAAACTCCACACAGACAATGATCCAAACCGGGAATTGAACCCGGGTCCCTGGCGTTGTGAGGCAGCAGTGCTAAGCACTGTGCCACTGTGCCACTCTGCACCATCATACCCTGCACAAATGTTCCACCTCTTTCTCTGGTCAGAGAGAACACAATGGATTCCTACCTCCTGGCTTAAAGAGCACCTGCCATATTTTTGATACGGTGTTAGTTGATGAACTGGGAGTTCCATGATGTCGCCTGCTCCAGGCTAGATGGATGACAGTGTGCAGAAATCCATGGACAGACCCCTTCATAGCCACTGGCAGTGCCCTCCTTACCCTGCTCTGAAGCTGTAGTCCTGGGTGTAGGAGATGACAAAGCTCTGTAAGCATCTCATTCATAAAGCTCAGAGACACACAATGCTCTTTTCTTATGCTCCAGAAAGACCCTAGGAAGACCTCCAGCTGAGAACTCTTATTCCCCTCTTCCTGTTCCTTCTGTGGGTAGCTTGTCCTCTTATATGCTGCCTCTGCTGCATCTCCCTGCCATGTTGCAGGCCACATGATAATAACAGCCCTCCTGACAGGCAGTAGTTGGCTACATCAAAATCCATAAAGGCAGAATCAGGCCTTCTCCACCAAGCATTGTTGAACCAATTTCAACCAACTCAGTAAATGACCAAGCACTTACACAGACTCAGAGAGAACCAGTTTAAATCAATCCAAAACTCACCCATGGTGGCTGATGAATCCTGGTTTGGTGGGTGGTTCCTTCCTGATTACATTAAAACCTGGCAAGATCTTTCAGAAGTGTGCGTTTAAAGGGGCAGTTAGTTGATAAGTAATGTCAGCTGCTGGTAAGAGAAGGGGAAGAGATGTACTCACCACTGCTGCTCTTGTAAAGTTATTGAACCTTTTTCTACACTGAAGCCAGACCCAGGCTTGATGCTGGTGGCACTAACCTTTTCAGCCAGCTCTGTCCAGAACTGTTTCACTGTGACCTCAGGATGCTGTTGTGGCTTCTGGGGAACAGTTGTTCCCTCCTTTCCCTCATTTCCTCCATTCAGACTTCCAGGGTGGCTCTGAAAAAGTTGAGGACAGATATACAGCTCATTTACCTGGGGAAAGAACATCTGTTCCCATTTGCACTTGTGCGATTCCAATTTTATATTGTAAATGGGGGACCTAACTGCAATATGGGCCGCTGATTTATATAGATTCATGAGGCCCCTGCTTGCCTGTGTCAGGCACCTGACTGAATGTAAAAGTCAGATGCTAAAACGGTGGTAGTTGCTGGACTTTGATAATGAACGACCAATAAATGATTTGAAGTCTCTCGCTACCCAATTCTACCACAGCTTCATCCTCCTGATTTCCTCGTTCCTCCCAGAGAGGTCCTATCATCGCTTGAACTGATTTTTCTTGTATTATTGAAAGCTCATTAAAGTCCTTACTATTTATCTTGATATTATCCGCAAACTCTTTCTCACAATCCTTTTTAGCCTTTGTAATCTTTTACACTTTCTGTGTTCTTCATGCTTTCCTTTAACTTTGTTGGCCCTAACTTGTCATATGCTTCACTTTTAAGTTTCAAAATAATTTTAATCCCGATCTTTTTATCTTTTTGGATGACATTTATTTTGTTTTCTGATGATCTCATCTTTAAATATTTCCCACTGCTGATCTGTTGACCCATTCTGCCCAATTGATTTGAGTTTGTCATCTTTAATCTCACCCAGCTTTCACATTTTGATGTTCGTATTTTATCCTTTATGATTCTTTTCTACTTTTACATGGAGCCTACCGATTTAGAAACATAGAAACATAGAAAAACTACAGCACAAAACAGGCCCTTCAGCCCCACAAGTTGTGCCGAACATATCCCTACCTTTTAGGCCTACCTATAACCCTCCATCCTATTAAGTCCCATGTACTCATCCAGGAGTCTCTTAAAAGACCCTATTGAGTTTGCCTCCACCACCACTGACAGCAGCCGATTCCACTCGCCCACCACCCTCTGTGTGAAAAACTTCCCCCTAACATTTCCCCTGTACCTACACCCCAGCACCTTAAAACTGTGTCCTCTCGTAGCAGCCATTTCCACCCTGGGAAAAAGCCTCTGAGAGTCCACCCGATCTATGCCTCTCAACATCTTATATACCTCTATTAGGTCTCCTCTCATCCTACGTCTCGTCAAGGAGAAAAGACCGAGCTCCCTCAGCCTATCCTCATAAGGCATGCCACTCAATCCAGGCAACATCCTTGTAAATCGCCTCTGCACCCTTTCAATCTTTTCCACATCCTTCCTGTAATGAGGCGACCAGAACTGAGCACAGTACTCCAAGTGGGGTCTGACGAGGGTCTTATATAGCTGCATCATTATCCCTGGACTCCTAAACTCAATCCCTCAATTGATAAAGGCCAGCACACCATACGCCTTCTTAACCACCTCCTCCACCTGTGGGGCCGATTTTAGAGTCCTATGGACCCGGACCCCAAGGTCCTCCTGATCCTCTACAGTACTAAGAGTCTTTCATAGAACATAGAACATAGAACAGTACAGCACAGAACAGGCCCTTCGGCCCACGATGTTGTGCCGAGCTTTATCTGAAACCAAGATCAAGCTATCCCACTCCCTATCATCCTGGTGTGCTCCATGTGCCTATCCAGTAACTGCTTAAATGTTCCTAAAGTGTCTGACTCCACTATCACTGCAGGCAGTCCATTCCACACCCCAACCACTCTCTGCGTAAAGAACCTACCTCTGATATCCTTCCTATATCTCCCACCACGAACCCTATAGTTATGCCCCCTTGTAATAGCTCCATCCACCCGAGGAAATAGTCTTTGAACGTTCACTCTATCTATCCCGTTCATCATTTTATAAGCCTCTATTAAGTCTCCCCTCAGCCTCCTCCGCTCCAGAGAGAACAGCCCTAGCTCCCTCAACCTTTCCTCATAAGACCTACCCTCCAAACCAGGCAGCATCCTGGTAACTCTCCTCTGCACTCTTTCCAGCGCTTCCACATCCTTCTTATAGTGAGGTGACCAGAACTGCACACAATATTCCAAATGTGGTCTCACCAAGGTCCTGTACAGTTGCAGCATAACCCCACGGCTCTTAAACTCCAACCCCCTGTTAATAAAAGCTAACACACTATAGGCCTTCTTCACAGCTCTATCCACTTGAGTGGCAACCTTTAGAGATCTGTGGATATGAACCCCAAGATCTCTCTGTTCCTCCACAGTCTTCAGGACCCTACCTTTGACCCTGTAATTCACATTTAAATTAGTCCGACCAAAATGAATCACCTCACATTTATCAGGGTTAAACTCCATTTGCCATTTTTCAGCCCAGCTTTGCATCCTATCTATGTCTCTTTGACGCCTACAACAGCCCTCCACCTCATCCACTACTCCACCAATCTTGGTGTCATCAGTAAATTTACTGATCCACCCTTCAGCCCTCTCCTCTAAGTCATTAATAAAAATCACAAAGAGCAGAGGACCAAGCACTGATCCCTGCGGCACTCCGCTAGCAACCTGCCTCCAATCTGAAAATTTTCCATCGACCACCACCCTCTGTCTTCGATCAGACAGCCAGATACCTATCCAATCGGCCAACTTTCCCTCTATCCCACACCTCCTCACTTTCATCATAAGCCGACCATGGGGACCTTATCAAACACCTTACTAAAATCCATGTATATGACATCAACTGCCCTACCTTCATCAACACACATAGTTACCTCCTCAAAAAATTCTATCAAATTTGTGAGGCACGACTTGCCCTTCACGAATCCGTGCTGACTATCCCGGATTAATCCGCATCTTTCTAAATGGTCGTAAATCCCATCTCTAAGGACCTTTTCCATCAATTTACCAACCACCGAAGTAAGACTAACCGGTCTATAATTACCAGGGTCATTTCTATTCCCTTTCTTAAACAGAGGAACAACATTCGCCATTCTCCAGTCCTCTGGCACCATCCCCGTGGACAGCGAGGACCCAAAGATCAAAGCCAAAGGCTCTGCAATCTCATCCCTTGCCTCCCAAAGAATCCTAGGATACATTTCCCTTAATATTGTACTCCTTCATCCCATTTGACCTACCAAAATGGACCACGACGCATTTATCTGGGTTGAAGTCCATCTGCCACTTCTTTGTCCAGTCTTGCATCCTATCTATGTCCCTCTGTAACTTCTGACATCCCTCCAGACTATCCACAAACCCACCAACCTTCGTGTCATCGGCAAACTTACGAACTCATCCCTCCACTTCCTCATCCAGGTCATTTATGAAAATGACAAACAGCAAGGGTCCCAGAACAGACCCCTGGGTCACACCACTGGTGACCGACCTCAATTTAGAAAAAGACCCATCTGTACCCACTCTCTGCCTCCTTTGGGCAAGCCAGTTCTGGATCCACAGGGCAGCAGCCCTTTGGATCCCATGCCCTCTCACTTTTTCTAGAAGCCTTGCATGGGGGACCTTATCAAACGCCTTGCTAAAATCCATATAAACCACATCTACCGCCTTCCCTTTGTCAATGTGTTTAGTCACATTTTCGAACAACTCCACCAGGCTCGTAAGGCACGATCTGCCTTTGACAAAGCCATGCTGATTATTCTTGAGCATACTAAACCTCTCTAAATGCTCATAAATCTTGTCCCTCAGGATCTTCTCCATCAGCTTACCAACCACTGATGTTAGACTCACCGGTCGGTAATTTCCTGGGCTATCCCTTTTTGCGGTTGCTATTTCCCAACTTTTCTCCTACTCACATGCCGCGATTCTTCCAAAAGCGCTGAATCGGCGGGAAAACTGATCTAAATCCCAACTGTTCTGTCAGTTCAGTTTCTCACCCGAATCTCTGCACTCTGTGCACTGCAGAGGTCCCAATCGTGAATAGCATTAAAAAGCCGGGGGGTTGGGGGGGGGAGGGGGGGGGTGGGGGAGGGCTATTCACGCCAGAGCTTGACAGTTCTGGAACTCTGCGTATGCGATGTGGCTCCTATCTGTCAGTCTCCCAGTTTGCTGGCCAGCCTGGGACCACTGCAGTGCTGCCCCTCCAGCCTTCCTCATGGCCTGATTGCGGCCCCCACAACAATTCCCGAGCCAGCCCTGCCCCCCCGTCCCCAAGCGCCCAGATGCACAGCCCAACCCCCAGCAGTGGTGATCCCCCCCACCTCCCTCACCCCGGCAGATCCCCCTCGGGGTCAGGACCCCCCCCACCCCCCGGACGTATCCCCCCAATGCCCGGCAGACCACCACCCCCCCAGCTCACCCCAATCTCTGGCCTCCCTCCATCCCAGACCGATCCTGTCTGCAGAGTGGCAGCGGGACCTCCCACCTCTACCGATCGCCCCTCGGCCCCACCCACAATAGGCCCTGCCCCCTTGGTACTGCCTGATGCCTGCTGGGCAGTGAAAAAATGCCCCCTGGGCATGGACACTTTGCCCCTTGGGCAGTGCCAGGGAGAACAGGTTGGCACTGCCAGGGTGCCCATGCCCAGGGGGCACCACCCCCTGCCACCGCACCCCCTGGTGGGGCCCCAATTGCCCCCCCTTCATTCTGGCAGGGTCTCTCGCTAGTTCCCCGAACATGGGGAGCTAGTATAAACCCTACAGAATTAAGTACTCCTGGCGGAGTGCGAGATTCAACTGATACCTGAAAATCCCCGATAATGAACTGCTAAACATATTTAAAATACATTTTAAAAAGATTCAAATTACTTACCTGCCTTCCTGTCGATTTTCAGCATGGTCTGTCCGGCGACTGTTCACCGGCTCTGGGAGATGCGCATGCGTTCCTGGCGTATGCGCAAATCCTGGTACAAGGCCCGCGACGTGCATTTTGCATCGTGACCCGCCAGAAAAGTTGCGTGTCGTGATGGGAGAATCGCGGCCATTAGTTCTTTGCCCCACTTCATTTCTGAGAACTAAATGTTTTTCTTGTGATGGATTTGAAATGTGCTGACCCAGGAAGCAGTTTTGGATGTGTACTTAAAAAAGCTAAGCATTAAATCGATAGTGAGTATCATGTGGCAGAACGGTGCAAATTCACAATGCACTTAAATAAACATGCTGTTTCTGTGAATCTATTCATCAGAGTTCCCAAGATGTTCCAGTTAGCAGCTATGTATGGTATTTGCTCAAGTGGGTGTGCAACACCCACACCACGTGATCAGAATTTAAGTCAGCAAAATATTTAATCTGCAGCTGTCCTCAACCCCTCCGAGACTGACAGCATTAAACACATACAAACATCTTTGCTGTCAAGTGAAATACACATTCAATCTTGTTATTGTATCAAAATGAAATATTGCTATTTTCAAACAGTTTTAAAGTTTAAATTTTATTTATTATTGTCACAAGTCTGCTTACATTAACACTGCAAAGAAGTTACTGCGAAAATCCCCTAGTCGCCACACTCCAGCACTGTGGCCATTAGCTGTCTATGTTACAGCCTAACATCGAGAGCTAATGGCCTAGATCAGTACTGTTACTGGCAGAATTGCACAGGGATTAAACTTCCACTCATCCATCGTGATATTGTCCACTTTTTCTTTGGTGCCCTTTATTGTCAGCAAGCCCTATTGTTTGAGTCTTCTTTTTGGAGTACACTTTAGGAAGAGGTGTGGGGATTGGATGAAAAATCTGGAGTGGCTGTAAGAGTGTGAAGCTATTCGGCACAACAAGTTGGACTCTTGCCATCAGCATAAAGCAGAAGGCTGAACTCCACTTTCTCAGGACAACAAGGACTGGACAAACAAAGGCAGCCTTTCAAGTGTTGTGCACATCCAATAAGAGACGAGTGTGACCAAAATGTATGAGAGGGAACATTCTTTTCCTAGGTTTGCAAATTGCCATCTTTGCAAACAAAATAAAACAAAGAACAAAGAAAATTACAGCACAGGAACAGGCTCTTTGGCCCTCCAAGCTTGCACCGACCATGCTGCCTGACTGAACTAAAGTCCCCTAGCCTTCTGGGGATCATATCCCTCTATTCCCATCCTATTCAAGTATTATTTAAGGAGCAAGACGCTCCTTAAAAGTCACTATCGTATCTACTTCCACTACCTCCCTGGCAGCGAGTTCCAGGCACCCACCACTCTCTGTGTAAAAAACTTGCCTCGTACATCTCCTTTAAAACTTGCCCCTCGCATCTTGAACCTATGCCCCCTAGTAATTGACTCTTCCACCCCAGGAAAAAGCTTCTGACTATCCACTCTATCCATGCCCCACATAATTTTGTAAACTTCTATCAAGTCACCCCTCAACCTCTGTCGTTCCAGTGAGAGCAAACCAAGTTTCTCCAACCTCTCCTCATAGCTAATGCCCTCCATACCAGGCAACATCCTGGTAAATCTTTTCTGTACCCTCTCCAAAGCCTCCACATCCTTCTGGTAGCGTGGCGACCAGAATTAAACACTATATTCCAAGTGTGGCCTAACTAAGGTTCTATAAAGCTGCAACATGACTTGCCAATTTTTAAACTCAATGTCCTGGCTGATGAAGGCAAGCATGCCATATGCCTTTTTGACTACCTTCTCCACCTGCGTTGCCACTTTCAGTGACTTGTGTACCTGTACACCCAGATCCCTCTGCCTATCAATACTCTTAAGGGTTCTGCCATTTACTATATATTTCCTATCTGTATTAGACCTTCCAAAATGCATTACCTCACATTGGTCCGGATTAAACTCCATTTGTCATCTCTCCGCCCACGTCTCCAACTGATCTATATCCTGCTGTATCCTCTGATGGTCCTCATCGCTATCCGCAAATTCACCAACCTTTGTGTCATCCGCAAACTTACTAATCAATCCAGTTACAAATAAATAGCTCCTTTTGACCAAGCTATTTAGCATGTTTTTTTACAGTTTTGAAGCGTAACTGAGGTAGAGTCATCAGAAGATGCTTTATTCTACTTAATGTAAATTGCTGAACTTTATTTTGAAAATGTTAATTTTGGTGAATTGTTTCAGTTTAAGTTTATTTATTAGTCACAAGTAGGCTTACATTCACACTGCAATGAATTTATTGTGAAAATCCCCTGGTCGCCACACTACGGCACCTGTTCGGGTACACTGAGGGAGAATTTAGCATGGCCAATGCACCTAATCAGCACATCTTTGGACTGTGGGAGGAAACTGGAACACCTGGAGGAACCCCATGCAGACACGGGAAGAACGTGCGAACTCCACACAGACAGTGACCCAAGCCGGGAATCAAACCCGGGTCCCTGGTGCTCTGCGGCAGCAGTGCTAACCACTGTGCCACTGTGGCCCTGTTTATTGGATAGATAGTACTTACAAGGAGATTTAAACATCTCCAGATCAAAATTCTTCTCATTTTCACCACCTGTGAGGACATGAGCTGAGCTTTTTGTCAAGATTTTACAGTGTGCAATTAGAGGACAGGTGCTGTACAAATCTGTGAAAATATTTCTGGAACTATATTGAAATTTTTTTGTATTAATCATCCACCCTTCCTATTCAAATAACTGTGGTAGGCACACCCAGTTGAGTAGCTTCTTACCTTGTTGAAACAGTTTCATCTGAACTGCATTTGGAGCTACAAGATACATATTTGTTCAGCAAATTGTATTTAAATGTGAGACAAGCCTTTATGAGTGTGAGACTATTGGCTCTACAGTGCCCGACAGCTTTCTGTTTTGGGGAAGACCTGAGGACGTTCTGGTGAAAGATGTTCCTCAGCAGCCTGGGACAAACCCATACCGTCACCATGGGAACTCGGGCACAAACTCAATATTGCACTTCCCTGCTAGTGACTGGCTCTCAGGGCTCTACAAGTAATCAAGATGGGTGTGGTCTAACACTTCCCGTCAGGTAGAAATCCATACCACAGAATTGTTCTTGTTAGTGTTACTTTGAGCTAAATTGGTCATCTCAAGAATGACTGATGCGAGGAGTTGAAATGTTGCACTTAAGTATTCTATTCTGAGATGCAGATTTATATATTTGGGAAAGAATAGAAACAGAGCATCCCATCGAGTGGGGTGAATTGGAGTACATCCCTGTCACAAAAGCAAGATACTGCAGATGCTGTAAATCTGAAATAAAAACTGAAACTGCTGGATAAACTCAGCAGGCCTGGCAGCATCTGTGGAGAGAGAAACACAGTTAACGTTTTGAGTCCATATGACCCTTCTACAGAATTGAAGAGGGATAGAGAAATGATGAATTATATCCTTGGAGAGGGGGGAGTGGTGTAGAATGGAAAGTCAGTGATAGATCAGAACTATGGAGAAATTGACAAAGATGTCATGGACATAAGACAAAGGAACTGTTAATGGTGCTACTAGGGCTGAAGAGTATTAATAGTGGCAAAGGTAGCAGAATGTATTAACAGGAGAACAAAGGCCTACTTCCTGCCCAATGCCTGAATCCAATTTATTTTCTGGCTTCCCGCATACTCTGGAACTCTTCCCACCAGCCTGAAAATTGAGGCTAGATGGGAAATGGCTCTTAAATGATCAATAATTGGCCATGTACGGGTCTGATGCGCGATATAACTCACGAGGCTAGAGATGCTCGAGGAAATAAAGGCTTTTATTGACTACTACAATAGAGCTACCATATATAATACACGATCCCAGACTGAAGGGTCCCAGACAGAGCAGTGACCTTTATACCTCTCCCAGGAGGCGGAGCCCGACTGGGATGTACCATAATAACTATATTACAGGTAGAACAGCCCAACCCTAACCCCAACAGTAACATGTAGAACAGCCCAACCCTAACCCCAACAGTAACATATATACAGACTCATAGTACTGGCCAGACCCTGGCTCAGCACTACCTGGTGGGAACCAACGATGGTTCACTACATTCACCCCTCCTTTGAAGACAAAGGCCGGTGGGGTACAAAAAAACACAGAACAATTGGTCATCAGTCTATAAGTTCAGACGGTCAGGGGGACCGCACCATCGTTGTGACCTCCTCAACACCGGCGATGACACCGGAGTCGGCACTCGCGGTGGCGTTTTCCCCAAGGCGGTGTCCAACGGCTCCTCCAATGTCTCACAGGCCGGTTGACCCCGAGGTGGTGACAATCCGCTGAACTTGGACACGCCTTGAAGTGGCGACCATCTCCTGGACTCAGGCAAGCTGTACATGGGAGTAAAAGGGTTAAGTGATGGTCCCGATGCTGCCCGCGCCGTGTCAGGAGGGTAAACAATAGTTGGGGGGTCTTTAACAGGAGGTATGGGAGCAACAGGGGTTTCCAAGCCCCCTGCTGGTGCCAGGTCTCGAATCGAGACCGTGTCCTCTCGCCCGTCAGGGTATGCCACATAGGCATACTGAGGGTTGGCGTGGAGGAGATGGACCTGTTCAACCAAAGGGTCGGACTTGCGGGCCCTAACATGTCGCCGCAGGAGGACAGGTCCTGAGTACGTCAACCAAGACGGTAATGAGGTCCCAGAGGAAGACTTCCGAGGGAATGAAAACAGTCTCTCATGGGGGGTAGCGTTGGTTGCCGTACACAGGAGTGGGCGTATGGAGTGGATCGCATCAGGGAGCACCTCTTGCCAACGGGAGACTGGAAGGCTTTTTGACTTCAACGCCAGTAAGACAGCCTTCCAGACTGTAGCATTCTCACGTTCCACCTGTCCGTTACCCCTAGGGTCATCGTGGTTCTACTAGAGGCAATCCCGTATGAGAGCAGGTATTGCCTCAAGTCATCGCTCATGAACGACGAGACCCTATCGCTGTGGATGTAACAGGGGTACCCGAACAGGGTGAAAAGATCACGAAATGCCTTGATAACTGTGGCAGCGGACGTATCAGAACAGGGAATGACAAAAGGGAATCGTGAGTACTCATCAATGATATTGAGGAAGTACACATTCCAATCTGTCGAGGGAACGGGGCCCTTAAAGTCCACACTCAGTCTTTCGAAGGGACGAGTGGCCTTAACGAGTTGTGCCCTGTCAGGTCGATAAAAGTGCGGTTTGCATTCCGCGCATACCCGGCAGCTTCTAGTTATGGACCTGACATCCTCCACCGAGTAGGGTAGATTCCGGGCTTTTACGAAGTGGTAGAGCCGAGTGACCCCTGGATGGCAGAGGCCATTGTGGAGAGCCTGCAATCGATTCTCCTGCATACTGGCGCATGTTCCACGCGACAGGGCATCCGAGGGCTCGTTGAGTTTCCCTGGACGATACATGATGTCGTAATTATAGGTGGAGAGTTCGATTCTCCACCTCAAGATCTTATCGTTCTTGATCTTGCCCCGTAGCGTGTTATTGAACATGAACGCCACGGACCGCTGGTCCGTGATCAGGGTGAACCGTTTTCCCGCCAAGTAATGGCGCCAATGCCGGACGGCCTCCACAATGGCCTGGGCCTCCTTTTCCACCGCTGAATGTCGAATTTCGGGGCCTTGGAGGGTGCGAGAGAAAAAGGCGACGGGCCTGCCCGCCTGGTTAAGTGTGGCGGCCAGGGCGAAATCAGATGCATCGCTCTCCACCTGGAAGGGGATGGACTCATCGATAGCGTGCATCGTGGCTTTCGCGATGTCGGCTTTTAGTTTTTCAAAGGCCAAACGAGCCTCTGGTGCTAGGGAAAAGAGGTAGACTTGATGAGCGGACGGGCATTGTCCGTGTAATTGGGAACCCACTGTGCGTAGTAAGAGAAGAAGCCTAAGCATCTTCTCAGTGCTTTTGCGCAGTGGGCAGGGGAAGTTCGAGGAGGGGACGCATACGGTCTGGATTAGGGCCAATGACCCCGTTTTCCACCACGTATCCGAGGATAGCTAGGCGGCGCGTACGGAATACACACTTCTCCCTGTTGTAGGTCAGATTCAGGCGAGATGCAGTGCGTAGGAATCTAAGAAGGTTGGTATCGTGGTCCTGCTGGTCATGGCCGCAGATGGTGACGTTATCCAGGTACGGGAAGGTAGCCCGCAGTCCGTTATGGTCCACCATTCGGTCCATAGCACGCTGGAAGACCGAGACCCCATTGGTGACACCAAAAGGAACCCTTAGAAAATGGTACAAGCGACCATCCGCCTAAAAAGCTGTGTATTGTCGGTCCTCTGGGCGAATGGGGAGCTGGTGGTAGGCAGACTTTAGGTCGATGGTGGAGAACACCCGGTACTGCGCAATCTGGTTGACCATGTCAGAAATGCGCGGGAGGGGATACGCATCCAGCTGCGTGCATCTGTTAATGGTCTGACTATAGTCAATGACCATCTGGGGTTTGTTCCCACTCTTGACCACCACGGCCTGCGCTCTCCAAGGACTAGCGCTAGGTTGTATGATCCCTTCCTTGAGGAGCCGCTGAACCTCAGATCGAATGAAGATCCGATCCTCAACGCTGTAATGCCTACTCTTAGTCGCGATGGGCTTGCAGCCTGGCACGAGATTCTGGAATAGGGAGGGTGTGGTAATCTTAATCGCCGAGAGGCTACAGGTGGAGCGCGCTGGACAATTTGGAGGCTGCCGTTCTCCCACTGAAAGCGGAGGGAGTGGCCCACTGTACTGTAGGGTTACACTCTTCAAGTGGACCATGAAATTTAGTCCGAGGAATATTGGTGCGCAAAGGTGCGGTGACACCAGGAGCTTGAAGCTCTCGTAAACCGTGCCCTGCACCGTTAGATTTACCACGCAACTCCCTAGCACGGTGACAGACCGGGACCTTGACGCCATCGAGATTGTCTGCTTGACAGGCTGGATCTGGAGGCCACACCGCTTCACGGCGTCTGGGTGAATAAAGCTCTCCGTGCTCCCGCTGTCAAACAGACAATAAATCGTGCGTTTGTTTACCTGTATGTCCATCATGGACTTGTCGAGCCTGTGAGGCTTTGCCTGGTCCAGGATGATCGACGCCACCGTTGGTTCGTGAGCGCCACTGCAGGCAGCTGAGATGGATGATGACGACCCCTGCTGGTCATTCGCGGTCGGTGCCGACCAAAATGGCTGCTCCCATAGGTCGCACGTGGGCGATGGCGCCAAAATCAGCGACCCCTGGTGGTCGTGCGTCTCTTGCGACTCCGCCGTCAGGAATCGCGACGTCCTGGCCTCGCACGTGGAAGAAACCCTTGACGATGCCGACGACGAGGAACCCGGCTCCGGGGAGTCACACGCCGCACTGCTGTTCCTGGATGTAAGTTTGGATCGACATACCTTCGAATAATGCCCCTTCTTGCCGCAGGCGGAGCACAACACCGCTTTAGCGGGACATCGCTGCTGAGTGTGCTTCACTCCCCCACAGAAATAACACCGCGGGCCGCCTGGAGCTGCTGCCGTCGTCAGGCCCGAGGGTGGGCACGCCATCACGCAGCTTTTCGGACCCGCTGGACAAAGTGGGGTCTGTGACTGCTCCTGCCACGCTGTCTCCACGTGGTCTTCGGGATACATCGCCAGGCTTTTGGAGGCCGTTTCTACCGTATCCGCTAGCTCTATAGACTTAGTGAGATTGAGATTACCTTGCTCCAACAGTCGAAGTCGGATATAAGACGATCCGATTCCCACCACAAACGCATCTCGAGCGAGGTCGTTCATGTTCTGGTCTGCCGACACTGCTTTGCAGTTATAGCCCCTGGCTAGCTGTAGGAGCTCGCACGCATACTGTTCCGTCGTTTCGCCGGGCTGCTGTCATCGAGTGGCTAAGAGATAGCGAGCATGCATCTCGTTTGGCGGTTTAATGTAGCGCTTCTTAAGAAGCTCGAGGGCCCCTTTGTAGTCGGTGGCTGCACGGATCGCTTAATATACAGCGTCGCTTACCCTCGCGTGGAGGACCCGGAGTCTGTCGTCGTCCGTGGTGACCGCTGCGGAGGCTTCGAGGTAATCCTGAAAACATTTCAACCAGTGGTCGAAGGTGTTGGAGGCGCCCGCCACACGTGGGTCCAGCGTAAGACGTTCGGGTTTAAGCATTTGCTCCATGCTCTCTGTATCGTTTTCTTTTTTTTTCAACGACGAGAGTTCAATTAGTCGTCAATAAAATTGATGCGTGATATAACTCACGAGGCTAGAGATGCTCGAGGAAATAAAGGCTTTTATTGACTACTACAATAGAGCTACCATATATAATACACGATCCCAGACTGAAGGGTCCCAGACAGAGCAGTGACCTTTATACCGCTCCCAGGAGGCGGAGCCCGACTGGGATGTACAATAATAACTATATTACAGGTAGAACAGCCCAACCCTAACCCCAACAGTAACATGTAGAACAACCCAACCCTAACCCCAACAGTAACATATATACAGACTCATAGTACTGGCCAGACCCTGGCTCAGTACTACCTGGTGGGAACCAACAATGGTTCACCACAGGGTCTCAATTCAAACAAGGGCAGCCTGGCCGGGTGAGGCCTCACCAGCCCCAACATAAAATTGCAGAGAGGATGGGGCTGGCAGGAATCCATCTGAGGAATTTTATGTTCAGATCCCACTGGTGGCAAAGTGTAAAATTCTGCACTGGGAGAGCTTAGAGATGCAAAGGAAAGGTGGAGGTGTGGGGCACAATGGAAGGTCTGTTATCGTGTAGAAGGCAGGAATGTTTAAATGACAATTGTGAGAAAGGTGAATGGGACAAGTAAAGGAAGAAAAGATAGGTCTAGAAGAGATATGAATGGGAAACACAGAAAATATTTTTAAAAATTGAATGTTCTTCAATAAAGGAAAAATAGACAATGCTTCTTTTTAAAGGGCAAAATTGGTGCGCTTTTCTGGTGCATCATAACACTGGACAATTGGACCCCAGCCTACTCTGGGAATTCCTGTTGGAATTTGTAAGAGCGGGACCTCCACCCACCACGTCCCAGCCTAGCAGAGAATTGAAAATCCAATGAGTTGAGGCATGCCGATCTCAGCAGGGGAGAAAGTGGGCTCCACTCAGTGGAATGGATCAGGTTTGGAAAACAAGCAAGGCCCTTGGAGAGGAGTGAGTTTATTTCTTGAATTATTTTATTGGTTCCATCACCCAGTGGGCCGCTTTTGTGGTTTTGGGGGGGTTTCTCCAGCTGATGCCTCTCAGGCATGAGAGCTTCCGGCAGCCAATCCCACTGAAGCCTGGTAATTATAGACCGGTGAGCCTTACTTCTGTTGTGGGCAAAGTATTGGAAAGGATTCTAAGAGATAGGATTTATAATCATCTAGAAAGGAATAATTTGATTAGGGATAGTCAGCACGGTTTTGTGAAGGGTAGGTCGTGCCTCACAAACCTTATTGAGTTCGTTGAGAAGGTGACCAAAGAGGTGGATGAGGGTAAAGCGGTTGATGTGGTGTATATGGATTTCAGCAAAGCGTTTGATAAGGTTCCCCATGGTAAGCTTTTGCAAAAAATACGGACACATGGGATTGAGGGTGATTTAGTGGTTTGGATCCGGAATTAGCTAGCTGTAAGAAAACAGAGGGTGGTAGTTGATGGGAAATATTCATCCTGGAGTTCAGTTACTAGTGGTGTACCACAAGGATCTGTTTTGGGGCCACTGCTGTTTGTCATTTTTATTAATGACCTGGATGAGGGAGTGGAAGGATGGATTAGTAAATTTGCAGATGACACTAAAGTCGGTGGAGTTGTAGACAGTGCGGAGGGAAGTGGCAGGGTACAGAGGGACATAGATAAGCTGCAGAGCTGGGCTGAGAGGTGGCAAATGGAGTTAAATGCGGAAAAGTGTGAGGTGATTCACTTTGGAAGGAGTAACAGGAGTACAGAGTACTGGGCTAATGGTAAGATACTTGGTAGTGTGGATGAGCAGAGGGATCTGGGTGTCCATGTGCATAGATCCCTGAAAGTTGGCACCCAGGTTGATAGGGTTGTTAAGAAGGCATACGGTGTGTTAGCTTTTATTGGTAGAGGGATTGAGTTTCGGAGCCAGGAGGTCATGCTGCAACTGTACAAAACTCTGGTGCGGCCGCATTTGGAGTATTGCATACAGTTCTGGTCACCGTATTATAGGAAAGGTGTGGAAGTGTTGGAAAGGGTGCAGAGGAGATTTACCAGGATGGTGGGAAAATCGTATGAGGAGAGGCTGAGGAGCTTGAGGTTGTTTTTGTTAGAGAGAAGAAGGTTAAGAGGTGACTTAATAGAGGCATACAAGATGATCAGAGGATTAGATAGGGTGGATAGTGAGAGCCTTTTTCCTCGGATGGCGATGGCTAGCACGAGGGGATATAGCTTCAAATTGAGGGGTGAGAGATATAGGACAGATGTTAGAGGTAGGTTCTTTACTCAGAGAGTAGTAAGGGCGTGGAATGCCCTGCCTGCAGCAGTAGTGGACTCGTCAACATTAAGAGCATTCAAATGGTATTGGATAAACATATGGATGATATTGGAATAGTGTAGATTAGAGGGGCTTTAGATTGGTTCCACTGGTCGGCGCAACATCGAGGGCCGAAGGGCCTGTACTGCGCTGTAATGTTCTATGTTCTATGAAGGGCAACCCTAGGTGTCCTCCTGCTAATCTGGCAAAGTCCAGCCAGCATTGCCGGTTTCTGTCAGATATGGTCCCATCTTAACCGTTAGCTTTAATGTCCGTGGGTTTTTGGAGCCATAAGTTTTTTTTAAAGTTTATTTATTAGTCACAAGTAGGCTTACATTAACACTGCAATGGGGTTACTGTGAAATTCCCCTAGTCGCCACACTCCGGCGCCTGTTTGGGTCAATGCACCTGACCAGCATGTCGTTCAGAATGTGGGAGGAAACCGGAGCACCCGGAGGAAACCCACGCAGACACGGGGAGAATGTGCAAACCCCACACAGACAGTGACCCAAGCCGGGAATCGAACCCGGGTCCCTGGCGCTGTGAAGCAGCAGGGCTAACCACTGTGCAACCTTGCCGCCAATATTTGGCGTTGAGGAAAGCTGGAATTTTATTTGGAACCTTTAAAAGCCCCACATGAGGGAAAGGGCCTGAGGTGATGAGTTCATTTCTTCAATGTGCTAAGTGTTTCGACTCTTCCTCAGGGGCCAAGTCCTCACGAACATATTTTTTAATGCCCTCATGCAAGACTGCTGTATAGCTTCTGAGTGCCACATGTTCTGGAACATTGTATGATCTACAATTGGTCATGGATTCTGGCCAGATCCTGGAGACTTGCACATATAATCTATCCTGACAATTCATACAATCATAGAATCCTACAGTGCAGAAGGAGGCCATTTGGCCCATTGAGTCTGTACCAGCCACAATCCCACCCAGGCCCTATGCCCATAACCCCATGCATTTGCCCTAGCTAGTTCCCCTGACACTAGGGGGCAATTTGGCATGGCCAATCCACCTAACCCGCACATCTTTGGACTATGGGAGGAAACCGGAGCACCTGGAGGAAACCCATGCAGATACGGGGAGAACGTACAAACTCCACACAGACAGTGAACCAAGCCGGGAATCGAACCCAGGTCCCTGGTGCTGTGAGGCAGCAGTATGCTGACCCAGTGGAGTACTGAGTGGGTGCTGCACCATTGAAAGTGCTGTCTTTCAGAGCCTTGCTTGCCCTTTCAGGTGGTTGAAAGAGATCCTGTGCTGTCAGTCCAAGAAGAACAGGGGCATTCTCCCTGGTGCCCTGGCTAATACTTATTCCTGAACCAACAAGACTAAACCTGACTCATGCCACTGCTCCCTGCTCAAAGATTTCCCACACTTCAGTGGAGTTGTGCCAAACAGGTGTGAAAACTTTCCAATCTAATGGAGAAATACTATTTATATGACTTGAAGCAATAATAAATAATGACCTTGAGTGTGGTGTGTATATCCCTCAAAGGAAAAGCTAGTTTTTGATTGTTTTCATATTTTTAAAAATCAATTGAAAAGACTGTTGCCAAAAGATGAAAAAATATCGTGTCCTGATATTGATATCCAGTAAAGCGATACAGCTTCATTATAAGTTTGTAGTGTTGCAAAGAAATGCGTGATACAGTGAAGAGTCCATACATTCAATGCACTACGAAATACTGTGAGTCAGCCTTAAGTAATTGTTAAAATATAATTTTCCCAAACTGAAGATAGGAATCTAATGAGTTACCACAGGTTAGCTGAAACTGCATTTAGAACCCTTTGTGCTCAGAAATGTTGATTTTGTCTGTACCATTCATTGGAATGTGTTGTCTTAACATTTCAGAGTATATGTTGTCACTGACATAGGGGAGTTAATCTAAACAGCACTAGTTTCTCCTCTCACCACTTAAAGTAAAGTAAAGTTTATTTATTAATCACAAGCAAGGCTTGCATTACACTGCAATGAAATTACTGTGAAATTCCCCTCGTCGCCACAGTCTGGCGCCTGTTCGGGTCAATGCACCTAACTAGCACGCCTTTGGGAGGAAACCGGAGCACCCAGAGGAAACCAACGCAGACACGGGGCGAACGTGCAAACTTCACACAGACAGTGACCCAAGCCGGGAATCAAACTCAGGTCCCTGGGACTGTGAGGCAGCAGTGCTAACCACTGTGCAACTGTGTCCATAAAGAGAAAGATGTTTTGTCTCTTTTTTTCAGCTATACTAAAGGTACTTTGATTTGTTTCCCTCTTTTTAAGCAATGACATATTTCCCTCAATTTTAGTGTGATTCACATTTCTATTAATAACCCCACAGCTAACTCGAAATAGGATGAACTCAGAGGGTTAGTTTATTTGTACACCCTCTAAATGAAAAAAGAGGCTCACAACATTGCCTCCATACATGGACAATAAAGAGAGGAAAGAGAGAAAAGAAAGATTTACACTGCAGAGACCATAGGGAAAAGAAATATCATTTCATGTGGGTCCCAGAGTCTAGAAGCAAAGTCCAATGAAACACCCTTTCATGGAGGTCAGAGGGCTGAAACCCAATGCTGTATCATTCACTTTTCCATAAGACCATAAGACATAGGAACAGAAGTAGGCCATTCGGTCCATCGAGTCTGCTCTCTCATTTAATGACATCATGACCGATCTGATGCAATAATCCCCAACTCCACTCTCCTGCCTTAAATCCATAATCGTTGATTCCCTTACTGATTAAAAATCTGCCTATCTTAGCCTTCAGCATACTTAATGATCCAACCTTTACAGCTCTCTGCGGGAAAGAATTGCACAGATGCACTACCCCCTTGAGAGAAGAAATTCCTTCTCATCCCTGTCTTAAATGGGTGACCCCTTACTCTGAGACAATGCCCTCTGGCCCTCGACTCTCCCACAAGGGGAAACAACTTTTCAGTATCTACCCTGTCAAACCCCCTGAAAATCCTATAGTTCTTAATAAGTTCACCTCTCATTCTTCTAAACTCCACTGAGTACAAACCCAACCTACTCAATCTCTCCTCATAAGAAGATTTTGCCAAATCCAGAATCAACCTAGTGAATCTTCTCCAGACCGCTTCCAATACCAGTATGTTTTTCCTTAGATAAGTGGGCCAAAACTGTTTGCAGTATTCCAGGTGTGGTCTAAGTAGCGCCTTGTATAGTTTCAGCAAGACTTCCTTATTTTTATCCTCCATTCCCTTTGAAAGAAAGGCCAACATTCTGTTTGCTTTCCCTATTACCTGATGAACTTGAATGCTAACCTTCTGTGATTTATGCACAAGGTCCCCCAAATCCCTCTGTGCTGCAGCTTTCTGCAGTCATTCTCCAATGAGCGCAGTCTGAAATTATCCCAGTCATCAATCCATAGGATCTGTATATATATTTTTAGACTCTTAAACAATTTAGCCTATCCTTCCACTTTGTAACTCACTTCTGTGGGTATGTGAGCGTGTGTGTAAACTCCTGAATGCACATATTAATGAGAATTAGAAGGTTTCTATTATTCTAAGCACAGTATATACTACTTCCTTTGTTTTTAATAACTTAAAAAAAGCTGTCTGCCAATGTATTTTACAGTTACAACACTTAAACGGTTAAACTGAAATGGCAAACACATTCTTTTAAAAAGAAATAATCTCTTGCAGTCATCCAAGGAATGGGAAGAAGGGGGGAGCCATCTACCACGTCACAGCTGACCAAAACACACCCACCACCCATTTTGAATCTCCAATTTGGAATGCACTGCCGGAAAGTTTGGTGGAGGAATATTCAATCACTCCATCCAAAAAGGAATCAGACAAGCATCTAAAGGCCGTGGGGAAAGGATGGAGGGGCGGGGCTAGCTAAATTGTTCTTGCGTAGAGCTGGCATGGACTCAATGGGCTGAATGGCCTCCTGATCTGTAACCATTCAGTGATCCTATGGTTCTACTGGGGGTGTTCCATAGGAGTTGGAGAACACATAACGACCGGGATTTTCCTGTCCCACCTACCACGGGAATTGTAGCGGGCAGGAGATGGGCCGTGCAAAGGCCCGTTGACGTCGGGTGGGATTTTCCGATTTTGGGACGAGCCCGGCCGGAAAATTCAAAAGTTTGGTTGTTGGCAAGCCTGGGTTCTAAGAACTAAGTATGCAGGCACTAGCCTCATCCCCAACTGTCAGCCCTACACATGCTGTGCAAGCAATAGTGAGGGGTGATGGTAGGAGGACTGGTCTAAGATAAAAGGTGCCGGGCTACTGCTTGGAGAGACCCATATGGTATCCTTCTGGTAATCACAGTATGAATAGTGCACAAACGAAGCAGGAGACCTTGTGACTCATAAAGACAACAGGTTAATCTGGAGAAGCCGCGTGGAGCTGTTGGTACAAGTCAATGACATCCTGGAGAATTTGCAAGAATATAGGGCCCTATTGTGCTGTTTCTGCTTGTCCATGGGGAGAGCAATGAATTGTTTGCTTCAGCAAAGTATCAGCTCTCTGATTAAAGCAAGCAAGAATGGCAAACTGGCTGGCATTGTTATATCACAATCCGGAAGGTAAAAGATATTGAAGGCAGTAACTGTTCCACAATTGTCCACACAAGTTCCACTCCCAGCTGCCACCATCCAGCCAATATCTGTTCGGAGTCAAAATCCATCCTGTAAACTCCCTTCATGAGAATATGGAGTGTGGATTGTCAGGTGCTTCTTATTAACTTGGGCTGAAGTTTTATATCTGTACCTTACCTACGTTTAATTCTTTATAACCTGCTTCAATCCTGACAGACTTGCAGCTCCTCTGTCAGTGCAGGATATTTACTTGATGCCTCTTACTTCACCCTTCTTCTGTTTTCTCACATTTGGACAATCAGAGAATCATAGAATCCCTACAGTGCAGAAGGAGGCCATTTGGCCCATCGAGTCTGCACTGACCACAATCCCACACAGGCCCTATTCCCATAACCCCATGCATTTACCCTAGCCAGTCCCCCTGACACTTAGGGGCAATTCAGCATTGCCAATCCACCTAACTCGCACATCTTTGGACTGTGGGAGGAAACCAGAGTACCCGGAGGAAACCCACGCAGACACGGAGAGAACGTACAAACTCCACACAGACAGTGACCCAAGCCGGGAATCGAACCCAGGTCCATGGCACTGTGAGGCAGCAGCGCTAATCACAGTGCCACCGTGCCGCCCTGTCAGCATTGCCTTTTGGAGACGAAGCAGCACAATGTTTTTTTTAGTTTGGAAATATCACCAAGTACAAAAGTCTGAACTAAGAAAGATTTAATGTTATAAAATTAGTAATTAGTAAGGGATGTTATTAAAGAATGAAAGCCCAACATTAAAGTATCCAAAAGCTCATTGGTCCGATGATAGGTATTAGAGGGTACAACCTGGTTTGGGTATACTTACATTTGCCATCACTGCACATTTAGTATGTCAGGGAATTAAGATGGCTAAACATTCAAAGCAAGGCAAAATCAAGTTGAACAACTTGGTGGATTTGGTGTAATTTTAATAGAAAATCTTCCTGCATAGTTCAGGTTACCTGTATGAATATTTTTGTTCCGGTTTACTTTGCGATGGCTAAATATTTTCGCTGTGATAATGCTGATAATTTTTAGAGAAACGGATGTTTACAATCCGGCACACAAAACTTCATCCTAGCCCAGATTATGAAGTGATTATTTGTTCCAGAGAAAAGTGGATTTGTTTAACAAGAATAGGCTTTGGCAGCGGTTCCCATGGAACAACAGGAAATAGATCCAACTTCCATCAATCAGCGTCTTGGATAGAAGCCCAACGAAACGACTTTTGTTTCGATGACAGATGGTAAACTCTGTAATGGTGCTAAAATAACAAGAAACCAAACCAAGCCTCGAAAGTAAGCAAGGTAAGATAACGAAGACATTAATTGCTCAAGAAGTAAACCTGTAATTACATATAAAAACAAAACTGCTAATTGTTTCACCTTATCATGCTTAAGAAGCTGCAGAAGCTTTTCAAATTTTTTTCTTGATGAACATTTTGGACATTTTTTACACAATAATAAGTGGATCAGGTTAGAGCATTTTACCACAAGGTAACGCATAAGGGGTGGAGTGCGATATTGACTCTCCCTATCTGAGGAAATTTGGCATGTCCACTATGACTCTCACCAATTTTTACAGATGTACCATAGAAAGCATCCTTTCTGGATGCCTCACAGCTTAGTATGGCTCCTGCTCTGTCCAAGACCGCAAAAAACTACAAAGGGTTGTGAATGTAACCCAATCCATCGTGCAAACAAGCCTCCCATTCATTGACTCCGTCTACACTTCCCTCTGTCCCGGAAAAGCAGCCAGCATAATCAAGGATCCCATGCAGTCTGGACATATTCTCTTGCACCTCCTTTCGTTGGATAAAAGATACAAAAGTCTGAAATCACGTGCCAACTGACTCAAGAACAGCTTCTTCTCAGTTGCTATCAGAGTTTTAAATGGACCTATCTTATAATAAGGGCAGCACAGTGGTTAGCATTGCAGTCTCACAATGCCAGAGACCCGGGTTTGATTCCTGGCTTGGGTCACTGACTGTGCAGAGTCTGCATGTTCTCCCCGTGTCGGCATGGGTTTTCTCCAGGTATTCTGGTTTCCTCCCACAGTCCGAAAGATGTGCTGGTTAAGTGAATTGGCCATGCTAAATTCTCCTTCAGTGTACCCGAATAGGTACTGGAGTGTGGCAACTAGGGGATTTTCACAGTAACTTCATTGCAGTGTTAAAGTAAGCCTACTTGTAACACTAATAAACCTTTAAACTTAAACTTTTTCTTTACATCCCAGCTATGACTGTAGCACTACATTCTGCACCCTCTCCTATGTACTCTATGAATGGTATGCTTTGTCTGTATAGCACACAGGAAACAATACTTTTCACTGTATCCCAATACATGTGACAATAGTAAATCAAATCAAATCAAATATCTAACTGATCCTTGTGGTACGACCTTTGGGTCATACAATTGCCCTGTCCATGTAAAAAGGCCCTTGTTATGGAAGCAACCAAGAACACAATCTGCTGGATGGCAATGCAGTGAAAGAAATGGTTGGATGCATGTGACTGTAAATGAGAGGGCAAGAAAGATACCTCTCTATGTAAAAGGATTGCATGTTGCGTCAACTAAACTACATGAGCAGTTTTCAGCCAGACTATCAGCATTATTGATCAATAAAGAAAATCAGAATGCAAACTAATTAAATTTCATCAAATATTTTTACAAACTCTTGTAGCCAACATATTTGACTAGATGTGAAAGTTTAGTACTGGAAGAAGTTTTGTAAAAATAATTGTTAGAAATTATGAGCCTCAGCAGAAAATGATGAAATGTATTCATAAAACAGTAGTTTCTTTGTTCTATATGTGTTTAGCATGTTTACCAGCTGAGGCCTCTGCCTCTTTGACAAGCTTAAGGTTTCAATTTATGGTTTAGACTGACCTCCTACTCAATGGTTGAAATGGCAACAGGGCTAATTTTGCTGAAAACGTTTCTACTCCTTTGGCAGCACCTCAGAGCCGGGGATGATTTGCTTCCACTCTGGGGAGGTGAGTTCTGCGGTGGTTGAATAGTCCAATCCTGGAGCCCCGGATTCTGTCACACTTTGGTAGGAGGTGTTTTTGAGGTGGGTGGGAGGGAGGGTGGGACATTCTGGATTCTGCGCTCTCTGCTGTTTCCGCTTGGCCTCCGCATGCTCCACTCAGTTACGCTTGAGGTGATTGACGCCTTTACGGATGCTTCTTCTCCAGTTTTTGCATTCTAAGGCAAGCAATTCCCACGTATCAATGGGGATGTTGCATTTATTTAGAGAAGCCTTCAGAGTGTCCTTGTAGCGTCTCCACTGCCCTTCTAGTGATCGCTTGCCATTGCGAAGCTCGGAATAGAGCATTTGTTTCGTGACTCTTGTGTTGGGCATGTGGACAATGTGGCCCACTCATCGCAGCTGATCGAGCATGACCGTTGCTTCGATATTTGGGGATATTGGCTTGGGAGAGAACGGTCACATTGGTGCATCTATCCTGCCAGTGGATTTTCAGGATCTTGCAAAGGCAACGTTGGTGATATCTCCCCAGTGATATGAGGTATCTGCTGTACATTGCCCATGTTTCTGATGCATTCAGGAGAGTGGGTACCACAGCTGTTCTGTAGACCATGAGCTTGGTGCTAGATTTGAGGTCTTGAGTTTTGAACACTCTATTGCTCAGACGTCTCAAGACTGTTCTGGCTCATTAGAGTTGATGCTGGATTTCATTGTCGATGTCTGCCCGCACCGAGAGGAGGCTCCCGAGATATGGGAAATTATTCACATTATCCAGGGGCTCACCGTAGACTTTGATGGTCAGGGGCAGTTTTGTGTGGCAGGAACGGGCTGGTAGAGAACCTTTGTTTTCCAGATGTTTAGTCTGAGCAGGAGTGGACATAAGACTCCTCAAACTTGCTCCATCATTCAATGCAATCATGGCTGATCTTCTGCCTCCACTCCATTCTCCTGACTTCTTCCCATATCCCAACAGACCAAAAAACTATATTTCTCAGTCTTATATATACTTAATGATGGCACATCCACAATCCACTGGGGTAGAGAATTCCAAAGATTCACAACCCTGTTGGCCACCTTTTGTTCAAGCCTGCTCCATCTGATCCTTGCAGCTTTTGGGGAGGAGTTCTTGGTCTTCATTCCTTCCACTGGGAAGATGGGGTAGAATTCCCCCATTATTAGTCTTGCTGCAAAATCTTCCACTGTTGTTAAACGAAACTTGCAAGCAGAGGATTCAACTTCACTTTAAGAGGCCTCAGGTATTGTGTTGGCCAATGTATGGGCAATGCTTGATGCTGCACCCAGTCGAGACGGCAGATTTCCCATCATATTTAAATGAGGACAGGATGTTAAAGATGCTTGAACTCCACCCTGAAAATATAGTTAGACTTGCAACCTTCTCCCAGGTTATAATGATAAAGCGTAACCAGTGTTGCTTTAAGGATAAACTAATAAGCTAATTTGTGTGCAGTAAGGTCCCACAAACCATGCATGAAGTACATGACCTGTGAATTAATATTGGCTCAAGGTTGAATTTTGACCAGGATTTTGAGATCTCTCCCTTCTCTGTTATAAAGAGTACTGTGGACATTTATGTTCATTAGAACAATGGTCTTGGTTTGACATCTCATCCGAAAGAACGCTCCTGCAATATTGGAGACAACTTTGGCGCATGGAGCCTGCACCGACTAAACTACACTAAATTTACATCAATAACACTTGGCCCATAGCTTTGAATGTTATGACAGTTCAAGTGCTCATCCACATACTTTTTAAAGGTTCTGAGTTTGCCGTCAATACTAGCCTCCCAGGCAGTGTATTCCAGATTCACACCACTCTCTGGGTGGTTTTCTTTTTCAAATCCCTCTAAACCTCTTGTCCCTCAACTTAAAATGCCCCCCCCCCCCCCCCCGCCCGCACCAGCTGCTTCCTATTCACCCTATTCATACCCCTCATAATCTTATACACTTTAATGAGGATCTACTCAGCCTTCTTTGCTCTAAGGGAAACAACCCAAGCCTATCCAACTTCTCTTCATAGCTCAAATATTCCATCCCAGGCAACATCCTGATGAACCTCCTCTGTACCCCCTCTAGTGCAATCACATCCTTCCTATCGTGAGGTGACCAGAACTGCACAAAGTACTCCAGCTATGGCCTAACCAGAATTTTGTAGAGTTCCAACATAACCTCCCAGCTCTTATAATCTATGCCATGACTGATAAAGGCAAGTTTCCTGTATACTTTCTTAACTTCCCTATTAAACTAACCTGTCCTACCATCTTCAGGGATTGCACCATCTCATAACTTGATGTCAGCCAAGATGGATGATTGAGTGAGGGTCATGGATTAAGACTGGTAATGGGGAGGTAGAACTAGGTATTATTGGAATAAACATAAAATAAACTGGTCCTGTGCAATGAATAATGCTGCTGTGGAGCATTAAATCTACAGTTAAGAAGGCAAAGGGTAATATATTCAATCACTTTGTTACTTGTATATAGTAAAAATTTATAAAGACTATGGCCCGGATTTCTGTCTGCGGGTCGGGTCTGCAGAATCGGGAGAATTCCTTGCCCACTGAAGCTGACCTTGAAAAATGGCTGCCTGGACACTGGATTTTCAATGCGGTGGGATGGGCTGGATTAAAAGTTGTGACAGGTGACCCTGGAAGAACTGAGGAGGTTGCCAGATTCGGAGATTGGCTGAGCGGAAGGCCAGCCTCAGTGATCTGGCATCATGTCCAAAATGTAAGAATAAAGAATAAAACATATAGCATCCTTCCCACCCTCATCCCTCCTCATGCACGCACCACACGTCATGCCCCATCCATGTCAACCCATGCTGTTTCACGGCCTTTACCCACCTTATAACCCCTCATACCCTCAATGCCTATCTATGCCTCTGTGCCCAACTCCCATGGTTCTTCATGTACTTCATTCGAACCCATGCCCATCTCCATGCCCCATGGCTCCATGCCACTTAGTGCTGAACCAAACCATGTACCTCCACACCCATCAATCACCCTTTGTCTTTAAGCGTGCCATGTCAATGCACCTAGTAGCCACCATGGGAAAATCTCAGGGCCCATGCAGAGAGGAGAGAAAATATGTTCAATAAAATAACATTCCAAGTGTCTACTTCAGATTTCACTATTTTGAATAAAAAACTCTCATTCATAAAAACCCATTTACTATGTTTATATTTCTTCAACTAAATAAACCCTTAGAGTAACAATTTAAGTGCACAATCCCTTAGGGCAATGAACATTAGAATTCATACTCCTACTTCAAAGAGTTTATAACCACTTATTTTTGTCAGTCAAACTGTAAAATGGCAGGCACCCTACCGTGATAATGGATGGTTATGAAATGAGCCCTGCAGTAATCCAATAATGGAAGCCTTCAGCTTTATGTCAACAGAGTGAAATAGTAGCCAGATGATTTGTTTAGCACTCCATTTTTTCAAAGTTTTAAAGGGCAGGACTTTTAAATGCTTTGACAGCTTGAGAGCTCCTTTTCATAGATGCTTTTGCCAATTCCGCTTGACATTTTTAACAGGTTCCCTTAACAGTTTCTGCGAGTTTGGCCAGTTTATGTTGACAGATCTGATGATCTAGTTGGACCAAGGAGCGGCACAGGCTTGGAGGGCCGAAGGGCCTGTTTCCTGTGCTGTACTGTTCTTTGTTCTTTGTTCTTGATAGTTCCAATAATCTTGACAGTAATGAGTTTATGCACTTTTTATGCAAATGGAGGCCTAATTTTAACAATTCACAAGGGCACCTTACCTCTCCCAAAGGGCACTTGACTAAAAAGGGCACTTCACTACCCTCAAAGGGCACCTGATCTCCCCTAAAAGTGTCCCAGGACTAGATCCAAAGGGAACCTTACCTCTCCAAAGGGTACCTTGACTATCCAAATGAATCCACCAAGTTTAGACCTGCTGTTACCAGGTCCAATCTGCACACTTTGGGTTTCACCCAAAGTCACCAAAGACCCACTTCAGTGGAGGCAGATGATGATTTAAATGGCCTAGATAAAGAACAAGAGGGCATGAATTTAAGGTGATTTGCAAAAGAAGCAAATGTGATGAGATAAAATAAGCTTTATCACACAATGAGTTGCTCTGATCTGGAATATATTGAAAGTGTGGTGGAGGTAGATTCAATTGAAGCATTCAAAAGAGCATTAGAATCATAGAATTATAGAATCCCTACAGTGCAGAAAGATAGAAACAGTGTGCAGGGGTACAGGGAAAAAGCAGGGGAATGGCACTAAGCCAGGATGCTCATTTGATGAGCTGGGGCAGAAAAGATGGACCAAATGGCTTCCTTCTGCAATGTAACAATTCTATGATTCTGTGATAAAATGTGTATGCATGGAACGTGCTTCACCTTCATTCCCACCCCAATTAAAATAGGAATTTCCATGTTGGGGACAGGATTTCCAATTTTTGGCCACTTCCACCATGATGGAGGGGATTTTGTCATGGCAAAAATCTGGGCTTATGTTGTTTTTAATTTGAAGCCTGGAGTTTCCTTTCAGCATCTAAAGTTAAAGTTTATTTATTAGTGTCACAAGTAGGCTTACATTAACAAATGAAACCCCCTAATCACCACACTCTGGCACTTGTTCGGAAAACACTGAGGGAGAATTTAGCATGGCCAATGCACCTAACCAGCATGTGTTTCGGACTGTGGGAGGAAACTGGAGCACCTGGAGGAAACCCACGCAGACACAGGAAGAATGTGGAGACTCCGCACGGACAGTCACCAAGCCGGGAATCGAACCCAGGTCCCTGGCACTGTGAGGCAGTAGTGTTAACCACTGTGCCACCGTGCCACCCAGGTAGAGCTTTTAAAGGTACAATTTTAATGGTTAATTTTCTGACTATTATCTTCTGGTAGGGAATCTTGTCAGTTGAAAGCACGTATTGGAAGTTTGAGCATGTGTGCATGCAATTTCTTTCAATGATTAGAAAATCATATGCTGTTTGCTTCTGAACTTCCAGTATGTGCTCCCCGAGGGTTCCTGTCGGGAAAGCAAATTGAAAGATTCAACCCATGTTTGGATCATTGTGAAGCAATTTCCCCATTGCCGTTTTGCTAAACTGACAATACGATCCCAGAGTCATATCCTCATCTAACTTTTGAGACCTCTTTTGTGGTTTTGGGGGGTGGGTAGGCTGGTTGGTAGCAGGGAGTGCATTAACTATCACTTGCAAATATTGGTTACAGTTATCTGATGCTTTGATTTTAACAGTCCCTCAATGTGACAAAAACTATTATATAATCTTCAAGAATCCATGCATTCAACACTGGCATTTTCCATAATCGTAGGATTGCTGAAAAGTCTAATGTGCATTGGTACAGGATTATACATGCATCAATAGATGCTTGATAGTTAGGTGTTGAGCCAACTTGCATGGATGGAGTTATGATACAAATTAGCCATGACATAATTGAATGATGGAACAACTTAAGGGGCTGAATGGCCTACACCTGTTGCTATGTTTCTTTGATTTATAGGCTGACTACTAACCTGTCAGAGGATGTGACATGAACTTTTCTTCTATGGCCCCTGTTGGATTTGATATTCTGGGAGAAGTCCAAAGATGTGCGGGTTAGGTTGATTGGCCAGTTTAAAAATTGTCCCTTAGAGTCCTGGGATGCGTAGGTTAGAGGGATTAGTGGGTAAAATATGTGGGGGGAGGGCCTGGGTGGGATTGTGGTCGGTGCAGACTTGATGGGCCGAATGGCCTCCTTCTGCACTGTAGGGTTTCTTTCTATGTTAAGTATAGTAGCATTGCTGGAGATAACATGGTTCGTGCCTAAAATTACTTTACACTTACAGAAAACAGTTTTAAGTCTGCAGTGGCAGAGAAACAAGGTGGAAATGGCATTGCATGATGTATCTTGTTGATCTGTGTGTGTATTGATGTGTTTGTGTTTATATGTATGTTTGTCCGTGTGTGTTGATGTTGGTATCTGTGCTTGTGTGTTGGTGTGTGTGTATGTGGGTTGGTGTGTGTGTATGTGGGTTGGTGTATGTGGGTTGGTGTGTGTGTTGGGGTGTGTGTGTGTGTGTTGATGTTGGTTTGTGTTGGTATCTGTACATATGTGTGTGTATTTGTGTGTGTGTATGTGGGTTGGATAGTCTGTGTGTGTGTGTGGGTTGGTGTTGGTGTATGTCGGTTGGGGTTGGTATGTGTGTGTATGTGAGTTGTTGTTGGTATTTGTGTTTATGGGGTTGGGGTTGGTGTGGGGCATGCTGTGGGCAGGGGCATGTGGTTAAGGTGAACGTGTTATTAAATAAAAAGAGAGAATAAAGAGAGCTAGTTGCGCAGGATAAGGTAGAAGTTGGAGAGTTGAAGACTGGTGCAGAGATTGATGATAATAATCAGCACACCAGTAGACACAGGAAAACATATTACATGAAAAGCAGACAGAGGTTGACCATTGTAAGGTCTGTGGGGAGCCCACCAGTCCAGTGAGCAGCCAATTGTGTCAGGAAAATAGTGTGGTTCTTTTTCTCATTTTTCATGTAAAACAGGCATGCAAACTAAGCACTCAAACAGGATGTCTGAGCATCAGTTTCACTTAGAGGTTCAAATATATCAGAATGATTATTGCTGTACTAAGGAGGCCCCCGTTGCTATAAGGTCGTGAATCCTACCACACATATCTTCATTCTAAACAGTACAAAATAACAAGGTTTATTTTCCTCAGAACAGGCGCTAAGTTTCTTTATTAGTGTCACAAGCAGCCTTACATTAACTGCAATGAAGTTACTGTGAAAATCGCCTCGTCTAGTTGTGAGGAGCTCAGCTGGCGTTTGCAGGATTGTTTTAATTGGCTAAAATATCCCGAGGCATTAGTCTGCTCCTCTGCAATATTCTGTGTTTCAGAGCAGCTTGCTTAGGGCTAGACCAGTTGTCCAACAACAATAGCTTGAATGTCACCAATGCCAAAAAAATCCAAGATGTGGAGATGCCGGCGTTGGACTGGGGTAAACACAGTAAGAAGTCTCACAACACCAGGTTAAAGTCCAACGCAGCACACTCATTAAAAGAAAAGGACTCTATATCCTTCCTGCTGATCTCTTTCAAACTCCTTAATCTGAGCGAGGTTGATATCAGGCCTAAGGCTTCAGCCCACCCATCGTGACTGCTCCAACAGAGTTAGCAGCAGCTCAGCATAGGCAGAGGAAAATGAGGCGCTGTGACCTAACTCCACATTAAACAGTGGGTGCTGTGACCTAACTCCACATTAAACAGTGGGTGCTGTGACCTAACTCCACATTAAACAGTGGGTGCTGTGACCTAACTCCACATTAAACAGTGGGTGCTGTGACCTAACTCCCACATTAAACAGTGGGTGCTGTGACCTAACTCCCACATTAAACAGTGGGTGCTGTGACCTAACTCCACATTAAACAGTGGGTGCTGTGACCTAACTCCACATGAAACAGTGGGTGCTGTGACCTAACTCCCACATGAAACAGTGGGTGCTGTGACCTAACTCCCACATGAAACAGTGGGTGCTGTGACCTAACTCCCACATTAAACAGTGGGTGCTGTGACCTAACTCCACATTAAACAGTGGGTGCTGTGACCTAACTCCCACATTAAACAGTGGGTGCTGTGACCTAACTCCACATTAAACAGTGGGTGCTGTGACCTAACTCCACATTAAACAGTGGGTGCTGTGACCTAACTCCACATGAAACAGTGGGTGCTGTGACCTAACTCCCACATGAAACAGTGGGTGCTGTGACCTAACTCCCACATGAAACAGTGGGTGCTGTGACCTAACTCCACATTAAACAGTGGGTGCTGTGACCTAACTCCACATTAAACACTGGGTGCTGTGACCTAACTCCCACATTAAACACTGGGTGCTGTGACCTAAGTCCACATTAAACATTGGGCGCTGTGACCTAACTCCCACATTAAACAGTGGATTTCTATCTGAGCATCTGCCTTTGAGGGAACACCAGGAAATTTCAGTGCAGCATGAAATGAGTATAAAGTTTGCATCACACATTCCCCAAACCTTTCCCTTTGGATTGTGACCAGGAAATGGGCATTTCCCAGATGCTGAGCAAAGAAAAAATCAGTTCCAATATATTTACAGATGGCAGCCGGAACTTTCCAGCTGTTCACATCCCACCGCCACTGCAGCGAGGACGGAGAATTTGGTGCTGAGCCAAATCTCCCTTTACTGCAGTGGGACCAGAGAATCCTGTCAGCATAAACGGCCAGAGAATTCCCCCCAGTACGTTTATGTCCTGGAGTTTATAAGACATCCCTTTGTGATATATATCAAATGGAAATTTAAAATTCTACACCAACTGTCAAGAATGTTGGATAAAATAAAGATCAAAAATTTGGATAAAAGGGAATTGATAAGCGTTCAGCTGCTCTGAGGGGTTTTTGATATGTGAATTAGCTTAGCAGCAGGGTAAGCAGATATTTCCTCAAGTGAATTGGGGAACAATAGAGGATAGAATCTTAGGTGTTAAAACCACAGAAGGTGGGGTTTCAAAGTGGAGGCATAAGAATGCACGTGGCACTTACACGCTGAAAACATGACTTTTAAGATGAGTTATTTGAATATGATAAGATCAAAAGGAATAAATGATATAACAGTGGTGGGGCTAGTTCTGTACTACAGAAAGAAGCAAAACCGATGAGCAACTAAGATCATAGCCACAGCCAGCTAGAAACAGAATCTCTGCCAAAAACAGGTTTCTGTTGTTCAAAAACCTCAAAGTTTCTATGTTGAACCAGAAGAAGGCTTACCAAAATAAAGACACAAATCATGTGTGGTAACTATTTGATGGATTTGGTTCATAAAGTTAAACATTATGGGGTGTTTGTTTTGGGAAAAGAAACATTCTCCGAGTTTAGGAAAGTTGATAGATGTGGAACGGGATCAATTCTAGGATACTATGTGCGTGTGTGTGTAGCTATTATTGTAGTTAATTGTGTTTTGCATTGTGACTTTTCTTGTTGTGTGTTTTATATTTTAATAAATATTATTTTATTTGAATGATTACAACAATACTGTATCATTCCTCACTGATTTACGTTACTCTCCTCACATTATACCAAATTGCAAGATAAACAACTAATAACTATTTGAAATTACTCTTGTGGGTTTCAGGATACACTTGCATCTAATATCAGTGGGGTTCTTAACTCAACACAAACTACATTGTTTAGACAACAGGGAGAAGACTTTTGACTTGATTTGATTTATTATTGTCACATGTATTGACATACAGTGAAGAGTATTGTTTCTTGGGTACTATGCAGACAAAGCATATCGTTCATAGAGAAGGAAACGAGAAAGTGCAGAATGGAGTGTTACAGTCATAGCTAGGGTGCAGAGAAAAATCAATTTAATACAAGGTAAGTCCATTCAAAAGTCTGAAAGCAGCAGGGAAGAAACTGTTCTTGAATCGGTTGATACGTGACGTCAGAGTTTTGTATCTTTTTCCTGAAGGAAGAAGGTGGTAGAGAGAACGTCCGGGGTGCGTGGGGCCCTTAATTATGCTGACTGCTTTGCCGAGGCAGCGGGAAGTATAGACAGAGTCTATATGGGAGGCTGGTTTGTGTGATGGATTGGGCTACATTCATGACCTTTTGTAGTCCCTTGTGGTCTTGGGCAGAGCAGGAGCCATACTGTGATGATTTCAGCCAGGTTACTGAGGTTGGCTTGCTAGAATATGAACTACCTGATGAGTCTTAATTGATGGTTAAATCAGGGAACCTCATGCTCCCTATTTAAAGCAAGTGTGTCAGACTCCCAGCCTGCATTCAGCAGGGAGCCACTAGAGAGCTGGCTGTGTACAGGTGTATGGTGTAAATAAAGTAACTTGGTGATGGGACTTTCACCTCCATGGAGTTATTACACATACCAAGCTGTGATACAACCAGAAAGATTTTGTCTGCTTTATGTCCCTTTGAAAAATGTGGCAGGAAGCTAAAAACGCAAGACCATAAGACATAGGAGCAGAATTAGGCCACTCGGCCCATTGAGTCTGCTTCGTCATTCAATCATGACTGATATTTTTCTCATCCCCATTCTCCAATCTTTTCCCCATAACCCCTGATCCCCTTATCAATCAAGAACCTATCTATCTCTGTCTTAAAGACACTCTATAACCTGGTCGCCACAGCCTTCTGCGGCAAAGAGTTCCACAGATTCACCATTCTCGACTGAAAGAATTCCTCCTCATCTCTGTTTTAGCCTGAGGTTGTGCCCTCTGGTTCTAGTTTTTCCTACTAGTGGAAACATCCTCTCCACATCCACTCTATCCAGGCCTCGCAATATCCAGTAAGTTTCAGTAAGATTCACCCCTCATCCTTCTAAACTCCAACAAGTAGAGACCCAGAGTCCTCAACCGTTCCTCATACGACAAGCCCTTCATTCCAGAGATCATTCTTGTGAACCTCCTCTGGTTCACAAGGCCTGCACATCCTTCCTTAGATACGGGACCCAAAACTGCTCACAATACTCCAAATGGGGCCTGACCAGAGCCTTATTCAGCCTCAGAAGTACATCCCTGCTCTTGTATCCTCGCCCTCTCGACATGAATGCTAACACTGCATTTGCCTTCCTAACTGCCAAATGAACCTGCATGTTAACAAAGAACAAAGGAAATTACAGCACAGGAACAGGCCCTTTGGCCCTCCAAGCCTGCACTGACCATGCTGCCTGACTGAACTAAAACCCTCTACACTTCCGGGACCATATCCTTCTATTCTCTTCCTATTCATGTATTTGTCAAGATGCCCCTTAAAAGTCACGACCATATCCGCTTCCACTACCTCCCCCGGCAACAAGTTCCAGGCACCCACTACTCTCTGTGTAAAAAATCTGTCTCGTTTATCTCCTTTAAACATTGTCCCTCGCATCTTGAACCTGTGCCCCCTAGTAATTGACTCGTCCACCTTGGGAAAAAGCTTCTGACTATCCACTCTGTCCATGCCTCTCATAATCTTGTAGACTTCTATCAGGTCGCCTCTCAACCTCCGTCGTTCCAGTGAGAACAAACCAAGTTTCTCCAACCTCTCCTCATAGCTAATGCCCTCCATACCAGGCAACATTCTGGTAAATCTTTTCTGTACCCTCTCCAAAGCCTCCACATCCTTCTGGTAGTGTGGCGACCAGAATTGAACACTATATTCCAAGTGTGGCCTAACTAAGGTTCTATAAAGCGGCAACATGACTTGCCAGTTTTTAAACTCAATGCCCTGGCCAATGAAGGCAAGCATGCCGTATGCCTTCTTGACTACCTTCTCCACCTGCGTTGCCACTTTCAGTGACCTGTGTACCTGTACACCCAGATCCCTTTGTCTATCAATACTCTTAAGGGTTCTGTCATTTACTGTATATTTCCTATCTGTATTAGACCTTCCATAATGCATTACCTCACATTTGTCCAGATTAAACTCCACCTGCCATCTCTCCGCCCAAGTCTCCAACTGATCTCTATCCTGCTGTATCTTCTGATGGTCCTCATCGCTATCCTCAAATCCACCAACCTTTGTGTCGTCCGCAAACTTACTAATCAAACCAGTTACATTTTCCTCCAAATCAAGTATATATATATTACAAATAGCAAAGATCCCAGCACTGATCCCTGAGGAACGCCACTTGTCACAGCCCTCCATTCAGAAACACACCTTTCCACTGCTACCTTCTGTCTTCTTTGACCGAGCCAGTTTTGTATCCACCTTGCCAGCTCACCTCTGATCCCATGCAACTTCATCTGCACCAGTCTGTCATGAGAGACCTTGTCAAAGGCCTTACTGAAGTCCATGTAGACAGCATCCACTGCCTTACCCTCATCAATCATCTTCGTCACTTAAGAGAATTTTGAACAAAGACTCCCAAGTCCCTTTGTTTCTGATTTCCTAAGTGTTTCCCCATTTAGAAAATAGTCTATGCCTCCATTTCTCCTTCCAAAGTGCATAACGTCACGTTTTTCCACATTGTATTCCATCTGCCACTTTTTTGCCCACTCTCCTAACCTGTCCAAGTCCTTCTGCAGCCCCCTGCTTCCTCAATACTACCTGTCCTCTACATATCTTTGTGTCATCTGCAAACTTAGCAACAGTGCCTTCAGTTCCTTCTTCTAAATCGTTAATGTATATTGTGAAAGTTTGTGGTCCCAGCACTGACCCCTGAGACACACCATTAGTCACCGGCTGCCATCCTGAAAAAGACCCCTTTATCCCCACTCTCTGCCTTCTGCCAGTCAGCCAATCCTCTATCCATGCCAGGATCTTACCCTTAACACTATGGGCTCATAACTTATTGAACAGTCTCCTATGCGGCACCTTGTCAAAGGTGTATGGGTGTACTGTACTTAGATTTCCAAAAGGCATTTGACAAAATGCCGCATCAAAAATTCTATGCAAAAGAGGAACCCATCGTGTAGGTGGTAACATATTTGCTGGGATTCTCCCAAGATAATTCTAAGTTCCCAACGTGCGGAAAATGGGAGTAAATCCCATCGTTTTTTTCAGCGTGATTTCCAGAATGAATCTCCGACATTCTGTGCATCACAGAGTGCCTCAGCAGGATTCACTGTGGAAATCTGTGAGCCGGGCCTATTCCCACCCAAGAGGGTGGAGGCATAGCGCTGAGTGGACCACTGTGCATGCGCCGATCTGTCAACGCAGAGATTGGCGCATGTTCTATGGCCCCCATATTGCCGATCGTTGGCCAGCCCGATCACTGGCCAGCCCCGCAACCACCCATCCCTGGCCTACCGCCCCCTACCCCCACCCCTCGAATCGCTGGCCTCCTGGATCTCTCCGGGCCAGCCCCAAACTCCCTGACCCCCATCTGGCCAGCCCCGATCGTCCCCTCCCTCCCCCTAGGGACCACCTCTGGCGCCCCCCCCACCCCCAGCAGCCCCGACCCCCACCCCCACTCAGATGGCCAGCCCCGATCACCCTCCTCCCTCCCTCTCCCAGTAATCCCAACGCAGAGTGGCCGAAGGTCTCCACTACTCCCATCACCAGCAACAGTGACAATAAAGGGGCATGCCAGCCCCCTACCACTATTTTCCAGCCTGCCTCCATTTCACCTCACTCCCCCCGCCATCTACCGGCAGGAAATAAGAATTTATTATTTATTTATTAAACAAAAATTCAAAACATTGAAATCACAATCATGCTGATTACATGATCTGAATGCAGTTTTTAAATGCCATTGTGTGAAACATGGACACCCCGCCCCCGCTATAACATGAATCAGATGTTTAAAGGCAGGTCTGAAAGCTGCTCCAAAACACGAGCAAAATCCTTGATGCCGCTGTTTTTTTTTTGGTGGGGCCAGAAAGATCAAGATAGCTTTTCCTGATCTCACAAAACTCTTCCGGTTGTGGCCAGCGTTCCAGTCATTCCCCTCCCCCACCCACCCCAACCCCAGGTTCACCTCCACCCCTTTTACCTTGCGTAACTTCCTGCTTGGCTGAGTGGAGGAACCGCAGGATTTCCCTGCCCGCCCACCCTGTTGGCAAGCTGCCTGGCAGCAGTGACTGAGTGCTGATAAGCTTGTCAAATCAGTCCGAATGAGCACTGACCATGAAAGCGGTTCCATTCTGAAGGCGCTGACTGGTGCTGTCAGGTGGGCGATGCCCATGTGGAAGGGTGGGAGGTCAATCACAAGCGAATGAAGGAACTGTCGTTTACCTAGAAGGCTGAATTTTCACTCGGGGGGGGGGGGGGGGGGGGGGGGGGGGGTAGTGGAATGCTCGTCCTTGACAAGGACAAGAATCAACTTGAACGAGATTGACTCAGTTACTGGTAAAATCCTCACAATCATAACCAGGGACCTCATCATCTTACAAACACGCATTGTCAGGAGTCTTTCACAACCTGGCCCCCTCACCTAAATGCCAGAGTCTGAAAATGAGGTGGGTGCTCTGGTTTCCTCCCACACTCCAAAGATGGGCAGGTTAGGTGGATTGGCCATGCTAAGTTACCTCTTAGGGTTAGGGGAACTAATAGGGTAAATATGTGGGGTTACGGGGATAGGGCCTGGGTGGGATTGGCGTGGATGGAGGCTCGATGGGCCAAATGCCCTTCTTTTGCACTGTAGGGATTCTATGAATCTATATGATTGCATGTGCCATCATACATGAAGATAAGGCATATTACACAGGATGAACCCACTACTATGTGACAAAATATCTTTGAATGAACTTTGCACCATCCATTCCGGCCAATGGCCCAGTTTCTGGAGTGGGCAACATGTAACATTCCAGACTTCCATAAACCTCAGCTTCCCCTCACAAAGCACATCCTCTCTCACCTGGAATGCAGGTGTTGCCTGAGTAGTGAGGGCAGCAGACGGGCAATATTCCCTGGAGCGTACATAACATCTCGAGTTTTGATGCTTAGGTCTGAGGTAAGTGTGTGCCTCTGTTGTGTGGGATGAGTGCCTTACACCAGACAACATGCTCCAGATGCACCTATTAACCTGCATCTGTTTGTGGAGTCTGATCATTGAACTCCCTTAAAGTTAAGCATGGCTGGACGATGAAAAATGCAAGGAACATCTCAGTGCTCGGGTGTTTCAACAATGGATTATTATGTGTTAGACCAGAGAAGGAAGAAGCCCTCCACTGCCTTACAAATATTCTCATACTCTTGCTGCTGATGATATCAATGTGAGATGGACCTCAGCCTGCCGTTCTCATTATCACTGGGAAGATCGCCCTTCATAGTATTACCATTCTTTTGCAGGTCTGCGGTGTGTAAGCACACACCTGATCCTCTACGAGTGTAAGTAAATATATTCAAAAAGTGCTCAGATTGCCATATACAATGTGAAAGATGTAGCCACAGTGAACCCATTCGTTCTTTAGGTGAGAGAGCATTCTTCACTCTTGCACATTTCTATGAAGTGCTGCGCTCCCATGATGTGTCTGAGGAGCTGGAAGCAGGCTGCTCACTCCTCTGTCTGAATGACGATGAGGAGTGTGACAACCAGTCTTAATGTACATCGGGAACCTTCTTCAGACTGCGGTCTCTGTATCTTTTCATGGGCAGCCATGGTCACTGATACATGTGGAGCGAACAAAGCTCTGGCAGGGGGCTGGGGAGGCAGAAGAAGATAAGGATGTTGAAAAGCTCTCAGTACCTTCAGTGACGTCCACAGGCCTGGGTTTGTCTTCAGGTGGGGTTGATGGGGCCGGCTGTTGATGTGCAGCATTCGCTGTGCCAACAGTCGCTGTGCCGGCAGTCGCTGTGCCGGCAGTGTGACCATCCTCTCAGGGTGCACAGCTCCTCATGGATTCCATGGATGTCAATGTTCATACTCTGAATGGACTGCTTCAGGCTGCTGAAGGAGCCTTGCACCCTTTTCTGGCTGAAATGCCGCTGTTACATCCACTCCAAGTGTTGCAGTATGTGTCTCTCCATGAGATTATGGTCAGAACTCATGTGGTTTCATTCACAGTCCAAGAACTCTGAGGAGAACTAAAAACAGGTGTCTCTGACACCTTCTCCTGGACTCTGGTGTTGTGCCCTTCACCCTCTGCCACTGACCTTACACACTCACTACATGCCTCCAATGGGCTGATATTTGAATTGTCAGTGTGTGTGCTAGTCAGATGTGATACCACCTCCTCAGGCATCTCTTCCTCCTCCAGATGCTGAGATGATTTGGCCCAGGATGTGAGGGAGAAGAGCTGGGACTTGTGTGAGGCACAAAAGGCTTTTAAAAAATTCATTTGTGGGACATGGGCGTCGCTGGCTGGCCAGCATTTATTGCCCATCCCTAGTTGCCCTTGAGAAGGTGGTGATGAGCTGCCTTCTTGAATCGCTGCAGTCCATATTCTGTGGGTTGACCCACAATGCTGTTAGGGAGGCAATTCCAGGATTTTGACCGAGCGACTGTGAAGAAAAGATGTTATATTTCCAAGTCAGGATGGTGAGTGGCTTGGAGGGGAACTTGCAGGTGGTGGTGTTCCCGTTTACCTGCTGTCCTTGTCCTTCTAGATGGCCGTGGGTTTGGAAGGTGCTGTCTGAGGATCTTTGGTGAATTGCTGCAGTGCATCTTGTAGATAGTACACACTGCTGCTACTGAGCGTCGGTGGTGGAGGGATTGAATGTTTATAGATGTGATGCTTTGTCCTGGATGGTGTCAAGCTTCTTGAGTGTTGTTGGAGCTGCACCCATCCAGGCAAGTGGGGAGTATTCCATCACATTCCTGACTGTGCCTTGTAGATGGTGGATAGGCTTTGAGGAATCAGGAGGTGAATTACTCGCTGTTGTATTCCTACCTCTGACCTGCTCTTGTAGCTACTGTGTTTATTGATGAGTCCAATTGAGATTCTGGTCAATGGTAACCTCAAGGATGTTGACAGTGGGGGATTCAGTGATGGTAACACCATTGAATGTCAAGGGGCGGTGGTTAAAGTGTCTCTTATTGGTGATGGTCATTGTCAGACATTTGTGTGGCACGAATGTTACTTGTCAACTGTCAGCCCAAGCCTGGATATTGTCCAGAGCTTGTTGCATTTGAATGTGGACTGCTTCAGTATCTGAGGAGTCGCGAATGGTGCTGAACATTGTGCAATCATCGGCGAACATCCTCACTTCTGACCTTGTGACAGAGGGAAGGTCTTTGATGAAGCAGTTGAAGATTGTTGGGCCAAGGACACTACTCTGAGGGACCCCTGCAGAGATGTCCTGGAGTTGAGATGACTGACCCTCCACAACCACAACCATCTTCCTATGTAGCAGGTATGACTTCAACCAGCGGTGTGTTTGCCCCCTGATACCCATTGATTCCAGTTTTGCTAGGGCTCCTAGATGCCACACTTAGTTGGTTGCAGCCTTGATGTCAAGGGCTGTCACTCTCACCTCACGTCTGGAATTCAGCTCTTTCATCCATGTTTGAACCAAGGCTATAATGAGGTTAGGAGCTGAGTGACCCTGGTGAAAACCAAACTGGGTGTCACTGAGCAAGTTATTGCTGAGCAGGTGCTGCTTGATAGCACTGTCGATAACCCCTTCCATCACTTTATTGATGATTGAGAGTAGACTGATTGGGCGGTAATTGGCCGGGTTGGATTTGTCCTGCTTTTTGTACATAGGACATACCTGGGCAATTTTCCACATTGTTGGGTAGATGCCAGTGTTGAAACTGTACTAGAAGAGCTTGGCTAGGGGAGTAGCAAGTTCTGGAGCACAAGCCTTCAGTACCATTGCCGGAATGTTATCAGGACCCATTGCCTTTGCAGTATCAAGTGCCTCCAATTGTTTCTTGATATCATGTTGAGTGAATTGAATTGGCTGAAGACTGGCATCTGAGATGCTGGGAATGACTGGAGGAGGCTGAGATGGATCATCCAGTCAGCACTTCTGGCTGAGGATTGCGGCGAATACTTCAGCCTTATCTTTTGCACTGATGTGTTAGTTTCCTCCATCATTGAGGATGGGGATATTTGTGGAGCCTCCTCCTTCAGTGAGTTGTTTAATTGTCCACCATAATTCATGACTGGACGTGGAAGGACTGCAGAGCTGGAAGGACCCACTCCTTTAGGTACAGACCTTCTCATCCTGAATGGTGCACACAACTGCTTTAACCATACTCGCATTGTCCTTCTGACAGAACCCCATCCTTGAACTCCTTCTCACGCCAACATCTCCTTGTGCTCAGTGAACTGATATCATGACCTACACCATTACCACCATGCGCCACAATAATTTAAACACCGGATAAAAGCAAATTACTGCGGATGCTGGAATCTGAAACTTTAAACACCGCCTTTATGAACGGCTAATTGTGATTCACCATCACCAACAGACACCTGCTCAGGTACCCTGGCAATCTCCATGACCATTTGTTCCGCGGGACAGATGGGTCTCAGTCAGGCTGACCTACCCCCTGTCAAGGCCATCTCCATGGAGTTGTTCACCCTTTTGGTCTGCAACAACAACGTGAATTTCTGTTAGCCTGATATATAGTGCAGGAGGGATATTGCTTTTCACTGTGTCTGTGCATCACAGTGCTCATTCACACAAGTTCTGTGCATATCTGCATGAGCTGTGTATACATACAAGCCTCGATGCTGAAACAGAGATAAGTGTCATGTCTCACACATCAGCTTCAACCTGCAGATATGATCTTTCCCCTGGAGCTCTGTGTGAATGAGCCAAGCTACTCACCTTGCCAAAACACTACAGTTCATTGTACTTTTTCCTGCATTGAATCCATGAATGCTGGTGGTTTCCTGCTGCACTCGCTGCAGCTGCTATTGGAATCCAAGCCTTCCTGGCTGTTGCAGGTGGATTACACCAGCCAGCAGGGTACAGGACAGTCCTCCTCTTCTAGGCCTCCTCTACCAAAACATTGCTGAGTTTATCCAACATTTCCTATTTTTTGTTTCAGATATTCAGCAGCCACAGTATTTTGCTTTTATTTGAGTGTTGAATTCACTGCCATTTCTCTTCCAGAAACGCCTATCTTGAAGAAGTACTGCTCTTCTCTCTGACGGGATTTCCATTTGTCTCTTTTACCATGTTCATCTTCATTGCTTTCCATTTTCCTCTTGGTGTTAGTCAAAGTGTTTACCAAAACTCGTTTTCACAGCCATATTTCCTTCCTCTGCGACTTTCTCCATCTCCAGCTCACCCCACATCGATTCCAACTTAAGTCCCATCCCTCGTGTTTCGAATCTACCCAGGATTATAATTATCCCCGGGACATACAATGTTCCTCGGATTGCTATTCCCGACGCATTTTGAGATCCACACACGGATGCCATGCGCTGCCATATGTACACACTCCACCTCTCCCTCCAGCACCATCGACTCACCCTCTCTCAAAGCTGTCCTTGTCCCCAGCTCCATTTCATTCTTCATCCCATTCTAAGCCTTAGCGAGAAGCTTTTTCTCTTCCTTTCAGATGTTAAGGAACGCAAGCTCAGCAACTTATGGACACCAATTCCCAGGGTGACCCTCCATCCCTTCCCTTCCCTTTTCTTCCCATTCCTCTGACCCCATTCTTTCTTCTAATCCCAGCTCTTGCTGTTTAAAATCCAGCCGTGAAGTTGAGTCAGACAGACTCGAAATGTTAACTCTGTTTCTCTCTCCACAGATCCTGCCAGATCTGCTGAGTTTTTCCAACATTTTCTGTTTTTGTTCCACACATTCACCTGATTGAATGGGAAGGAACGGCACTTGTGAAATGCAGGCTGCATTTTAATAATCCCACCTTTGAACTGATGGAATAGTTTCCCAGGGAGCAAGCAGCTCAGCGACAGCATTATTCTGAGAGCATTCTGATCAGCTCCTCCATTCAGCAATCTCAGTGAAAGCACTGACAGGGAAGTTGAAATAAGAGCGATAAAAACAGTGATGTGCCAGCAGAGTCTAAAAGCACTGAGCACTTTTTGCTGCTCACTATGGTATTTTTTGCATAAATCTTACAATTTTTTAACACTCCATGCACATTATATCACTGTCTACTGCAGCCCCCCCGCTGAAGTCATGAGGGTTGGACTTTCCATAATGATTCTTTCGGCTGTAACCCTGGAAACCCCAGAAAATGCAGAAATGCATTTACACATTTTTTTCTGGTTTCTGCAACTCTTACGGGTCAGACAATCTGCTTCTGTGCTGTGGAATTTTGTGATTTTGTAATGGTGGATCTGGCTGGATAGCTGGAGTGCTATCCCAGGCACATTAGACTGAATGGCCTCCTTCTTTGCTGTGGGTAGGAGTTAATGATTATTTGATTCCTTTGCCATACAGACGAGTGGAAGAACTTCAGTCAAAATTTTATCTTTATTCATTCATGGGATGTGGGCATCGCTGGCTGGGCCAGCACTTATTGCCTATCCCTGAGAGTATTTAAGAGTCAATCACTTGCTGTGAGTCTGGAGCCACATGTAGGCCAGGCCAGGTAAGGGTGACGGATTTCAAAGAACAAAGAACAAAGAACAATACAGCACAGGAACAGGCCCTTCGGCCCTCCAAGCCCGCGCCGCTCCCCGGTCCAGGATTGAATCCTGAATCCAGGATCCCCGCCCAATTTTCCAGCCTATCTACATACCAATATCCTATCCACCGAGCTGTCCCTCACAGCTACGATGCTTTGTTCATTACAACCTATTAACTTACCCCCACCCCCCCATTCCAGACCATGTGATCTCCAGGGAGAGGCGAAAACCCAGAGTGAAAAACCCCAGGGCCAATATGGGGAAAAAAAATCTGGGAAATTCCTCTCCGACCCCCTGAGGCGATCGAAACGAGTCCAGGAGATCACAATGGCCCTGATCACAAAATGCTTCCCAACCCTAGTCATTTCCACTTCCACGAACACCATATGAATTCCCTGCCCCCGAGACAGGTTCCCAACTATCCGCAGTCTCGCTCTGTACTGGCACCAGCAAGATGATCATAGAATGAAGCCTTGAAACGAGAAACCAGGAACAATTAGCCCGCGCCGCTCCCTGGTCCAAACTAGACCACTCTTTTGTATCCCTCCATTCCCACTCCGTTCATATAGCTGTCTAGATAAGTCTTAAACGTTCCCAGTGTGTCCGCCTCCACCACCTTGCCCGGCAACCCATTCCAGGCCCCCACGACCCTCTGTGTGAAATATGTCCTTCTGATATCTGTGTTAAACCTCCCCCCCTTCACCTTGAACCTATGACCCCTCGTGAACGTCACCACCGACCCGGGGAAAAGCTTCCCACCGTTCACCCTATCTATGCCTTTCATAATTTTATACACCTCTATTAAGTCTCCCCTCATCCTCTGTCTTTCCAAGGAGAACAACCCCAGTTTCCCCAATCTCTCCTCATAACCAAGCCCCTCCATACCAGGCAACATCCTGGTAAACCTCCTCTGTACTCTCTCCAAAGCCTCCACGTCCTTCTGGTAGTGTGGCGACCAGAACTGGACGCAGTATTCCAAATGCGGCCGAACCAACGTTCTATACATCTGCAACATCAGACCCCAACTTTTATACTCTATGCCCCGTCCTATAAAGGCAAGCATGCCATATGCCTTCTTCACCACCTTCTCCACCTGTGACGTCACCTTCAAAGATCTGTGGACTTGCACACCCAGGTCCCTCTGCGTCTCTACACCCTTTATGGTTCTTCCATTTATCGTGTAGCTCCTCCCTACATTATTCCCACCAAAATGCATCACTTCGCATTTATCAGGATTGAACTCCATCTGCCATTTCCTTGCCCAAATTTCCAGCCTATCTATATCCTTCTGTAGCCTCTGACAATGTTCCTCACTATCTGCAAGTCCTGCCAGTTTTGTGTCGTCCGCAAACTTACTGATCACCCCAGTTACTCCTTCTTCCAGATCATTTATATAAATCACAAACAGCAGAGGTCCCAATACAGAGCCCTGCGGTACACCACTAGTCACAGGCCTCCAGCCGGAAAAAGACCCTTCCACTACCACCCTCTGTCTTTTATGACCAAGCCAGTTCTCCACCCATCTAGCCACCTCCCCCTTTATCCCATGGGATCCAACCTTTTTCACTAGCCTACCATGAGGGACTTTGTCAAATGCTTTACTAAAGTCCATATAGACAACATCCACAGCCCTTCCTTCGTCAACCATTTTGGTCACTTCTTCAAAAAACACCACCAGGTTCGTGAGGCATGACCTCCCTCTCACAAAACCATGTTGACTATCGTTAATTTCCTTCTCTAAAGGACATTAGTGAACCAAATGGGTTTTTAATGACAATTGACGATGGTTTCATGGTCATCTTTAGACTTTCTTAATTCCAGATTTTTAGTGAATTCAAATTTCACCATCTGCCATGGTGGGATTTGAACCCAGGTCCCCAGAGCATTACCCTGGATGTCTGAATTACAAGTCCAGCGACAATACCATCAGACTACTGCCTCCCTAAAATTAATCCGATGATGTTTCTGCACTGATAATGGTCGGCATTTCACCTTAACTATTTAATCTTCTGAGACCACTGCTTCTTGTTTTACCTTAAGACACTGGGTAAATAAAACCCGATCTTTGGCCCTTGTCACAACAGTGATGCATTCTGGTTAATATTGCAACAAATAAAAGTGATTCACAAATATATTGAATCTTCGGATTCGGTCATATAACCTAATCAGATTTTTCTAAGGCTACAGAATAGGATTATTATTGTAACAGGCATTCATGGACAGGGAACGTAGAAAAATCCAATCATCATCCTGTCAGGTTTTGTGATCCACAAGTTCTTAACTGAATATATTTTGTGTGTAATATTTTCTATATTACTGCTAAAAATCAATATAAAGCCAATGTGTTATGGTAGCCATGAAGGACACTAGGGATCTTCAATAGACCTTCTAATGGACTTTGTGGAGTATGGACTCCCCTATTGAGTGAACCAGGTCAACAAAATAATGAGGGGCTCAGATCAGCTAGATAGTCAATATCTTTTCCCAAAGGTAGGGGAGTCTAAAACTCGAGGGCACAGGTTTAAGGGGAGAGGGGAGAGATACAAAAGTGTTCAGAGGGGCAATTTTTTCACACAGAGAGTGGTAGGTGTCTGGAACAAGCTGCCAGAGGTAGTAGTAGAGGCGGGTACAATTTTGTCTTTTAAAAAGCATCTAGATAGTTACATGGGTACAATGGATATAGAGGGATATGGGCCAAATGCGGGCAATTGGGATTAGCTTAGGGGTTTAAAAGAAAAAATGGGCGGCATGGACAAGTTGGGCCGAAGGGCCTGTTTCCATGCTGTAAACCTCTCTGACTCTATGACTCTATGACCCAATGGGAAACAAACAGCAGAGGATGCCTCAACTCGAACCGTTATTCTGTAGGTCGCTGGGCTTGGATTGTGTGTTGTAAGCCACTGATGCGACTCTTTTCTGTTTTGTAAATAAAGGGTTATATTGATGGAAGTCTGGCCTTGGTGAGATTATTACACAATATGAATATGTTTACCACACTTCTAAGCTTCAAATAGAAACCGTGTTTTAAGAGACCCTATGGAATGTGTGATAGGAAAGTAGACATTCCTTGTTCTGTTTTGATGGATCTGATTTGATTTGATTTATTATTGTCACGTGTATTGATATACAATGAAAAGTATTGTTTCTTGTGTGCTATACAGACAAAACATACCCTACATAGAGTACATAGGGGAGAAGGAAAGGAGAGAGTTGAGGTCTTGCATCACAATTTTCCGTTTTAGTATTGGAGGCGGGCTGGGATAGATGCTGAGAGGAATTTAATTTCACAATGATATCCATAAAAATGCTGATCAAACCTCTCACTCAGCTTCATGTGTATGGAAATTCTGCACCTTTCCCGGTCAGCCTCCACAGGGGCTGGGAAATTCAAATGAAGAGCACCTCTAAAGAAAGAAAGCAAGGCACATCAATTAATATCAAGTACCACCATTTTTGTTTCAAAAGTGAAGTTTGCTAACCATCAATTTGATACAAAGTTATGTGTACCCTGATGAATCATTGTATCCTAATCCAACAAAATGAGCTATACTTTGATGTATACGCCCCGCAATGCTAACTTAATTAGTTGCAGTCAGGTATTTGGAATGCTTAAAGAAATATTTAGAGTAGTACGTGTCTCAAGGTGAAGCTGCAAATATAAATTGGAAAGGCTGAGGCAAAATTCCGTAAGCTTGTATTAGACGTAGAACTGGAATGGTGAAGCTCCTTTAAGGGCGTGGTGTACAGCAGGTTCAAACTTGATCTGCCGGCATTTAGCACAATCCTTTTATTCTCAGGATGGAGTAGGGGAGTCTCCCGACTGAGATTCAGACTAATTGGTAAATAAGTAAATAGCATAAATTACTCATCAATATTCAACTAAAGGATATGTTTTAGCAAGTACCTGGTGCGATCGAGAATTACAACTTCCTTAAAGCTTTGAGTTCCGTATCAATACCATATATGGCATATTTCACTCATTTCCCCAGTCCTCCTGTTTCTCACCTTGGCAAGATTGAAGATTTGTTTTTGGTCTCCAATGAATACCCTTTTGTTTTAATTGTGGTAAATGGATTTCAACATAGGCAAAAATGAAGTAATCGAAGATAGAAACAAGGCTTTTTTCAAATGGTGAAAAACCAGAAGTTCTGGGTTCACATCAAGTCCCAAAGAACAAAGAACAAAGAAAATTACAGCACAGGAACAGGCCCTTCAGCCCTCCAAGCCTGCGCCGATCATGCTGCCCGACTTAACTAAAACCCCCGGCCCTTCCGGGGACCATATCCCTCTATTCCCATCCTATTTGGAGTGAGAGCAGGTAAGCTTTTTTTTTCTTCTTTTCTCTTTTGTTTCTTAGTGAGGGAAGTTAGCACAGGGCAGTGCAGGCAGTGCAATGTTCCTCCTGTGGGATGTTTGAGGTGAGGGACACCATTAGTGTCCCAGCTGAGTACATCTGCAGGAAGTGCACCCAATTCCAGCTCCTTGAAAACCGTGTTAGGGATCTGGAGCTGGAACTGGATGAACTCAGGATCATTCAGGAGGCAGAGACAGTTATAGATAAAAGCTACAGGAAGGTAGTTACTCCTAGAAATGAAGAGACGTGGGTGACTATTAGAAGGGGTAAGAAGCAGACAGAGCAGCGATCCCCTGTGGCCGTTCCTCTGTGTAACAAGTATACCGTTTTGGATACTGTTGGGGGGGATGACTTAACAGGGGTAAGCCATGGGGTACAGGTCTCTGGCACAGAGTCTGCCCCTGTTGCTCAGAAGGGAAGGGGGGAGAGGAGTAGAGCATTAGTCACTGGGGATTCCATAGTTAGGGGGACAGATAGGAGATTCTGTGGGAACGAGAGGGACTCGCGGCTGGTGTGTTGCCTCCCAGGTGCCAGAGTCCGTGATGTATCGGATCATGTTTTCGGGATCCTTAAGGGGGAGGGGGACCAGCCCCAAGTTGTGGTTCACATAGGCACTCAAGACATAGGTAGGAAATGGGATGGGGATGTAAAGCAGAAATTCAGGGAGTTAGGGTGGAAGCTTAGGGCTAGAACAAACAGAGTTGTTATCTCTGGTTTGTTACCCGTGCCACGTGCTAGCAAGGAGAGGAATAGGGAGAGAGAGCAGTTGAACACGTGGCTACAGGGATGGTGCAGGAGGGAGGGATTCAGATACCTGGATAATTGGGCCTCATTCTGGGGTAGGTGGGACCTCTACAAACGGGATGGTCTACACCTGAACCAGAGGGGTACCAATATCCTGGGGGGGAAATTTGCTAATGCTTTTCGAGAGGGTTTAAATTAATTCAGCAGGGGGATGGGAACCTGAATTGTAGCTCCAGTGTACAGGAGGTTGAGAGTAGTGAGGTCATGGATAAGGTTTCAAGGTCGCAGGAGTGTACCGGCAGGCAGGAAGGTGGTTTGAAGTGTGTATACTTCAATGCCAGGAGCATCCGGAATAAGGTGGGTGAGCTTGCAGCATGGGTTGGTACCTGGGACTTCGATGTTGTGGCCATCTCGGAGACATGGATAGAGCAGGGACAGGAATGGTTGTTGCGGGTTCCAGGGTTTAGATGTTTCAGTAAGATCAGGGAGGGTGGTAAAAGAGGGGGAGGTGTGGCATTGTTAGTCAAGGACAGTATTATGGTGGCAGAAAGGACATTTGATGAGGACTCGTCTACTGAGGTAGTATGGGCTGAGGTTAGAAACAGGAAAGGAGAGGTCACCCTGTTGGGAGTTTTCTATAGGCCTCCGGAAAGTTCCAGAGATATAGAGGAAAGGATTGCAAAGATGATTCTGGATAGGAGTGAAAGTAACAGGGCAGTTGTTATGGGGGACTTTTAGCTTTACAAATATTGACTGGAAACGCTATAGTTCGAGTACTTTAGAGGGGTCAGTTTTTGTTCAGTGTGTGCAGGAGGGTTTCCTGACACAGTATGTAGATAGGCCAACAAGAGGCGAGGCCACATTGGATTTGGTACTGGGTAATGAACCAGGCCAGTTGTTAGATTTGGAGGGAGGTGAGCACTTTGGTGATAGTGACCACAGTTCTGTTACGTTTACTTTAGCGATGGAAAAGGATAGGTATATACCGCAGGGCAAGAGTTATAGCTGGGGGAAAGGAAATTATGATGCAATTAGGCGAGATTTAGGATGCATAGGATGGGGAAGGAAACTGCAGGGGATGGGCACAATTGAAATGTGGAGCTTGTTCAAGGAACAGCTACTGTGTGTCCTTGATAAGTATGTACCTGTCAGGCAGGGAGGAAGTGGTCGAGTGAGGGAACCGTGGTTTACTAAAGAAGTTGAATATCTTGTGAAGAGGAAGAAGGAGACTTATGTTAAGATGAGATGTGAAGGCTCAGTTAGGGAGCTTGAGAGTTACAAGTTAGCCAGGAAGAACCTAAAGAGAGAGTTAAGAAGAGCCAGGAGAGGACATGAGAAGTCTTTGGCAGGTAGGATCAAGGAAAACCCTAAAGCTTTCTATAGGTATGTCAGGAATAAAAGAATGACTAGGGTAAGATTAGGGCCAGTCAAGGACAGTAGTGGGAAGTTGTGCGTGGAGTCCAAAGAGATAGGAGAAGCGCTAAATGAATATTTTTTGTCAGTATTCACACAGGAAAAAGACAATGGGGGGAATTTTACCATTTTGAGTCTAAGTGCCGGATCTGGGCGTCAAATTGATCCGCACCTGGAATCCTCTTTGCAGCGCGCCCATACGCATTTTGCCAGCTCCGCAGTTCGAAAAATATCTGACAGAGCGCGCCCGGGCTCAAAAAAAAATCAGGAAGCGGCTCTCTGACGTTCATCCTCTGGTCGGGTGGGGGGGGAAGTGGGTGGTGGGGGCGTTGGAGGCGTTGGAGGGGAGGGGGTGTGATCGATCATCCCCTGGGGTGGGGGGAGAGGGGGGGTGACGTATCATTCCCTGCGGCGGGAGAGGAGAGGGGGTGTGACGTCTCATCCTCTGGTCGGGGGGGGATCGGCTGCCAGTCTGCGGCCGATCCCTCCTCCCGGAGTGGGCGTGCGGCCATGCCATCCCACAAAACCTTCAGGATGAAACGATTCCTCGCTAAGAAGATGAAGCAGAACCAGCCGATTCCACAGTGGCCGATTCCACAGTGGCCGATTCCACAGTGTAAAGGGATACACCATCACTGGTACACTACCAGCCACAGCCATCTCTCCCGCTCTCTTGCCCCTGCAGGGAAGGCTAATCTGTGGCTGGTAGTGTACCAGTGATGGTGCCAGGAGGGATCGGCCGCAGACTGGCAGCCGACCCCACCCCCCCGCGACCAGAGGATGAGACATCACACCCCCTCTCCTCCCACCCCGCCTCCCCCCAGGGGATGAGACGTCACACCGCCTCCCCTCCCACCACCCCCCTCGTGCCCCGACCAGAGGATGACCTGGGTCAGAGAGCCGTTGCAGTCTCTGACCCCACTCTTCGGAGGCTGCAGCGACGACTTCAGACTTTTATTTTGCAGGTCGGTAACAGCGCGGACACGGATCGAGCCAGAAGACGGTAAAGTGGGATTTGGTGGTAGATTTGGGTGCGCGGTTCATTAAGTCGATTTAAATACATGCAAATGCATTTAAATCGTCGGGCAGCCCGATTCGGGCGTGGGAATCGGGTGTCGGTAAAGGCGCGATCTGCTCGGATTCGGGTGCAGATCGCGTTAAAGGCCCGACGCCCAACTTTACCGTGATTTCGCGCCTTGGTAAAATCAGACCCAATGTTGTCGAGGAGAATACTGAGATACAGGCTATTGGACTAGACGGGATTGAGTTTCATAAGGAGAAGGTGTTAGCAATTCTGGAAAGTGTGAAAATAGATAAGTCCCCTGGGCCAGATGGGATTTATCCGAGGATTCTCTGGGAGGCTAGGGAGGAGATTGCAGAGCCTTTGGCTTTGATTTTTATGTCGTCATTGTCTACAGGAATAGTGCCAGAAGACTGGAGGATTGCAAATGTTGTCCCCTTGTTCAAGAAGGGGAGTAGAGACAACCCTGGTAATTATAGACCAGTGAGCCTTACTTCTGTTGTGGGCAAAGTTTTGGAAAGGATTATAAGAGATAGGTCTATAATCATCTAGAAAGGAATAATTTGATTAGGGATAGTCAACATGGTTTTGTGAAGGATAGGTCGTGCCTCACAAACCTTATTGAGTTCTTTGAAAAGGTGACCAAAGAGGTGGATGAGGGTAAAGCAGTTGATGTGGTGTACATGGATTTCAGTAAAGCGTTTGATAAGGTTCCCCATGGTAAGCTATTGCAGAAAATACGGACGCATGGGATTGAGGGTGGTTTAGTGGTTTGGATCAGAAATTGGCTAGCTGTAAGATCAGAGGGTGGTGGTTGATGGGAAATGTTCATCCTGGAGTTCAGTTACTAGTGGTGTACCGCAAGGATCTGTTTTGGGGCCACTGCTGTTTGTCATTTTTATAAATGACCTGGATGAGGGCATAGAAGGATGGGTTAGTAAATTTGCGGATGGCACTAAAGTCAGTGAAGTTGTGGACAGTGCGGAAGGATGTTGCAGGTTACAGAGGGACATAGATAAGCTGCAGAGCTGGGCTGAGAGGTGGCAAATGGAGTTTAATGTGGAAAAGTGTGAGGTGATTGACTTTGGAAGGAGTAACAGGAATACAGAGTACTGGGCTAATGGTAAGATCTCGGTGTCCATGTGCATAGATCCCTGAAAGTTGGCACCCAGGTTGATCGGGTTGTTAAGAAGGCGTATGGTGTGTTAGTTTTATTGGTAGAGGGATTGAGTTTCGGGGCCATGACGTCATGTTGCAGCTGTACAAAACTCTGGTGCGGCCGCACTTGGGGTATTACGTACAGTTCTGGTCGCCGCATTATAGAAAGGATTTGGAAGCATTGGAAAGGGTGCAGAGGAGATTTACCAGGATGTTGTCTGGTATGGTGGGAAGGTCTTATGGGGAAAGGTTGAGGGACTTGAGGCTGTTTTCGTTGCAGAGAAGAAGGTTAAGAGGTGACTTAATAGAGGCATACAAGATGATCAGAGGATTAGATAGGGTGGACAGTGAGAGCCTTTTTCCTCGGATGGAGATGGCTAGCACGAGGGGACATAGCTTTAAATTGAAGGGTGATAGATATAGGACAGATGTCAGAGGTAGGTTCTTTACCCAGAGAGTAGTAAGGGCGTGGAATGCCCTGCCTGCAACAGTAGTGGACTCACCAACATTAAGGGCATTTAAATGGTCATTGGATAAACAGATGGATGATACTGGAATAGTGTAGGTTAGATGGGCTTTAGATTGGTTTCACAGGTCGGCGCAACATCGAGGGCTGAAGGGCCTGTACTGCGCTGTAATGTTCTATGTTCTATGTTCTATTCATGTACTTGTCAAGACGCCCCTTAAAAGTCACTACCATATCCGCTTCCACTACCTCCCCCGGCAACGAGTTCCAGGCACCCACTACTCTCTGTATACAAATTCTGCCTTGTACATCTCCTTTAAACCTTGCCCCTCGCACCTTAAACCTGTGCCCCCTAGTAATTGACTCTTCCACCCTGGGAAAAAGCTCCTGACTATCCACTCTGTCCATGCCTCTCACAATCTTGTAGACTTCTATCAGGTCTCCCCTCAACCTCCGTCGCTCCAGTGAGAACAAACCAAGTTTCTCCAACCTCTCCTCATAGCTAATGCCCTCCATACCAGGCAACATCCAGAATTGAACACTATATTCCATGCGTGGTCTAACTAAGGTTCTATAAAGCTTCAACATGACTTGCCAATTTTAAAACTCAATGCCCCGGCCGATGAAGACAAGCATGCCGTATGCCTTCTTGACTACCTTCTCCACCTGCATTGCCACTTTCAGTGACCTGTGTACCTGTACACCCAGATCCCTTTGCCTATCAATACTCTTAAGGATTCTGCCATTTACTGTATATTTCCTATCTATATTAGACCTTCCAAAATGCATTACCTCACATTTGTCCCAGTGCCGGACTTATTGGTTATGGAAGGACCCTGCAAGACACAGTTCCACATGATAATCAGCCTGCTAATTCTTCTATGTACACTTGCCCACTATTTCTCAAAGCGAATTTAGTGTCTGTGACAATACAAAACAAACATACAAACTAAAGACCATTGTCCAAGCATTACAGACAGATGTTCCAGGAGTGAAATTAAGATGCACCTCCACTCACAAAGGACAGTGGAATTTGGAAATCCCTTGAAGAATGAGAATTCTTATGATGAAAGTGAGGAGGTGTGGGATAGAGGGAAAGTTGGCCGATTGGATAGGTAACTGGCTGTCTGATCGAAGACAGAGGGTGGTGGTGGATGGAAAATTTTCGGATTGGAGGCAGGTTGCTAGCGGAGTGCCACAGGGATCAGTGCTTGGTCCTCTGCTCTTTGTGATTTTTATGAATGACTTAGAGGAGGGGGCTGAAGGGTGGATCAGTAAATTTGCTGATGACACCAAGATTGGTGGAGTAGTGGATGAGGTGGAGGGCTGTTGTAGGCTGCAAAGAGACATAGATAGGATGCAAAGCTGGGCTGAAAAATGGCAAATGGAGTTTAACCCTGATAAATGTGAGGTGATTCATTTTGGTAGGACAAATTTAAATGTGGATTACAGGGTCAAAGGTAGGGTTCTGAAGACTGTGGAGGAACGGAGAGATCTTGGGGTCCATATCCACAGATCTCTAAAGGTTGCCACTCAAGTGGATAGAGCTGTGAAGAAGGCCTATAGTGTGTTAGCTTTTATTAACAGGGGGTTGGAGTTTAAGAGCTGTGGGGTTATGCTGCAACTGTACAGGACCTGGTGAGACCACATTTGGAATATTGTGTGCAGTTTTGGTCACCTCACTATAAGAAGGATGTGGAAGCGCTGGAAAGAGTGCAGAGGAGATTTACCAGGATGCTGCCTGGTTTGGAGGGTAGGTCTTATGAGGAAAGGTTGAGGGAGCGAGGGCTGTTCTCTCTGGAGCGGAGGAGGCTGAGGGGAGACTTAATAGAGGTTTATAAAATGATGAAGGGGATAGATAGAGTGAACGTTCAAAGACTATTTCCTCGGGTGGATGGAGCTATTACAAAGGGGCATAACTATAGAGTTCGTGGTGGGAGATATAGAAAGGATATCAGAGGTAGGTTCTTTACGCAGAGTGGTTGGGGTGTGGAATGGACTGCCTGCAGTGATAGTGGAGTCAGACACTTTAGGAACATTTAAGCGGTTATTGGATAGGCACATGGAGCACACCAGGATGATAGGGAGTGGGATAGCTTGATCTTGGTTTCAGATAAAGCTTGGCACAACATCGTGGGCCGAAGGGCCTGTTCTGTGCTGTACTGTTCTATGTTCTAATTAATGCTGGATCAATTGATAATTTTAAATTTACGATTAGTAGCTTTTTGTTAATTAAAGATATGAAGGGATATATGGCAAAGGCTGGTATATGGAATTAGGTTGCAGAACAGCCATAACCACACTGAACAGGTTCATAGAATCATAGAAACCCTACAGTACAGAAAGAGGCCATTCGGCCCATCGAGCCTGCACTGTCCATAATCCCATAATTGTGGTTAAATCATTCTATGCCGTCAGTCCTGCCTCAAAATGAATCTTATTGTCTCATATTAACAACTGCATGTTTCCATGAATAAAGCTGTTTTTTTTTCTTGCAAACTGATGACAAGCTGATACATGATACAGGGCAGCACGGTAGCTCAGTGGTTAGCACTGCTGCTTCACAGCAGTGCTAATCCCGGGTTCGATTCCCGGCTCGGGTCACTGTCTGTGTGGAGTTTGCACATTCTCCTCGTGTTTGCGTGGGTTTCCTCCGGGTGCTCCGGTTTCCTCCCACAGTTCAAAGATGTGCGGGTTAGGTTGATTGGCCAGGTTAAAATTGCCCCTGAGATGTGTAGGTTAGAGGGATTAGCGGGTAAATATGTGGGGGTAGGGCCTGGGTGGGATTGTGGTCGGTGCAGACTCGATGGGCCGAATGGCCTCCTTCTGCACTGTAGGGTTTCTATTCTATGATTTCTATGATATCAGCTTAAAATGTGATAGTTGGGATGAATGAATGTAATAGCTGTGGATTCTTCCAACTGATTTAGGAAATTTAAATAGAATCCCCATCGTACTCTTGCTGAAAAAGGACAGTATCATTTATGTAACTATTCAAAGTACTTCCTCTTTCGCTTCTTCCTTCTTGCTCCATTTCGAGGAATTTAAGATGCACCATTTAATGTTCCTCAGCAAAACAAATAGTGGGGGATTTACTGTTCCCTTTTTCAGGGGGTGTGAAAGACAGAGTGGACAGAGAATAGCGTGAGAGGCCCAAAATGGCTTTTGGGATTTTCCCTTGCAATTGTTCCCCTCCCCAGCCAGTGACATAACGGAATTCCTGACCCAAGGGCACTCCAACATGAACCATGACAGGTCCCCCACGACATGCACCTGGTGAGCAGAAACTGTCGGAGATGCACTGGTGAGTACTGCCTCCTGCGAAAGAGTGTCATGCCCGGAGAGTATCTTAGCACTGCCCCTTGGCACTGCCTGGGCAATGCCAGTGAGCAGTGCCAGTGGACACGGCCGTGGGTGGGGGAGGGGGAAGGAGTGTTGCGGGGAGAAGGTTGGTGTGTGTGTGGGGGGATGCCGTAGTGGTGGTGGGGCACAGAATTCTGTGAGGGAAGTGCTGGGGAAAGTTCCTTGGGGCGGGGCGGTGGGGGTGTGGCGGGGGGGTGGCGGTGGGGCGGGGGGGGTGGCGGTGGGGGGGGGGGTGGCGGGGGGGTGGCGGTGGGGGGGGGTGGCGGGGGGTGGGGGGGGCAGGGAGGGGCGGTGGCGGGGGGTGGGTGGGGGGGGTGGGGGGGGTGGGTGGGGCAGGGGGGGTGGGGGGGTGGTAGAGGGTCTTTTGCTTTTTATTCATTTACATCAGAGCGCCCTTTCATTTAAAAAGCTAAGTTGCTGACTGGGTGGGCAATTTATTTTCCAAAGTGTCTAAAAATCTGGCAGGAAAAGCAGGCGGTGCAGCTGGTGGGTTGCCCTCCGCTTTTTCCACTCGAGATGACATTGTCAAAAATTGGCAAAATTCCACCCTGGACTTTGTTGCCGTCCAGTTCTCATGCTTCTGTTTAAAGGCAGGATCAAGTTGTCGATTTCCTTTTGACAAATGAGCGACAGCAAACAGCAGCCTGTTTTATACTCCACCAAACTTTCTCCTGCAGTTCCTTTCCTGGGGTGCACTGTTGGAGAACAGAGACCACTCCATCTGACGAAGGAGCAGTGCTCCGAAAGCTTATGGTATTTGCTACCAAAGAAACCTGTTGGACTTTAACCTGGTGTTGTGAGACTTCTTACGTTCCTTTCCTGGGACAGATTTCTATCCCAGTTGGCCACTTCCAGCCCCTGCTTGCTGCTACCCTTGTTTGCATAACCTACAGGAGCAGGTGAATCACTAGCTATGCTTCAGAAGGTTGAGCTCCCCTTCACAAAGCAGCAAGTTTGGGACAACTGCCAAACAGCTGTGGGCAGTGATCAAAAAGGAAATTTTCTGCTGACTAACAGAGGCCGCTGCCAAATACGTCCTACCATCATGGTCCACTTGTTGGATCTATTTCTCATCCACTACTTCAAAGACTCCCATTTGATGATCATTCTGCCACTCCTTCATGCAGGTAACCGTAGCTCATTATATTTAACATTCCTACATCTCTGAGTCCGCCAGGAATGTTCACCTTCCAGGAATCTCACACCTCAGGCCTCCCCCTCACTTCCTGTTACAGTTAAGCAGCAGCATTAATGACTGAATAGGCAATGACTTTGGAATGCTAATTTGCTCCCCGCTTGCTTATGTTGGAGCCTCGTTCATGGTCCGAACTCTGCACTTCAATATTTGAATGGTGGGGCAGAGCAGAAAATGGGGCTGCATGAACCCCTGACCCTTTTCCTTCCACTGCGGGTGGAAAACCTGGTTAAAACTGAGGCCACTGTATTGATGCAAAGGGAAAGAATTTCCTCTGAAATCAGGTGGTACAGAGGCAGAAGGAAAAGTGGGCAAGGCGGTGCACCACCAACTCAATGCCACAACCTTGACTTTCAGCACTGCTTCTCAAGGTGAGCTAGCTGTTGGCTAGCTGTCTCTTCACCCCTCCATCACATAATAAATTTATAACATTATTTTTATGGGAAAATCAGCTCCGACTTACAACATTTCGACTTAGGACGTGGTTTTCAGGAACCAATTATGTTGTCGTCCGAGGACTGCCTGTATCTCAGGTGTACAATGCAAAATTCTTTTCTACTATGGAGGTTGTAACACTCATAAATGTTTTATAAAAATCCAAACCAAATAAGCCACAGAACTTGCACCCATGGTGTCTCCCTACCAGAGATCTTTGACTTTCTTCTGCACACTACAGTATTACTTGCACTTGGGTATGATAATATGCGTTCGGAAGCAAGTTTTAAATGATCATTTGACATCTGAAAGTGACCAACTGAGGGAGCCGACCAGAAACCACACCAATTACCAACATTTATTTACCTGCAAGTATTGAAACCACATCAATTTCTAACAGCAACCATTCAGTTGACATCACTGTTGAACTGACATGGAATGATGCTGAATTAGCGATTGGCTGGCTTCACATGTGCTTACAGCTAATAAATTGGCCTATTTAAGTTATTCACTCCATCACACATACACACCGTTATACATTTTGTTATGAAAGCCACGGGGGATCGTCAATAGATCTCCCCGTTACCCTTGTTGAATATGAGCTCCGCTATCAGGCTCACCCAATAAGGAAGCAGCAGTGGGGGTTCAAAACCAGCTGGCTCCACTCAGGCCTACAGTGGATTGACTCGAGACTGATCTGCACTCTGTAGCCACTGAAAGGTGTTCAGGTATCACTGTAAATAAAAGGGTGATGGTGATGGAAGACTGGCCTCGGTAAGATTATTATATTGGCGACGAGGAGTAAAGTGAGTTTTTTCTTCCCTCCAGATCATCTTTGCTGTCGAGACAAGTATCCTCCAGTAAGAAAAATGCCTCTTTTCAGGAACATTGAAGCCTATGATGCAAGCATAGAAGATTGGGCCCAGCACACAGAGAGCATGCATTACTTTCTTCAGGCCAATAGTATTGAGGGGGACGAGAAGCAGAAAATAGTCCTGTTGATGACATGTGGAGTCCCCATCTTCAGTGTAATGAAAAGCCTGACCTACCTGGATGCCCCTGACTCCAAAACCTTTAATGAATTGGTGGATCTGGTTAAAAGCTATTATGACCCAAAACCTTCCACAATACTCCAATGATACCACTTTAACACAGCAGGGCGAACCCCTGGGGAATCTGTCACCGAATCTATGACCTGGCTGCGAAAATTGGCAGAGCACTGTGAATTCGGGCCACCCCTGAATGACATGTTACGAGATAGACTGGTCTGTGAAAATAACGAGGTGACACTCCAAAACAATTAATGGCAGAACCCAACTTGGATCTAAAGGAAGTCATTGAGATAGCTCTATCATAGAAGAATGCAGAAAAAGGAGCTCAGGAACTACAGGGAACATCACTCAGCAGTGTCCTCCGATTGGAGGAGGGACCTCATGCAATATCCATCCCTCAACTGAGAATGATGGTATCAGTAAAATATCCCAGAATCCCTAGCAGGTGGAACCCGAGTCGCATCACCAGGCAGTCAAGGGAAGTCAGGGTCAGCCTTCAGATTCCTAGAGAGCCTATTCCAGAAGGTTGTAGATGCCAGATGGCAGACTATTGCAAGTGCTGTAGATGACTACAATTGAGGCTAAGAGATAGGGACAGTCAAAATGCATCCTGTTTCAAGCAAAATGGCCAGTACCAGACCATACTTTGCAGAAAGGCCCACAACTATGGACAAAGCAATTAAATCACATCTCCAGACAAAGGTTGCCCCCATAATGGTGGAATTGTTAGTAAATGGCCACCCATTGAAAATGGAAGTGGATACGGGAGCTGCAGTCTCTGTATTTGCCTCTGGGCTGGTATTCAGCTCCTGAACTTTGAAAGCACAAAGGCCAGGCTGGCCACCTACACAGGAGAACCATTACAGATAAAAGGCACCACGGCGACTCTAGAGGCTTTCAAGTAGCAGTCGGCTCGATATCCACTCATCATTGTATGGGGACAAGGAAGTAGCCTTGTGGGGAGAGATTGGCTGCAATGCCCTAGACTGAACTGACTGGTGATCTTTATGCTAAGTGCGGGGGAACTGTACAAAGTCATCAATAAGTACCTGAAGTCTTCAAAGAAGGACTTTGGAAAATAAGAGGAGGCGAAGCCAAAATTTATGTCGACCCCAATGCTATGCCAAAGTATTTTTGAGTGAGACCAGTTCCATACTCCTTATTGGAAAAGGTAGAGTCAGAACTAGAATGCCTGGAAAATGTGGGCAGTTTAAGGCCCGTTTGGTCGCGGAGTAAACTACACTTATTGTTCCTGTCCTTAAGCTGGATAATTTGGACCAACTTTGCGGAGACTATAAGCTTATGGTCAACAGGGTTTCTAAACTTGACAGATATCCCATGCTCCAGATTGAAGACCTGTACACCAGGTTATCAGAGGACAAACATTTTCGAAGTTGCACATAAGCCGTGCATATCTCCAACTTGAATTGGACGAGCTTTCCTGAAAATACAAAACGATTGACACACACTATATGAGTACACTTGCCTGATTTTTGGGGTCTTGTCTGCATGTGCCATTTTTTGATGGGACATGGAGAACAGACACCAAGGTTACCTCAGGTAGCAGTGTACCTGGATGATGTCTTGGTCACAGGAACTTTGGAGTGCAAACACCTAGTGAACCTGGAAGAGGTCTTACGGTGATTTTCAGAGGTTGGGGTATGCCTGAAAAGGGAAAAATGTGTCTTCCAAGCAGTGCTGTGACCTATTTAGGCTGTCGCTTGGATGGCAAGGGCCTTCATCTGGTGGAAGACAAGGTGAGGGCCATTAAAGAGGTGCCAACTTCCAAGGAACCCCTTTCCTGTAGTTAGTGAATTATTATGGGAAGTTTATTCTTAATTTAACATCTTCGCTCCCCCACCACCACCCGCCCCACCACCCCCCCACCCCGCACCCGCATGGCCTCCTATGGAAATGTCAAAGGTGGTCTTGGGGGGCACCGCAGCTGGACAGCAGCTTTCACAGCAGCTTTTACCCTCCAATTTATTGACTCATTTTGATCCCAAAAGGATCTTATCTTAACAAGCGAAGCCTCCCCTTGCAGGGTTGGGGCAGTACTGGCACATTGCTGGAGAGATGGGACAGAGAAGCCTATTGCGTTTGCATCTAGGAACCTCTCGAATGCTGAACAGAGATATTCCCAGATCGAAAAAGATGGGTTGGCAGTTGCCTTCAACGTTAAAATAGTCCATCAATATACCTACAGTAGACACTTTTTCATAGTGACCAATCACTACGATTTCATGAACCATTGCTGGGACTTTTTAAAGACAGTAAGAAGTCTCACAACACCAGGTTAAAGTCCAACAGGTTTATTTGGCAGCACTAGCTTTCGGAGCCCCAAGCCCCTTCTTCAGGTGAGTGAGGACTCGTGTTCATAAACAGGGCATATGAAGACACAAACTCAATTTACAAGATAATGGGTGGAATGTGAGTCTTTACAGGTAATCAAATCTTAAAGGTACAGACAATGTGAGTGGAGAGAGGGTTAAGCACAGGTTAAAGAGATGTGTATTGTCTCCAGACAGGACAGTTAGTGAGATTTTGCAAACCCAGGCAAGTCGTGGGGGTTACAGATAGTGTGACATGAACCTAAGATCCCGGTTGAGGCCGTCCTCATGTGTACGGAACTTGGCTATCAGTCTCTGCTCAGCGATTCTGCGTTGTCGTGTATCATGAAGGCCGCCTTGGAGAACGCTTACCCGAAGATCAGAGGCTGAATGCCCGTGACTGCTGAAGTGTTCCCCGATTGGAAGGGAACACTCCTGCCTGGTGATTGTTAATTCTTTACTCAGAGAATGGTTGGGGTGTGGAATGGACTGCCTGCTGTGATGGTGGAGTCGGACACTTTAGGAACTTTCAAGCGGTTATTGGATAGGCATATGGAGCACACCAGAATGATAGGGAGTGGGATAGCTTGATCGTGGTTTTGGACAAAGCTCGGCACAACATCGAGGGCCGAAGGGCCTGTACTGTGCTGTACTGTTCTATGTTCTATGTTCTATGAACGGTGTTCATTCATTCATTCGCCGGGCTCTTTTGGGCTCCATGTTCCTAATTACGGTTGACGCGCATTCCAAATAGTCGGAGATACATTGTATGAGCTCCACAACTTTGCATGCTACCATTGAGAAACTATGACAAAGTTTCTGCATGCATGGGATACTTGAAGTCCTAGTCTCTGACATGGTATTACCTTTACTAGCACCAACTCTCACACTTTCATGCTTTCCAATGGAATCAAACACATTAGGATAGCATCCAATCACTCGTCATCGAATGGGTTGGCTATACGAGTAGTGCAGACTTTTAAGCTCAGCATGAAGAAGCAACCTGGAGTATCCATAGCGACCAAACTGGCACAATGTTTATTTGACTATCAGGCTACCCCTCACACAACAACAGGAATCACCCCAGAGGAATTATTAATGGGATGCAATTTCAGAATTTTGGCCCAGTGACAGTGAAAAAACTTCCAGATTGTGATGTTCCCATGTATCTGCAGCCCCTGTCCTTCTCGGAATTGGCATAGGTTTAGAAGGTGCTGTTAAAGGTGCCTCGGTGAGTTCCTACAGTGCATCCTGTAAATGGTAAGCACTTCTGCTACTGTGCATTGGTGTAGAGGGAATGAATGCTTGTGGATGGGGTGCTAATCAAGTAAACTGCTTTGTTCTGGATGGTGCAAAGCTTCTTGAGTGTTGATGGATCTGCATTCACCTCGACAAATGGAGAATATTCTAACACATATCTAATTTATGCTCTGTTGATGTTGAACTGACTTTGAGGAGTTAGGAGTTGAGTTAATTGCCACAGAATTCATGGCCTCCAACCTTGTAGCTACAGTAGCGATATGATTCATTCACTTAAGTTTCTGGCCAATGGCAACCTCCAGGGTGGTGATACTGGGGGATGCACCATTGGTAATGCCGTTGAGTGTCAAGGGAAATGCATATAGTTTCCCTTGTTGGAGGTGGTCATTGTCTTGCCATGAATGTTACTTGCAGACAGAATGTTGTTGGCTCCCATTGCCTTTAACTGTGTGAAGTGCCTTCAGTTGGTTTTTGATGTAATTTGGAATGAATTGAATGGGCTGAAGACCTGCATCTATGATGTTGCGGATCTCAGAAGGAAGTTAAGTTGAATCATTCACATGGCCTTTCTGGCTAAAGATTGTTGCAAATGCTTCAGCCTTGTCTTTTGCACTATTGTGCTCAACTCATAATTGAAGATGCGAATGTTTCTGGACCATTCACCTCTGATTGGTTGTTTCATTGTCCACTATCATTCATGATTGTTGTTTCAGGTGCCTAGGTCAATGCCAGGGTGGTCCATCTGATTTTATTCTAATTTGATTTATTCTTATGATGAAAATGGATACAGGTAAACAATTTGCAGATTGTCTTTTCAGGACATAGATCTGCCATTACTGAGAAGCTCTTATTCTAATTATTCCTTTCATGCAACTAAAAAAATACTCCTGCGGTATGTTTTTTGCTTTAGTGATATGCAGAGCGAGGACAGTCATTATGCATTGTGGAGGGTACACTCAAAAACATGTTTTGAAGGTCAAAGCTGTAACATTAACTTCATCATTTTCTGTGTTTTGTTCACTAATGGCTATAAAAATGTTCCAAAGGCTTTTTTTGAAATAAGGAGCCTCAAACTGCTCAACAAGGTGGTTTTCCCTTGACCTGTAATTCGAGTTGTGTACCATTTAACGTATCAACCATTTAGAAATATTTGTTGTATCTACAGCAAAGAGATGATACAACAAGGGGACCCTTGCTGTTTGTCATTTTCATAAATGACCTGGATGAGGAAGTGGAGGGATGGGTTGGTAAGTTTGCTGACGACACCAAGGTAGGTGGTGTTGTGGATAGTTTGGAGGGATGTCAGAAGTTGCAGCGAGACATAGATAGAATGCAAGACTGGGCGGAGAAGTGGCAGATGGACTTCAACCCGGATAAGTGTGTGGTGATCCATTTTGGCAGATCCAATGGGATGAAGCAGCAGTATAATATGAAGGGTACCATTCTTAGCAGTGTAGAGGATCAGAAGGACCTTGGGGTCCGGGTCCATAGGACTCTTAAATCGGCCTCGCAGGTGGAGGATGCGGTCAAGAAGGCGTACGGCGTACTGGCCTTCATTAATCGAGGGATTGAGTTTAGGAGTCGGGAGATAATGCTGCAGCTTTATAGGACCCTGGTTAGACCCCACTTGGAGTACTGCACGCAGTTCTGGTCACCTCATTACAGGAAAGATGTTGAAGCCATTGAAAGGGTGCAGAGGAGATTTACAAGGATGTTGCCTGGATTGGGGGGCATGCCTTATGAGGATAGGTTGAGGGAGCTTGGTCTCTTCTCCCTGGAGAGACGAAGGATGAGAGGTGACCTGATAGAGGTTTACAAGATGTTGAGAGGTCTGGATAGGGTAGACTCTCAGAGGCTATTTCCAAGGGCTGAAATGGTTGCTACGAGAGGACACAGGTTTAAGGTGCTGGGGGGTAGGTACAGAGGAGATGTCAGGGGTAAGTTTTTCACTCAGAGGGTGGTGGGTGAGTGGAATCGGCTGACGTCGGTGGTGGTGGAGGCAAACTCGTTGGGGTCTTTTAAGAGACTTCTGGATGAGTACATGGGATTTAATGGGATTGAGGGCTATAGATAGGCCTAGAGGTGGGGATGTGATCGGCGCAACTTGTGGGCCGAAGGGCCTGTTTGTGCTGTGGCTTTCTATGTTCTATGTTCTATGTTCTAAATCTGATTCATAAAGGTGAGATCATGAGAGGCCATTATTTGCATGCTGAAAAAAAAATCAATCTCAATGCATGTGATTTAGTTTCTATAGCAGGTAGTTATTGATTTTCATAAAGCATGTTAATAGGATAGGATATTTGAACCTTTTTTATGATTTGTGAGCTTCTCAAAAGGATTTAGCCAAACAAAATGTCCTCACTGATATACAACATGAATCCAACTGCATCGATTTCCAATCTCTGAATAATCTTCAGTTAGTGATGATTTATTCAACAGCAAATTTTCATTTGGCTGATTGCTATTAAAATCCTTCAAACAGGGACAGGTTTCCCTTTGGGCCAGGCATTAGTATTCTTTGAATGGAACAAAAATAAAAAGAACAAAAGCAGCGACTGTTCATTCAAATTCACCAAACAAAATGACAGATTACCAAGTCAATTGTTCAGATTGTGAATAACTTGATTCCTTCAGTAAACTCACATTCAAAGGAAATTCACAAATTGTTATTTCATTTTTATGATAACTTACACATTGTAAATATTAATTGTTTGATTATCTGATGAGCAAACTAACCTTGGACTCAGTTAGGAGCTTAACAAGAAAACATTTTTTGAAATATGCACTTAATTTTATATTGCACATTGTGTGCAGACATTTACAAAAAAATCATCACAGGTGGCACAGTGGTTAGCACTGCAGCCTCACATCACATCACCAGGGTTCCGAGTTCAATACCGGCCTTGGGTAACTGGTCTGTGTGGAATTTGTACATTCTCCCCATGTCTGTGTGGGTTCCCTCCAGGTGCTCCGGTTTCCTCCCACAATCTGAAAGACGTGAAGCTTGAGTTGATTCGTCATGGTAAATTGCTCCTTAGTGTCCCAATATATATACATAGGTTAGTGAGTTAAATACGTGGGGTTATGGGGTAAACCTGGGTAAGAGTTGGTGTGGACTCCATGGGCCAAATAGCCTCCTTCTGCACTGTAGGGATTCTAAGTTGTCCCTATTTACAATGCTGGGAGTCCGTATACTGGGAGTTCCTATACTGGGATTTCCTATGGGGAGGGTTCATAGAATCATACATTGCAGAAGAGGCACTTTGGCCCATTGTGTTTGCATCGACACATGAGAAACGCCTGACCTCTCACCGCAAACTCTCACCTAATCCCATTTATCAGCACTTGGCCAATAGCTTTGAATGTTATGATGTGCCAAGTGCTCATCCAGATACTTTTTAAAGGATGTGAGGCAACCCACCTTTACCACCTCCCAGGCAACGCATTCCAAACTGTCACCACCTCTGGGTAAAAAATCCCCCCCTAAATCTCCCGCTCCTCACCTTGAACATGTGTCCCCTTGTGACTGACCCTTCAACTAAGGGGGACGGCTGCTCCTTATCCTCTCTGGCAATGCCCCTCATGATCTTGTACACCTCGATTAGGTCACCCCTCAGTGTTCTCTGCTCCAGCGAAAACAAGATGTGGAGATGCCGGCGTTGGACTGGGGTGAACACAGTAAGAGTTTTAACAACACCAGGTTAAAGTCCAACAGGTTTATTTGGTAGCAAATACCATAATAAGCAAATACCAACGAAAACAACCCAAGGTTATCCAACCTCTCTTCATAATTTAAATGTTCCGCCCCAGGCAGCATCCTGGTGAACCTCCTCTGCACCCGCTCCAGTGCAATCACATCCTTCCGATAATGTGGCGACCAGAACTGCACACAGTACTCTCGCTGTGGCCTCACCAAAGTTCTGTACAACTCCAAAATGACTTCCCTGCTTTTGTAATCTATGCCTCGATTGATAAAGGCAAGTGTCCCATATGCCCTTTTCACCACCCTACTAACATGCCCTTCCGCTTTCAGAGATTTATGGACAAACACGCCAAGGTCCTTTTGTTGCATAAAACTTCCTAGTTTTGGAAGTAAAACTTCCAAATGTTGTTCATGCTGTTCATTGAATACTTCCTTATCAAATTACTCCTTCCAAAGTGTATTACTTCCTATACTGGGATTCCATATACTGGAAGTTCCTATACTAGAAGTTCTTACACTGGGAATCCCTATATTAGGAGTTTCTATACTGGGAGTTCCTATACAGTGAGTTCCTATTCTGGAAGCTCCTTTACTGGGAGTCTCCTGTATTGGGAGTCCCTATACTGGAAGTTCCTATACTGGGAGTCCCTATACTGAGAGTCTCCAGTATTGGGAGTCCCTATACTGGAAGTTCCTATATTGGGATCTATATCATATTTATTTCTCATCTAAGCTGGGCCAATTCTTTCTTCTTTGACGAGCAATAATCAATGCCACTAAATAAATATTCTCATAACTATTAAAACTGAAAGATTTTGTGATGTAAAACCTGGCGGTAATTTTCAAAGTTTTTATCACTGATAGCCAACCTCCATCGACAGTGAACATTAGAAACCCCACTCCAGCTCCTAAACTACATTGCAAAATATGAATCAGCGCCTGTTTGTAATATATATAAATGATTTGGAGGAAAATGTAACTGGTTTGATTAGGAAGTTTGCGGACGACACAAAGGTTGGTGGATTTGTGGATAGCGATGAGGACCATCAGAGGATACAGCAAGATATAGATCAGTTGGAGACTTGGGCGGAGAGATGGCAGATGGAGTTTAATCCGGACAAATGTGAGGTAATGCATTTTACCAGGATGTTGCCTGGTATGGAGGGCATTAGCTATGAGGAGAGGTTGGGGAAACTTGGTTTGTTCTCACTGGAGTGACGGAGGTTGAGGGGAGACCTGATAGAAGTCTACTAGATTATGAGAGGCATGGACAGAGTGGATAGTCAGAAGCTTTTTCCTAGGGTGGAAGAGTCAATTACTAGGGGGCATAAGTTTAAGGTGCGAGGGGCAAGGTTTAAAGGAGATGTACGAGGCAGATTTTTTACACAGGGAGTAGTGGGTGCCAGGAACTTGTTGTTGGGGGAGGTAGTAGAAGCGGATACGGTAGTGACTTTTAAGGGGCATCTTGACAAGTACATGAATAGGATGGCAATAGAGGGATATAGTCCCCGGAAGGGTAGGGGGTTTTAGTTAAGTCGGGCAGTATGGCCGGTGCAGGCTTGGAGGGCCGAAGAGCCTGTTCCTGTGCTGTAATTTTCTTTGTTCATTGTTCTTTGTTCTTTGTTTCTCTTTCGCAGTGCCAGTGGGTATATGTAAATTGTGTAGCATTTGTATTCTTAGTCCTGATCCTGGTGTTTACAGCTTCTTTTAATGTATATTGCAAAGAAACAGCTTCTATCTTTCTCATTTACTCAGAAGCAAACTCCAAATTGCTGACACAATTTATGTCAAAAGGAGAACAGCCTCAGTCGTATAATTGCTGTCCAGTTTTAATCCTGTGAAAGCAGATAATACACTTGAAGTCACATCAGAAAAATTAAATCCTCTTTACACTACATGAAAATATTGACGTTTTTTTATCACGTCAATGAAACTCTTTAATGGTAGCTAATATTGCAAATTTTTAGGCTTTAGTTTTCACAGTGAATTGTGCCCGGATTAAATTCCAGTGCCATGGAATGCATAAACGCAATATTTAACTGCAGCCAAAAGAAAAAAAAGTCTTTTGAGTTATTTTAAAAGCCAGTTTGAAGGCCACATTCTGATGTTAATTCTAACTTCAGCAAGTTTGCATCCAAGAAGTCCCTGCAAGAGATTTAAATTCAGTGAGCGTTAAGGCTAACACCTACAAAAATAAAGCCAAAATAAGCCAGAAGTAAAGCAGCTCATAAAAATGCGGCTTGGTAATTTTGCTTGCAGGAGCTGGATTTATCGCCCAACCCCTGATAATGCAGATCAGGAGTTGCCAAGAGAAACCCAAAATAATTTTGAAGGTGATTCTCTTCCAGCGTTTCTTAAAGGTTGGGAGGAACAGAATGTTTCTTCCTGGTCCTTCATGCCAACATGATCTCTCCTGTTCAGGATCTACCCCACCCCCCACCACTCCCACTCCTCCACTCTGTCCCCGCCCTCCCCCCTCCCCACCCCTAATATCTCCTTGGTGCATCCTCTCTAGCTGGCTTTCCTGCCTGACAGCTAGACAACTGTAATGTCCTAATGATGTTAGGGGTTGTGTATTTTAAACAAGATGTGGAGATGCCGGCGTTGGACTGGGATAAACACAGTAAGGAGTCTAACAACACCAGGTTAAAGTCCAACAGGTTTATTTGGTAGCAAACGCCACTAGCTTTCGGAGTGCTGCTCCTTCGTCAGGGAGTGGAAGATCTGCTCATAAACAGCATGATGTGGAGATGCCGGCGTTGGACTGGGGTAAACACAGTAAGAGTTTTAACAACACCAGGTTAAAGTCCAACAGGTTTATTTGGTAGCAAATACCATTAGCTTTCAGAGCGCTGCTCCTTCGTCAGATGGAGTGGAAATCTGCGAGAGTGGAAATCTGCGAGAGCATCTGACGAAGGAGCAGCGCTCTGAAAGCTAATGGTATTTGCTACCAAATAAACCTGTTGGACTTTAACCTGATGTTGTTAGACTCCTTACTGTATTTTAAACAAAACAGAAAAGATGTGGTTTGCACACATAGATTCAAGCTAACAAGAACAGATTTATTTCAAGCAGGTCTTGCCTGTACAGAGTACAAACTGAAACTAAAAGCAGCACCCTAAGGAAATCACCATCAAGTCATGTGATCAGCTGTGAAAACAATCTGCAACCACTTAAACATTAACAACAATGTCTCAGTCTAGCCAGCTGTCGGGCAAGGAAGGGAATTTGAAAAATTCTAACAAGGTTCTTCCTGATATTCCTGAGTTTCTTAACTGTTAGCAAACACTCACAGTCCCTTTCCCCCTCCCTGTAATTATTGGGACCATTGCCTTCTTCCATTTACTGCTGATCACCGCTCCTTCCACCTTGCATTTCCAAACACATTTGGCATGGACTGGGCACGAGGAATGATCCGTTTCTGGCTTGGATAGACCAGACACATTTTATATTAGTTCTTGGGTTTCAGTTGAGTTGGACAATGAGCTGCAGATGCTTGCTACATATTCTTTGGAGGCTCGTTGGCAAAATGTTTGAGCAGTAATTTCACAGAAGAATCTGCCAGAAAGCTTGCACGAGAGCAGCATTCCTAACTTCTGGAGGCCTGCTGGAAATTATGCCCGATAAACGAGTAGGCTTCTAGTTCCTGATGTGATTGAATGGGAAGATACCCAGGTCCAATGCTAAAGAGTCCCAGGAGCTCTAACCTCCTCGGCCTGAAATTCAGGCTAGAGGGTATGGTTTGCACTTGTCCCATAACATACTGTCCCCTACCGCATATCCACAATCTGATCCTTGTTAAAATCAGCCCAATGATTTTTGATGTGAAAACTGTCTTTCCTAGAAAGATCTATCAGATCAGATGAGCACTCACATGTATTTAAAATATAATATTGAAACTGACTAGAAAAATGTCAAATCAAAAGAAATGGTTAGAGAATAATCCAAGATAATTCTGAAAGTTATACTTTTATAGCCATTTATCCTTTATGGGATTAAGACCCGGATAATTAGAGCTGGAATCTGTAATGTCAAAGCCAAAAAAAGGTTCACAGCCAAAAGAACTTCATTCCTATACTTCAAATACTGCAACATTAGTACAGTGTTTAAAGGGGCACTTATTTCCTACAGAATAGAATCCCCACAGTGCAGAAAGAGGCCATTCAGCCCATCTTGTCTGCACCAACAACAATCCGTTCCAGGCCCTATTCCTGTAATCTCACATATTTACCCTGACACTAAAGGGCAATTTAATATGGCCAATTAACCTAACCTGCACATCTTTGGACGGTGGGAGGAAACCCATGTGAACACAGAGAGAATGTATAAACTTCACACAGACAGTGACCCGAGGCCGGAATTGAACCCGGGTCCCTGGTGCTGTGAGGCAGCAGTGCTAACCACTGTGCCACCGTGCCACCACAGAGCTCATAAAATGTTGGTAACTGTGCAGAGCTGGACCTAAATACACGTTAAGGCCTTTGTTGATGCATGTTTTTAATGCTTACTTTAAGATTTGATTTTTAAGATTGACATGTTCAAAGCTTTCTTCAGTTAATTTTCTGATCTAACAGAATCTGCTCTGGTCCATTAGTCTCTCTGAGCCTGAGAGTTATTGCTATGCAAGTTAATACTCAGTGATAATCAGTGTTGTTGATAGCTGCACCCTGGAATTCAAATGTTGTTGATGGACAACAATAAATTGCTTTTTCCATAACATCCTATTTATAAGCTATTTTAGTTCACCATATCTCAGTTGGGGGCTCTTATAGGACAGAGGCCTGTGCCAGATCTATAAAAAAACACTTATCAAGAAGGACAGGTTTGTAAGAGTTTTTCCTGTTCCTACAATTTTTAAGTTATTAAATGATATTGAATTAAATTTACCACCTATTACCTTGAATTGATTAGCATTGTTTATATCTGAATTTTCCCAAGTGGCACAGTGTGGCTCACAGCGCCAGGGACCCGGGTTCGATTCCCGGCTTGGATCACTGTCTGTGTGGAGTTTGCACGTTCTCCACGTGTCTGCGTGGGTTTCCTCCGGGTGCTCCAGTTTCCTCCCACAGTCTGAAAGACATGCTGGTTAGGTGCATTGACCCCAACAGGTGCTGGAGTGTGGCGACTAGGGGAATTTCACATTAACTTCATTGCAGTGTTAATGTAAGCCTTATTTGTGACTAATAAACTTTAACTATCATGGGTGTTCCTCAAGAATCTGTCCTTAACCCTTTTGTGTTTCTCACCTACATGTTACCCCTGAATGACATCATCCGAAAACAAGTGTCAATTTCCATAGGTAAACTGATGATACCCAACTGTACATCACCAACACTCGGCCACTACACTCTCTAAATTGTCAGACTGCTTGACTGACATGCACCGGATGTGTAGAAATATCCTCCAATTAAATGGCGTGGAACGACTAAAGCTATTCTCTATTTTCTTGCCATCGACTCCATCCATCTCCCTGACAACTTTCTGTGACTGGCTTGACTATTTGTAACCTTGGTCTTACACTTGGCGCAAATATACTCAGAGTACAGGTCAATGTGTTTTCTGCCTCAGGACTGATGCACAACGGGTTCCATGTGAACAAAATTCAATGTTTTTAAAATGTTCACAGCCTCATGGATCAGAGGCAGAGTTCCAGTGAAACACAACATGCCCAGGCACAAAGCCCCGACCAATGGGGTGGGGAGGGTCATGGCACATGCCGGCCGGTACCTGGGCACCAATCAGAACCTGACAGCCCTGCATTTGCTGATAGGCTCAACAAATACAAATGATCCTATCAGCAGGCAATGCAGAGCGACATCATACTCTGATTGGTCCAGTTCCCTTAGAGCGGGAAACACTGATGAACTAGGAGGGAGCGAGGCAGCAGCCACGCTGAAGATCTTCTGTGTTTACTTAAATAACTTTTTTGCGAATTGGCGAAAAAAACCACGAGGGATGGAAGTGGTGCGTTAGCCAGCTGGTTGGGACTGGAAAACAAGCCATCATCGAGGGAAGCAGGGACAACTCGGCCCCCAGGCCAGGGCTGAGGAGGGCTGGGCAGGCCAGAGCCAGACAGTCAGCAGCAAGTTGAGGTCATCGAGGTGAGGCGTGAGGCACCACCGGGGCCGGGCACCTCATGACAGTTTGTCACTTTACATGAAAAAGTTTGAGGTATTGAACAGTGCACAAACTGCACATTCATCCTCATGCGCCATAAGTATAGGTGAATTATCTGATGACTTAGACTTGACGATTTCTGGAGAAACCACATCACCTGAAAATTTGCACATGAAGTGGAATCTGAAATGGCAATAGGATAAGGAGGTATTTCTTTTTTGAAGTGAGGGAAGAAAACTACCCTGGAGACATTGTCTTATGGCCAGAATCTGTTCCACTGGGTATGATCGAATATCTTGTACTAAATAAACCAGAAAACATAGGTAATGTGGAAAATTTGAGAAAAGAGTTTGAGATTGGAGGCCAAAATCTGTCTTCATAAGTCCCATTTCTGAGGGTGAAGAGAAATGGGATAACATAAAGTTGGAATTGATTGGTTTTTCTGATATTCTTCTTGGGTAGCAGTGACAGATTAAGAATGGTTAGCAGCAGGTGAAAGGTTGTGATCCATTATATATTTGTCCTGTGCCTTTCCAGTGAGAGGGTGTGGAATAGATTGATGTGTGCAATGTAGGATATGAATAGATTGTTCAAACATTTTCCCCTCTAGCTCTCAGACTGTCCATGATCATCATGTTGTATTATTCGAAGCCACCATTCGATTACGGGTTGTATCATGATGTCAGGCGATGGTGACTTTTGAGGTTTGCTCAGAACTCTGTAAACTGACTGCAAACAAACTGCAGTCCATTGTGGTGTTAGTCTCTGGCAAATCCAACTTTGTAAACAACTTGTCTGAAGTGTCAATGACCAAAGTGGTGACTTTTGGCTTCCCAACCTCAGTCATGATTTAAAACAGGTTGGGAAGTCATTTGGAGAGCCGATGCTGACACAATGGATTCCTTCTGTGCTGCAATGATTCTGTGATTCTGTGTATATTTGGAAGATGAATCAAACTGGCCTATTAGTTCACACAAATTAGTGAAATCTGGAGGGTCCAAGGGGAATGGATTAAACTCTTTGAGATGAATTAACCTTTTGTCAGTCCCTTTATACAGAGGTCGAGGGAATATTCCGTTGTTTCTCAGGAGAAGGATGCCTGGAAAATGCAGGCAGGTATTGAATTTCTGGCTATGTTGCCATTTGGGCAATGGAAATGTAATTATAGAGGCATTAATGCTACCTGGGCCTGTGCACGGATCTTTTTTTAAGTTAAAGTTTATTTATTAGTGTCACAAGTAGGCTTACATTAACACTGCAATGAAGCTACTGTGAAAGTCCCCTAGTCGCCACACTCTGGCGCCTGTTTGGGTACACTGAGGGAGAATTTAGCATGGTGAATCCGCCTAAGCAGTATGTCTTTCGGACTGTGGGAGGAAACCAGAGCACCCGGAGGAAACCCCCACAGACACGGGGAGAATGTGCATACTCCACACAGACAGTGATCTAAGCTGGAAATCGAACCCGGTCATTGGCGTTGTGAGGCAGCAGTGCTAACCACTGTGCCATCATGCGCTTGGATCTTCTGCTGATATCAAAACTGGAGGATAATGGCTGGAGCATAAACAACAGGATCAATGTTCAGTAGTTCCATTTTTCCTGGCTGAATTGCATGTCGTCCTTCACCCTATCTGTAACTGCAACACTATATTCTGCACCCTATCCTTTCCTTCTTCTCTATGTAACCTATGCATGGTATGTTTTGTCTGTATAGCATGCAAGAAACAATACTTTTCACTATATCCCAACACCTGTGACAATAATAAATTAAATCAAATCAAATCGAACATGTTGGCTGGGATTCTCCTGTTCCTACAATGCAGCAGGCCAGGAGACAACAGAGGGAGGCCTTTAATGGGATTCGCAACCGGTGTCCAACCGAGCGCGAGTCTCCAAGGCCCTCTTCTTCAACGTAATCAGCGCCCTGCCAGAAACAGCAATTTCCACATGATGATATGGTATTCTCTGGGCCCGCAAACATCTCCCTCCCTGTGCGGTTTACAACTGCTCCCCACTAATGGGAACAGTGCCCTCACCCCGCTGGTGGGGACAGAGGCCATTGAGAATCTCCTGGGAGGCCGGGGGGGCGGGGGGTACCCCTTGGGAAGTGCCAACCTGGCAGTGCCTGCCTGACACTTAGGCACTGCCCAAGGGGCACAATGGCACTGCCCACTAGGCACCGGGCAGTGCCAGGGGGCAAGGCATACTGGCGGCAGGACCTTTTATTTTATTCATTCATGGGATATGGGCATTGCTGGCTGGCTAACATTTATTGCCCATCTCTAGTTGCCCAAGGGAAGTTGAGAGTCAACCACATTGCTGTGGCTTTGGAGTCACATGTAGGCCAGAATGGGTAAGGACATTAGTGAATCAGATGGGCTTTTCTGACAATCAACAATGGTTTCATGGTCATTAGTAGATTCCTAATTCCAGATATTTTATATTGAATTCAAATTCCATCATCTGCCGAGGCGGGATTCGAACCTGGGTTCCCAGAACATTCGCGGAGTTTCTGGATTAATAGTCTAGCGATAATACCACTAGGCCATTGTCTCCTCAGTATTTTAGGGGAGTGATCGGTCGTCAGAGGGGGGACCCACTGTCACTGCTATAGGATCGGTGGGGAGGGAAGGGGATCAGGGCTGGCAATTGGGTGGGGGGTGAAGCTGGCCATGGGGAGGTTTGGGGCTGACTATGGGGGTTTGCTGCTGGGGGGAAGATTCGGGTTGGCCCGAATTCGGGTTGGCATCTGGTATGTTAGAATGTAACCGATGATAACATTGGATCTGTTGTAGTGTGACCAATGGTAACAAGCTGTAAGGGTCAGCTGATCTAATAAACTATGTAACCAATGACAAAATGATGTGATGATCAACTGACTCAGTATAAATAAGAACCTGTTGGGAATTGTTAAATTGCTTGGAATGCCCCAGGGTGAGGCCTCAAGTGTTGGAGTAATGAAGTTTCTTCATTAAACCTTTTTCTTTGATTTATAAGTTGGAGTAGGTTTGGTTATATTTTATTGTCTGCACCTGAAGAGTTCCTTCTGGAGGATCGGTATGGTAGGTTGGCGATCAGGGAGGGAGGTGTTGGGAAGGCCAGCCATTGGGAAGGGGAGGTCTGCAATCAGGGAGAAGGGGACCTGGAAAAACATCAGAAGGCTAATGATTGGGAGGCCAGTGATTGGGGGCGGGAGGAGAGAGGGGGGGGCGGAACAGTGTGCAGGTGCCAATCTCCCCACTAACCCTAACCGCAACCGTAACCGTCACATATTGGTGCATGCGCTGTGGCCCACTCAGCACACTGATTATGGCCTCCCCAGTGGGATGAGGCCCCGCGCCCTTACCCGCACACTTACCAGTGTGAATCTCCCTGAGGCACTCTGTGAGTGTCTGAGTTTCGTTCAGGTAGGACACCCAAAAAATGGGCACGGACTTCTCCCATTTTCCCATCTGTTGGCCACTTAGTTTTTTCTGGGAGAATCCTGGCCATTGGGTTTTTTCCTCCAAATTCTTAGTATAAATGCTAGATGCAGCTAGAAGTGTTGTTGAGGTATTTCTGACTGAAGACAAATTAGAAGCTTCCTGTTTAATTCCTACTGTCAGCTTACAGTTCAGTGAAAACCTTCTGACAAGCCTCTGGTTTTTTTATTTAATTCCAGCAGACTTTATGATTCATTTTAATCTACCTACAAGACTCTTTTTTTAAGATAACTTTTCATACAAAAATATTCCTGCTGTTGATGACACAATTCAAACTTCTGCAGTTGTAGATGTTAGGTAGAGGAGAATTTGCAAGGTATCAAGGAAAATAAGTACTTCAAGGTTATATTTAGGAAATAATTTGGTGGCACAGTGGTTAGCACTGCTGCCTCACAGCGCCAGGGACCTGGGTTCAATTCCCGGCTTCAGTCATTGTCTGTGTGGAACCTGCATGTTCTCCGTGTCTGCGTGGGTTTCCTCTGGGTGGTCCGGTTTCCTCCCATAGTCCAAAGATATGCAGGTTACGTGGACTGGCCATGCTAAAAATTGCCCCTTAGTGTCAAGGGGACTAGCTAGGGTAAATGCAAGGGGTTATTGGGAGAGTGCCTGGGTGGGATTGTGGTCAGTGCAGACTTGATGGGCTGAATGGCCTCCTTCTGCACTGTAGGATTCTATATCTCAGCGCCGGGGACCTGGGTCCGATTCCCGTCTTGGGTCACTATCCGTGCAGAGTCCGCACGTTCTCCCGTGTATACGTGGGTTTCCTCTAGGAGCTCACAGTTCGAAAGATGTGCTGGTTAGGTGCATTGGCCATGCTAAATCTCCCTCAGAGTACCTGAACAGGTGCTGGAGTCTGGTGACTAGGGGATTTTCAGTAACTTCATCACAGCCTACTTGTGGCAGTAATAAATAAACTTTAAATTAATTTGTCAGCCCGCACGTAAACCCTCTTACAATTATTGAGGGAGCATCTTTTATATTTTTTCTCATAAATTCATTAATGCTTCATGGAATTCTGCTTCTTATATGGATGATTTATTTCTCCTTTGTCTATCCGTGTTGGACTAAGATGCTTCTCTGAGTTGCTGCCATTCACCCTTCTTTTTGTGAGCTGAACTGAACGATTATACTTCATCTCAGCTACTTTCACATGGTTTGGCTTTACAAATAAACCTGACAGTGGTTAATCATATCCGATAAGCCAGACAGTTTCAAATTTACCCAGAAATAACAAAATCTAAAATTTACGCTACTTCCTATTTGGTAAACTTAGATTAAATATGACCTGCAAAGTTGACATTCTGTGGAACTGAAATCCATTTTCTTTTGCCATTGTTTCCTCTTTAATTTAAGTTCAAATGTAGATTATTAAATGGGGGGCGGTTTCATGGTGATTTTTGTCCCAGTAATCCAAAGACTGCGGGCCACTGCTCTGTGGAGATGGATTGAAACTCCACTGTGGCAGCTGGGGGAATTTAAATTCAATTGATTTATAAACAAAATCTGAAATTGACAGTCAGTTATGATGACCATGAAACTATCATCAATTCACTAATACTCTTTAAGGCAAGGACGTCTGCTGTAGTTAACTGGTTTGGCCTACAATTGATTCCAGACCCACAGCAATGGGTCTTTTACCTGCCCTCTGAAATGATCTATCAACCTTTGTGTTTAAGAGCAATTAGAAATGGGCACCAAATGCCGGCCTCACCAGCAACTTCCACATACCATGAAAATAATTGAAACCTTCCAGTACCTTTCTTTCTAAGCTGAGAAAATGGTTAAAATGCTACAATTATAGTCAAATTTGATTCAGTCCTCCTTTACCATCAGTACCTGTACATTTTCCATCAGGGGTGACTGGATTGTGATCAGAAAAGGGACTCGAGCTGATTTTTTGTTCTCATTTACAGCCTTCAAGTGCTGAAACCAATTGTAACCATGTGCAGAGTTTAAACTCAGGGTTGGTTTCCGCATCAAAACTTTCCCTCCTAGTGCCATGTTTACGGTTCACCCTGAATTAAAATCACACTGTGAGTGGAATGCTGTTATTGAGTATTATTAATTTGAACACTGGCTGCATTTCCAATGCTACTGCACCATTGGTCCAAAGAAAATTCACACCATCGTTGAAATAATTGTTAAGGAAATCTTACTGCACTTTGCTCCAAAATCACATTCTGATCTCAGATGCACATGCCAACATTTGCGTATTGGAACTGCATTTCACCAACACTACAGAACGCAGCAAATCACTATTGATACAATTTAAGCAATCGCATGTTAACATTGTGACAATAGGGATCTTTAACTTAGATCCTTAAATCTTTAACTTCTCCCCATTAATATTGACTTAATGGACAGAAATAGCCTTTTTTGGCTTTATCTGTTCCCATGCCTTTACTATTTTGTCTCTATCAGTTGCTTCCTCTTAATATGGCTTGGTTCATTTGCAGAATGGTACACAGCATTTCTGTTTGACTCAAGGCAGTGTCTGAACCACCCATACTTACTTCACTTATCTCAACAGTAACAGATTCCTGATGTGCCCTTTCTTTTACTTCTGCCTTGGAAAGCCTCATCTACCATCACACTTCCATAGACTGTCTCACGCACACTCTGTCGCCTACTCTCAATAGCTTGTTGCATGCAGCCCTTTGCATGTCAGCGCCATATTCTAACAGTGATTAATTCCCATTGTACATAACTGATTTGGTTTCAAAATGCTGTTTCCATGATTTGGTATAGCCACAGTGGATCTAAAGTGCTGATGATCTGATCAGCCCTGCACTCCATCATTAGACACACGAATAGATTCAAGCTCACAGCTTCCATTATCAGTCCAGGCATATCCAGTTAAAACATTTGCTATCTTTGTGCACTTTATTGTCTTTAGCTCTATCTTAAGTCCAACGTATTTTAAGTTAATATTTATTATCTTGTCATCTTTCCTGATTTTTTAAATATAGGATTGCATAGTATATATGGCACATAAATAGGCCATTCAGCCCAACCAGTCCTTGCTGATGTTTATGCTCCACTGAAGTCTCCTGCCATCATTTCTCATCTAGATCTGCATCATAACCCTCTATTCTAGTCACGTCTCTCTCATAGCTGTCTCCACTTTAACCACATACCATGATTCCCAGATTTTCCATTACATCAATAACAGCAGAGCTGAGATTTTCTGACTGATTCTTATATGCAGAGAGTAAGGAATTTTGACCTTAAAGGTATTTTAATTCTTACTTTCGCTGCTGAACTCATAAGTACACTACCATCTTGCATGGGCATTTATAACAGTAAAAGGCATGTCACATGCATAACTTTAAACATGAACTCTGCTTGTATGGAAGCTTCTGGAACTGCCTTTATTTATTTAAAAATTGATACTGACAAACTGGTAAGATGGCTGCCAAGATGGGGTGGCGGGGGGTGGGGGCGTGGGGGGGGGCGGGGGGGCGTTCAGGTGACCTTTGCAACTTCAGCACAGACTATCAAACTTCCAGAAGGTTCTGAATCAAATCATAATGGGTGGGGTTTCCCCTTTTGAACCAAAATGCCTAGACAACGCTCCTTTATGGAATTCATGCCAGTTTATTGTTTGAGGCTTACTCCAACTCACATTATGTATCCTCGACTGAAGGTCCAGACATCCATTAGAATATTGAAACACCAAAGCCCTTGGGAAAACATTGCTTGACTGACAACTCTGGCTCTCTGATCATTTCTGTCAATTTCACAATGTTTAGTTACAGAAGATAAAGAGGTTTCAAATACTTGCAGTTTCAACAATTGACACTTCGAATGGTCTGGATGATTGACACCTTTTTGGCCTGTAGAAAAATGAAATTGTTTTTAAGAGAGTGGAATCTTATCAATTAATGTCTGATTTTATAAACCTTTTTTTACATCTTCTATTGTCCCTCTAGGGTTCATTGGTTCTGTACAGTCTGGGTGATTGAGTATGGAAGTGTCATAGCTTGGCATGGAGAATGAGGGGCTATAGGGGATGGAGAGTGGGCATACTAGCATGGGGATATGAAGGGAAATATGGATTGGTTTGGGCTCATACCTTGGCAAGGGTACATGAGGAGGACCTTCTAAATATACCTTCCAACAGCTTCCCTCCTGCAGATGATGGTTTACAACACCGCTGAGGTGCCCTGAATTATGACTCTTTATAAAGCTTGGCTGACACCATTATAATTGTGGAGCACTTGGACATGTCTATTCCCACAGTGGAGCCAGCCAGGTCAGGAATAGAAGGTGCAGGCTCGCGGAATAACCAGGAATGGGCTTCAAAGATCCAGGAATCTGGGCCCAGCTGCCACTTTTAAACGTCCATGGCGTCTCCCCAATACCACAAAAAAAATGCAACCCTTTGAGCAGGATTTTCTGCCCCCTCCACAGCATGTTTTGCAGAGGCAGCCTGTCAGCCCCACCACTGCCAATAGGACTTCCCATTGTTTACACCCTCTGCTTCTTGGGAATCGCAATGGGGGGGTTGTCATTGGCGGGTTCGGCCAGCAGGAACGGACGGTAAATCTCACCCTTTGTCCCCAGTTTGCAGCATAACATAAGAAAGCTGGTGAGACGGGTTATCTGCCTTCTGTTATCTATCAATACAAGCAGCCCTGACTGCCTGAATTCATAATCTGCTGGACATTCTTCTCTTTGAAGAAATCCTGCAGAAATCCTGATGTCTGACCCCAGTTATCTAAATCTCTCTGAATTATAATTCAATAGTGGGAAAAGCTTCCTTCTTCACTGGACTCATTAACCATTCACGTAACCATTCACAAACTAGTGGCGCGGTAGCACAGTGGTTAGTTAGCACTGCTGCTTCACAGCTCCAGGGACCCGGCTCAGGTCACTGTCTGTGTGGAGTTTGCACATTCTCCCTGTGTCTGCGTGGGTTTCCTCCGGGTGTTCCGGTTTCCTCCCACAGTCCAAAGATGTGCGGGTTAGGTTGATTGGCCATTCTAAATTGCCCCTTAGTGTCCTGGGATGCATAGGTTAGAGGGATTACTGGGTAAATAATTAGAGATATGGGGATAGGGTCTGGGTGGGATTGTGGTTGGTGCAGACTCGATGGGCTGAATGGCCTCTTTCTGCACTGTAGGATTCTATGACTTCTATGGCTTGTGCTACCAAATAAACCTGTTGGACTTTAACCTGGTGTTGTGAGACTTCTAACTGTTCCCACCCAGACTTCATTCTGCATCCTTGTCACCTGCAGTGCTTCCTCCAAGTGACGTTCAACATGGAGGAACATAGTGATTTATCAGTGGGTGGGGGGAGGAGGGACTGTGGCACTAGTGGTTGGTACATGGTAATCAGCAGCTGGTTTCCTTGCCCATTTTTGACCTAATGCCATGAGACTTCATGGAACTCCCAAAGCAACTCCCTCCCAACTGTGTACCATTGTGCCAACAGCTCTGGTGTGGATACTGCATTGGCTGAAATGGCTGAAGACACTGGAAACTGCGATGACTATGGGCCCTGACAATATTCTGGCAACAGTACTGGAGACCTATGGTCCAGAAAATGCTGCATCCTTAGCCAATCTATTCCAGTGCAGCTACAACACTGGAATCCAGGCAATTGCCCAGGTAAGTCCTGTCCACAAAATTCAGGACAGCTTCAACCTGACCAGTTACAGTCCCATCAGACTACTCTCAATCATCAATAAAGTGATGTAAGGTGTTGTCAGCAGTGCTGTCAAGTGGCACTTATTCAACAATAACCTGCTCATGGAAGCTCAGTTTGGGTTCTGCCAGGGTCATTCCGTTTCTGACCTCATTACAGACTTAATTCAAACAAAGGCAAAGAGCAGAACTCCAGAGGTGAGGTGAGAGTGACTGCCGTTGATTAAAGGCAGCATTTGACTGAGTGGGCAACAAGGAGCCCTGGCAAAATAGGAGTCAATGGGAATTGGGGGAAAACACTCCATTGGTTAGAGTCATACCTGGCACAAAGAAAGATGGATGTGGTGGATGGAGATCAATCATCTCCGCTCCAGGACATCACTGCAAGAGTTCCTTAGAGTAGTCTCCTAGGCCCAACCTTCTTCTGTTGCTTCATCAATAACCTTCACTCCATCATAAGATCAGAAGTGGGGATTTTCACTGATAATGTTCAGCACCATTTGCGATTACCCAGATACTGATGCAGTCCATGCCCATATGCAACAAGACCTGGGCAGCATTTGGGCTGGACTTGATAAGTGGCAATGACATTCGCGCCACACAAGTGCCAGGCAATGACCATCTCTAATAAAATAGGATCACATCATCTCCCATTGATGTTCAATGGTATTAACGTCGCTGAATCCTCCACTAACAACATCCTGCGGGTAACCATTCACCAGAAGCTGAACTAGAGCAGCCATATAAATACTGTGGCTACAAAAGCAGGCCAGTGGCTGGGAATTCTGCAGAAATTTTGACTCTCCAAAGCCTGTTCACCATCTACTAGACGCAAGTCAGGAATGTGATGGAATACTGTTCACTCTGCTGGATGAGATCTGCTCCAACAACACTCAGGAAGCTTGGCACCATTCAAGACAAAGCAGCCCCTTTGATTGGCACCCATCGATCACTTCCGATATCCACTCTCTCCACCACCGACAGACAGTAGCAGCAGTGTGTAGCATCGACAAGATTCACTGCAGCAACTCACCAAGGCTTCTGAGACAGCATCTTCTAAATCTGAAACCTCTACCACCTAGAAGGACAAGGTTAGCAGATGCATGGGAAACCAACACCTACAAGTTCCCCTCCAAGCTACACACCATCTTGACTTGGAAATGTATCACCGTTCCTTCACTGTCGCTGGGTTGAATCCTGCCTAGCAGCACTATGGATGTACCTACACCACATGATCTGCAGCAGTTCAAGAAAACGGTTCAGCATGAACCTCTCAAGGGCGATTAGGCATCGGAAATAAACATTGGCTGAGGCGGCAATGCCCACATCCCATGAAAATTTAAAAAATCTTACCAAGCTAGGTGAACTCATGGCCCCAAGAGAGATAAATGGGTTTAATGTAGACACCATTACTGGGACATGGGGCTGAGTTTTCCTGGCCTTGTCTGAGATTGCCTGTCTGCTTCTGCAGGGGGCAGTCAGGCAATTTAAATGTTTAAGGCCCCAATTTGGGAATGTTTTGCAGCACCACTGACAAAGCGCAGAGGCCGGCATCTCCATGGAAGCAGCTGCCCAGTGGCAGTCCTGGGACCATTGAAGCCAAAAGCTCCATTCCACAAAGCAAACAGGAAAGACAACCCCCACCACCCCAACAACCCAACTGGTGCGACATTCCTTCCAGTCCTGGGGCACTTCCCTGTGATTGTGCTGGCAGCAACAGGAGCCTGTCATCCTTAATAGACTTGATACCGAGTGTGGAAGTGTCCAATTAGAAGGCCATCTCCAGCAATATAGCTGCGTGAGTGGGATTGATATAACGCTTTTCAAAACTGGGCAGATAATACATTTTTGTGATGTTGATTGAAGGATAAATATTGGCCTGGATACTGAGGATAACTCCCTGATCTTCTTCGTAGAATTGCCATAGGATCTTTCACATCAACAGCACAGTGGCACAGTGGTTAGATCTGCTGCCTCACAACTCCAGGGATCTAGGTTCATTCCTGGTTTGGGTGACTGTCTGGGTGGAGTTTGCACATTCTCCCTGTGTCTGCGTGGGTTTCCTCCGGGTGCTCTGGTTTCCTTCCACACTCCAAAGATGTGCCGGTTAGGTTGATTGGCCATGCTAAATTGTCCCTTAGTTTCCCGGGATGTGTAGGTTAGAGGGATTAGTGGGGTAAATATGTGGGGTTACGGGGATAGACCCCAGGTGGGATTGTTGTCGGTGCAGACTCGATGGGCCAAATGGCCTCCTTCTGCACTGTAGGGATTGTATGGTTTCTGTGATCAGCCCGAGCAGACAGATGAGGCCTTGGTTTAACACCTTGTCCAAAAGATGGGGCCTCTGATAGTGCAATGCTCCCTCAGTAGCTGCACTGAAGTGACAGCCTTGATCTTTGTGTGCAAACTCTGGCATTGATCTTGAAAGCGGAACTTTATGCCTCAGAGTTCCCTGTGCTAAAATGGCAGCATGGCTGATGCTGCAAAAGTTGACAAATCCCTGGAGTTGATGGCCTACATCCAAGGATTTTAAAAGAGGCTGCTGCAGAGGTAGTGGATCCATTGGTTTTAATCTTCCAGAATTCCCGAGATTCCAAAACGGTCCCTGTGGATTGTAAGGGTGCAAATGTAATCCTGCTGTTCAAGTAGGGAAAGAGAGAGAAAACAGGGACCTACAGACCAGTTAGTCTGACATCAACTGTCAAGAAAATGTTAGAAAAGGACATGGTAACAGGGCACTTAGAAAATCATAATTTAATTAGGCAGAGTCAACACGGTTTTACAAAAGGGAAATTGTGTTTGACTAGTAGTATTAATAAGAGGGAATCAGTGCATGTGGTATACTTAAATAGGAAAAGAGGAGGTTGTTACACAAGATTAGGGCTCATGGGCTGAGGATAATATATTGGCCAGTATTCTCCAGCCCAGCATACCCCATTACGGCTACCAGTGAATACAGAGAATTTGGCGCTCAGTGAAATCTTCATTTATTGTACGGGGACTGGAGAATCCCAGCCACAGACAAGGTCGGAGAACTCCGCCATTAACATGGATTGAGGATTGGTTAACAGGCAGGAAATAGAAAGTTGGAATAAATGATTTTCAGGATGGCACTGTGTAACTAATACAGAGTCACAAAGTTAAGTGCTTGGGCATCAATTATTCATAATTTGTTTAAATTATTTTGCTGAGGTGACTGAGAGTAATGTATCCAAGTTTGCTGATTAGACAAAGCTTGGTGGGAAAGGAAGTTGTGAGGAGGATGCAAGGCAGCTGCAAATGGATATTGACTGATTAAGTAATTGGGCAAGAAGTTGGCAGATAGAGTATAAAGTGGGAAGCGTAAAATGGCACAGCTGCCTCACAGTGCCAGGGATCTGGGTTCGATTCCAGCCTTGGGTGACTGTGTGCATGGAGTTTGCACCCTCTCCCTGTGTCTGCGCGGGTTTCCCCTGGATGCTCCGGTTTCCTCCCACAGTCTGAAAGACATGCTGGTTAGGTGGATTCATCATGCTTAGTGCCCAAAGATGTGTAGGTTCATTGGGATTAGCCATGGTGAATGTGTGGTGTTACAGGAATTGGGCGAGTGGAGTGGGCTTGGGAAATATATTCCGTCAGAGTTGCTGCAGACTCGATGGGCTGAACGGCCTCTTCTGCACTGTAGGAATTCTATGATTCTCTAGGTAACTCATCAGAGATGAAGGAGAGAATTGTAATATTGAAGAGCACGTGCTTTTTGCGAGGCTCAGTATTAAATTAAGCAAAAATGAAGTTTTGTCCGGAAACCGTCTCCAACACACAGATATCCAGATTTAATTGCATGTTATGTAATCCCCTCCAAAGAGGCAGGTTAGTGATTTGATTATTTAAATGAAGTGTATTGCATTTAAATTTAGCCGCACATGCACAAGTTTCCTGAGCTTCCGCAAATTCGTCACGGAAACGAAGACTGAATGGAACTTGACGGGGCTCATGAAAAGTCAGACAAATACAATAATAAATATTCAGTGCTCACAGCTGCTTTCTGCCCTCTCACTGGGAAACGATTTGTCAAGCGCACTTGTGGGAAGAGACTGATTTATGCATTTTGAGGTATTGTGACTCAAGATCAGGATTGGTGGTGACAAGGCTGCCTTAGACCTCTAATGAAGAGAAGGATAAGCATCAGCAGGAGAGACTGCCTGCTGTGGAGAGAGCTGCAGGCACTCAGCACAAAGAGCAGCAGCAAAGTGGGTGGCAGCAGAAAGGCCGACATTCACAGGAGGCATTCCCACGTAACAGGGTACACTGCCAGAGGCTCAACATCCTTCATCTCCCTGAAGAACATTGCTGCATCCAGAGACTGAAGCTGCTATGACAGGGGGTTGGACTGGGGTAAACACATTAAGACTCTTACTGTGTTTACCCCAGTCCAATGCCGGCATCTCCACATCATGACTACCATGACAGGGGGTGGCAGAGATTGCCAGCATCCTCACAGACCTCCTCCCTGCTGGACCTGATAGTATTACAAGGGACTGTGGAAGTGGTCAACTCCCTCAATTCTTTAACCTCTGTTGCGTTAGCCATGCTAAATTCTCCCTCAGTGTGCCCGAACAGGCGCCGGCCGGAGTGTGGCTACTAGAGGATTTTCACAGTGACTTCATTGCAGTGTTAATGTAAGCCTACTTGTGACACTAATAAATAAACTTAAACTTTTTCTTTTCAGGGCACGACTGAAGAGAAATTCAATATCTCCTGGCCAGTTGCACATAAGTACATATGACAGGTTTTTTTTGCCAAGGCCAGTAATTCTGTGAGCTTCCCCTGTAATGATGCTAGTCAGAAAGGGAGATCACTTGGTTCTGTGGCTCAGGCTGGCTTCCCACAGGCGCAGGATAACACTGACCGCACATAAGTGGCATACTGTGCATCCCTCAGTGACCGAGAGTATTCATCAACAGCAAGGGATTCCATCTGGTCAATGTTCTGTCAGTGCTCACAAGAAAAGCTTTCTGCATCCGATTCCTGTCGAGGAATCATCCTGGCTTTCCTTCTGTGGCCACCTGAGCTTCCTGACACTCTGGAGCTGCAAGCAGACATAAGGAGGAGAGAGAGGCAGCTCAGACACAAGAGATAACTCCATCAAACCCAGCTGATGCCAGAGTGAAGTCCTAGTGCAGTGCAGCAACAGCCTTATGGCCACCAGATCTGTCATTGAGCAAGCAGTCAGTATGCTTAACATGCGCTTCAGATGGCTCGACACCTCGGAGACCCTGTCCATCCTCACCAACCAGGATCTCCAGAATAAAACCAGAAAATGCTGGGAAATCTCAGTTGGTCTGACAGCATCTGTGAAGAGAGAATAGAGCCAATGTTTCGAGTCAGGATGACCCTGCGTCAGAGCTGAAGACAAGGAAAATCGAATAAGATGTATACTGTGAGGGTGACGGGGGGTGGGGGGCTGTAATTGATAGGGATGGCATAGACAAAAAGACAAAAGGGAATGTAAATAGTGGTAAAGGCTAGGAATGGTGCTAAGAGTGTCCATTAAGCGATCAGAATGTGTAAGTGGCAGAACAAAGGTACAGAGTATAGGAATGTGGCCATGGGCCCTAGTGAGGTGGGGGGAGGCAGAGGGCTGAAACAAGATGGGAAGTGAGACATTAGAAGTGGAAAAGTAAGAATATAAAGTAATAAAAATGGATGAATAAAATAAAAAGAAGAAATAAAATAAAATAATTGGAGATGGAGTGAAGGTTCATGCTCTGAAGTTGTTGAACTCAATGTTCAGTCCGGAAGACTGTAAAATGACGCATTGGGATAAGTATGGTATGCTGTCCTCTGCACGCCATTTCACAACAACTGTAGAACTAAAGTGTTCAGCACATTGACTGTGGGTGAATCCGTTGACGAAGAATAGGAAAAGGATGAGGAGGGGGTAAGGCAAGGGGGTGGGGTGGGTGGTTCAGGGCAGCTGCTTCTATTTTTGCCTGGACCGCCAACAATTCTGAAGCTGTAAGGTTCAGTTAGATTTTGCCGCTGGACAGAGGTAACTATCGTTTTGAAAAATTTATTCATGGGATGTTGGTATACCAGCATTTTTCTCCTATCCCTAATTGCCCTTGGACTGAGTGGCTTATCAGACCATATTGTGTGTATGTGTGTGTGTGTGTGTGGGGGGGGGGGGGGGGGGGGAGGGGGTGGTGGTCTTATTCTGTCCATTCTTCCATAGAGTTTGTTGTCCCCCAGAAAATCTAGTTTTCCACATCCAAAATGGCAATGAAATGTTATTCTTCAGCACTCAGCTCCTCACCATTGCAGGTACAAAAGTGTGCTTTTAAGAAAGGTTACTTCTGAAAGACTGGATATATTTGATAGAATGGTGAGGTGAAGGAGGGAGGAAGAGAGAGACTTGCATTTATTTGGCATCTATCACAAAGCACTACACAACTAATGAAGTACTATTGAATTGTGATTACTGTTATAATGTAGGTACTAGAAGCTATTTGCAGCAGAATGACTATGATTGTATTCAGGATGATGACATAGATTGGAAAATCTTAGAGTTGATTACTAGCGACAGCAGCAAGAAAAATAATTGCTGCAAAAACACAGTTAATAGAGTAAAGCCATGTGGCCAAAACAATCTGTCAACAGTTCTGTTGTTCATGGTTGAAGTGCACTGCCATACATGGGCCGATAGAAAATTGAAAACACTATCCCAGCCATCTTTGTGATTAGAAGCATGGTTGAACAATTGTTAATTAAGGCCTAATAACCACCTTCCTGAGTGAAAGGCCCCATGATGGTCTCCTCACTTCCTCCTCCCTTGTGGTGCTCATGGGCCCTGGGATGCTCCATGGGATGGAAGGACGGCTGGAGTGAGCTCCAGTCGCCTCTGCGTCACCTGGTGCTGCCCGTCCTGGAAGCCCAACATTGTCTTCACCATGGTGTGAGAGCCCTCAGCAAAGGACCTCTACGTCTGGACCAAGCTCGGGACCCCTTCTGCAATTGTCCTCTGTGACTGGGCCGTGTTCCCAAAGCCCTCAGCCAAGGCCCTCAGTGTCTGGAGCATGCTTCCAGGTCCTCAGCCATGGCCTTTAGAGACTCGGCCATGCCTTGGACCCTACCACCCATGGTTACAAATTCCTGTCCCAGGCTTTCCACTGTGGTCTCCACTCTTGCAGTGTTGGCCTCAATGCCATGCAATGCTGGCAGCATCTCCAGGATCTGAAGGCTGCTTGGAGGACTGAGTCCTCCAAGCAGCCTGGCAGTTGCCAGAATGTTGCTGACATCCACGCCTGCAGTTCTTGGCTCTGTCTTTGCATCTTCAGCAGCTTTGGGAGTACTTTTTCCAGCGACTCAGCATTTGGCTGGGTGGGGGGACAGGGTGCAACTGTTTCCTAGGATCCCGTAGACGCTGATCCCTTGGACGTTCCCGCCTGCACCTGATGTGTTTCAGCAGCTGTGTGGTGCTCACCAGAAAGTCTGTCTGCTAGCTCTGTCCACCGAGGTGTGTCTCTGCACTGATTGGATGGTGTGAGTGATGGTTGAGACACCTGGTCGATCTTTCCTCAGAGTTTTTCGCCAAAGTGCTGGCAGGGATCTTGGCAGGGATCACGGCGGGGTAGTGGGAGGGCGGAGGGAGGGGGAGGGCGGGAACTCCTGGTCTCATTAGATGTTGAAGCTGCAAGAGAAGAAACATGCTTTCGTGTGAGGGAGGAACAAAGCAGCTTCGAACTCACTTGAGAAAGGTCATATTGATGATGGTTCTGTGGATCCTCACTTGTGTGGTGCAGGCCAGCCTCCACAGGCACTCACTGCCCTCTCCTGTGGCTCTCGTGAGATCTTCATCACTCCCTTCATGGGTGATAAAGGGACGCAAATACGAATTCCCCTGCCAGTCTTCTCCCTCTTTTCTGTTTAATATGCACTATCTGGTTCTGCGGGGATAAAAGAGGATGATTGAAAGCCTGATGGCTGGTGGGGCTAGGGTGGATGTGGGGTGGGGAGTGGGGGGGTGGGGGGGAGGTTAGGGGGAGTTGGGAATAAGTGGCATAAGTGACGGGAAGGGATTGTGGTGAGAATACCAGAAGGATTTGAAGAAGGTGGGGGGTTGTGAGCTGGAAGGCCATGGGGTGTCAGGGATGGGTTGATGTGAACATTCCAGGTGTGACGGATGGACACTCACTCTTGCAGCTCGAATGGGGTCATTCATTTTCTTGCGGCATTGGATGGCAGTCCTCAGTGTCAGGCTGCTGACACTGACTACTGCAGCCACCACGTCCCAGGCCGCATTCACTTCCCTGCTTCTGGGGCACCTACCCTCTCAGGGTACAGGGTGGTCTCCATGAAGCATGGAGCTGCCACCATCCTGCCTTGACTGGCTGTGAGTGCAGAGGGAACATTTAAATGCAGCTCCCCCTTGTTAACAGTGGAAAGCTGTGGGGGAGGCAGTGGTGTTATGGTATTGTCACTGGACTAGCAGTCCTGAGAGCCAGAGTAAGTTCTGAGGACCTGGGTTCAAATCCCACCACAGCAGATGGTGACATTTGAATTCAGTCAAAACCTAGAATTAAAAATCTAATGATGGCCATGAAACCATTGTCGATTGTCATAAAAACCCATCTGGTTCACCCATGTCCTTTAGGGAAGGAAATCTGCCATCCTTACCCGGTCTGGCCTATATGTGACTCCAGATCCACATCAATATGGTTGACTCTCAAATGCCCTCTGAAATGGAGGGCCATTAGGGACGGCCAATAAATATTGGCCCAGCCAGCGATGCCCACATTCCAGAAAGAAATTCCACCTGGTTTCTATTTGGCTGTTTTTGTTGAAGCCAAGACCATTTGTTAAGTATCACTTGTGACTCACCCTGAACTCAGTAAGTTTGAAGAAATAGAATGGAATCTTTTGCTTCCCTGATTCGGTAATGCTTGAATGCTTATATTTTCGCAATAGGTATTCTCACAGGAACTGAGATGGTATTCCAGTCAAAAGCAATTCATTTAAATGTGTCCATTATATTGAAATTTCAAGAAGTTTAATGAAATGAGTGAACAGCAATAAAAAAAATCACTGCAAATGCAGAAGCACGGACAAAAGATGGAACCAAGTTCTGAGTAATTGATTCGATTAATCAGAAAATGAACAAGAACAAAACTGGTGTGAATATTGCTTCAGAAATTATACTGACAGGAACCCATGCCTGGCTATATGGCTGAAAAATGATCTTTAGAATCTTGCTGAATGTCATCGTGCCTGTGGTGTAAAATACAGATTTTGGCAATTAGGCAGGGTAGACAGAATTTTCCCAGCCCATTGGCGATAGGCTGGGAGGGAGGTGGGGGCATTGGCAATATAGCAATATGGTGGGAGAAGCCACAGGGGAGGATTCCAAGATCTTCCCGCTGTCATGGCATATTGTCAGCGCTGGAAACCTTAGTGTTATGGCTATCCACCGCCCACTGAGCCACTTAATAGTCCAATTAAGGACCGCTTCCCACCTGCCCCCCCACACCCCCCTAGTAACATGGGCATTTTGTTTGTGTCAGCGACCATGTGGGGAGACCACCAGGTAAATGGAGCCCTCCCTAATGTTAAATGTACCCAAGCCAGGCAGTGAAATCTAAAATTAAATACAGATCATTTTCCTTGATAGTAGGTTTATTCACTGAATGCAGCATTACATGCCTATTCTTCTTACATACCAATGCCAGTGTCTCAACAGACTCACTTTATAGTTTCCTGGTCTGAGACGAGCTCTGAATTCCAGATTAGTTTTATTAATACCGGTTGCCATGGTGAGATATGAACCCATGGCCCCCGAGCATTGGGGCAGCACGGTGGTGCAGTGGTTAGCACTGCTGCCTCACAGCGCCAAGGGACCCAGGTTCAATTCCAACTTTGGGTCACTGTCTGTGTGGAGTTTGTTCTCCCCGTGTCTGTGTGGGTTTCCTCTGGGTGTTCCGGTTTCCTCCCACAGTTCAAAAATGTGTGGATTAGGTGGATTGGCCATGCTAAATTGACCCTAGTGTCAGGGGGACTAGCTAGGGTACAATGCATGGGGTTATGGGGATAGGGTCTGGGTAGGATTGTGGTCAGTGCAGACTCAATGGGCCGAATGGCCTCCTTCTGCACTGTAGGAATTTTGTGATTCTATGATAACATTACTATTCTAGCAACATATCTCCTCTAATGCTCTCTTTATATGTGTTCTAAGTCCATAATTAATCACTGGCCTTCTCCTATGTATCTTTAGCAGTATAACTAACAAACCATTCATATTTAAAGCGTACTTCATGGACAACGGAGTTGCATCAATCAGATGGTGACAGTCACCCCATGCCCAAGGTGCCTCTCATGTCCCATGACTTTCCACAACCACTCCAATCATCGAGGTTTGACTACCTGATCCGGCTCCCTCCCAAAACCTATCGGCTCTTTGAAGACATCTTGCTATTGAAGCACTCTCACTGGTGTTGCAGCCTCAGCTATGACTCCAATGAGGTGGCAGCGGTAGTGGTGACCTGTTAATTGGCTGCCATCAGTAAAATGTCACCCCAGGGTCTTGCTGCCCATCAGAGAGGTCAGCTCCCAATTTACCCCTGATGGTGGGACTTGCCCACTAACAGCAATATTCAGCACAGTGTGATGGCCACTGTCTGTAACCTGAGGTATCAAAAAGAATCAAGCATGTTCTGACTGTTTCAACAATTGATGGCAATATTTAGGTACATAGTGAAGTAGTTTAATTATTAAAAATCAGATCAGAAATGGATGGTGAATGATGTTCAGTTTCCAGTATTTCTGGTAGGAGCTCTGGAGCACTGTCACAAACAATAATTGATAATTATATGTTATTTTCATATAACATTGTCGCTTTTTTTCATTATTCAACCAAGACCATGGGTCAAAGACCATGAGTGCTGGCCAAGATGTTACAACATCAAAGAAAAGTCACAAGACATAACTGCAACCAGTATCTCTGGACATCAGTTAACCATTCTGGTAGATGGTTCTGTGTTAGCAAGGTAGGTATAATGGATTGTTGGATCTTAAGAGTGTCATGACGGTTTTCTATTTAGCGGGCATCAACATGTGTGTGATTAGTGTCACATACTACTGGCCAATTATTCAACGAAAGGTTTTCTTATTCAATTTTTTAAAAAATGATGTGATGTTGGTGATGCGCGTTATCAAACACGAGGCTAGATGCTCGGGAAATAAAGGCTTTTATTTACTGTAATGAAGCAGCCAATAATTATATACACGATCCCAGACTGAGGGGTCCCAGCCAGAGCAGGGACTTTTATACCTCTCCCAGGAGGCGGAGCCCGACTGGGATGTACCACAACACTACAGTACAAAGGTGTAACAACCCCACCCTAACCCCAACAGCAACAAGTAGCACAACCCAACAGTAACATATGTACATCCTTGTAGTACTGGCCAGACCCTGGCTCAGTACTATCCAGTAGGAACCAACGATGGTTCACCACAGTTGGCTTTGCTGGCGAGGCCAGCATTTATTGCCTATCTCTAATTGCCCTTGAGAAGGTGGTGGTGAGCTACCTTTTTGAACTGCTGCAATCCTTGTGGTGTTGATACATCCACGGTGCTGTTAGGGATAAATAACTGGGATTTTCAATGTCAGGTATTCTTTCCATCTGTGAAAATCTTGTCAATTTTAGAATTCAGCTGATTATTTTCTTTATTTCATTATTTCCATGATAGTTGAAGGTTCCCCTTCATGGTTTTCCTGGAGGTAATTTTCAGAGGCAGAGTACATTGAGTGCAGTTGATGGTCGCACTAATTAACTTCTTCTCTGAAAGTCCCTCAGGGCCGGGGATGATTTGCTTCCACTCCGGGGAGGTGGGTTCTGCGGTGGCTGACTAGTCCAATCCTGGAGCTGCAGGTTTGGCAGGAGGTGTTTTTGAGGTGGGAGGGTGAGACATTCTGGATTCTGCGCTCTCTTTCTGCTGTTTAAGCTTGGCCTCCGTGTGCTCCACCTGGTGAAGCTTGAGGTGATAGGTGCCTTCACGGATGCTTCATTTCCAGTTTGTGCATCCTCGGACAAGTTGTTCCCACATGGATGGGGGTGTTGCATCTATTTAGAGAGGTTTTCAGAGTGCCCTCGTAGCATTTCCTCTGCCCATCAAGTTATCACTTGCCATTGTGGAGCTCGGAGTGGAGCACTTGTTTCGGGCATCTTTTTTCAGGCATCTCAGCTGCTTGAGCGTGACCAGTGTCTCGATACTGGAGATACTGATCTGGGAGAAGACGGTCACATTGGTGCACCTATCCTGCCAGTGGATTTTCAGGATTTTGTGGAAGCAATGTTGGTGATATCTCTCCAGGAATTTGCGGTGTCTTCTGTACATTGCCCATGTTTCTGATGCATTCAGGAGGGCGGGGACCGTGGCTGCTCTGTAGATCATGAGCTTGGTGCTGGATTTGAGGTCTCGGTCTTTGAACATCTTACTTACCTGTTGCAACCACAGCTGCTGCAATCTAAGGCCAGACTTGACACTCTCATTGCCAAATACTCATAGGACATTACTGTGCTTTTATAATAGATTTGCACTGAGATCCTCCAATGAAAATGTAAATAAGCTGACCCATGAAAGCTCAGTGGAGCATTGGTAGGTGCACCTCCTAACACATTGGCACGAATCTGACACAACTCTTCACATTCACAATTTCAGGGTCAGTGTTTATGTTATAAAATGAAGCACTGCTGACCAGCGACATTTATTATATATATACCTATTGATCTTTTCTATCGCCAAATTAATATGCCATTAATCAGTCATGTGCAGGGAGTACTTATAACAATAAAGCTGCAAATGAGAATCATAAATTACCATAATTTCACAGGGTATAAAACCAATATGTAACCTTGCAGAAGATTAATATTGTTCCTCCTTGTGCAATGTCCTGCCTCTTGTGGTTGATAATGTAACCTTTGCAGCAAAAGGTTTATGACAGGCTTACTACCTTTATAATAGAAATTGTTCATTGAGTTTTACTCCTGTATTAATAATTCATCCAACGGCAGCTGATTATCTTTTGTGAGATGCATTTTTAAGCTCCAAAGACAGAACATTTTGATCATTTTGTGAATCTAGGCCTTACATAGATTCACTGGGGGACTCTTGACTTTGCAGTGCTGATATGAAATGAGTGATAGCAAGTTGGCAATTCTCCAGATTTTTAGCCTACAATAGCTCTGAGTACAGACAAATATCTCTCAGGGCTGCTGAGATTTCATTTGGTCTGCTTGCCAATGATTGAAGGCCATACAGAACTAACAAGAATTAATTTCATAAACCAATTAGCATTGGTGGATTAACCTACAGGCCTAGTGGTACCAACAGTAGTCAGTTATATGTTAAACTCTCTTGAGAGAAAGAGGTTGGAATCATGCCTAAGAGCTACATGGCTGCTGTGTAACCTGCTTAGAAGTAGTACCAGCAAACAAGTGTTGGATACTAGAGTATGTCTGCAGCCTAAGTACCAAGAACTATGCCTAGAATCATTGTTCCACAGGAGCAGGCTGAGGGAAATAGGCCCAGCAGCAGCCTGGGAAGGTTTTGGAGGGTTTAAAAGTAGGCCGCGCCTTTGAGCGGGCAGCGTCATTAGCGGGCAGCGGAGTGAGCAGGGGACAGAGTGAGAGCTGAAGGGCTTTGGCTCAAAACAGGCTTCGGCGAGAACAGGCAGAGGCGAGAGTAGGTTTTTTTTTTCTTTTCAGAAAGTTTATTCCTGTATTTCCCCAGAGCAAAAAAAAATTTGCCCGGCAAGATGTTGGAATGCTCCTCTTGCAGGATGTGGGAGATCAGGGAGACCTCCGGTATCCCTGACGACAGCACCTGCAAAAGATGCATTCAGCTGCAGCTGCTAGCTAAGCGTGTTAGGGAACTGGAGAAGGAGCTTGATGACCTCCATCTAATTCGGGAGAATGAGACGTATATAGACAGTAGCTTTAGGGAGATAGTTACACCTAAGCAGCAGAGCACAGGAAATTGGGTTACTGTAAGGAGAGGAAATGGCAGTGTGAAAGGACAGGCAGAGCAGGGTTCCCCAGTGGACATACCCCTCCACAACAGGTATACTGAATTGGATACTGTTGTGGCAGATGCTTTACCTGGGACAAGCTGCGACAGCCGGAACTCTGATACTGAGTCTGGTTCTACAGCGCAAAAGGGTGCGAGGAAGAAGAGGAGAGCAGTACTGATAGGGGACTCGATGGTCAGAGGTACGAACCGGAGGTTCTGTGGTCGGGACAGAGACTCCCGCATGGTTTGTTGCCTCCCAGGTGCCATGGTCAGCGATGTCTCTGATCGAGTGCACAGCGTTCTAAAGAGGGAAGGTGATCAGCCAGATGTCGTGGTACATGTCGGTACCAATGACGTGGGAAGGAAGAGTGAGGAGGTCCTAAAGAGTGAGTACAAAGAGCTTGGAAGGAAGTTAAAAAGCAGGACCCCGAGGGTAGTAATCTCAGGATTGCTACCTGAGCCACATGCCAGTGAGGGCAGGAGTAGGATACTTGGGCGGATAAACACGTGGCTGAGGAACTGGTGCAGGGGGCAGGGTTTCCAATTCTTGGATCATTGGGACCTCTTCTGGGGCAGGTGGGACCTGTACAAGAGAGACGGGTTACACCTAAACTACAAGGGGACCAATATACTTGCAGGGAGATTGGGGAGCGTTTAAACTCGATTTGCAGGGGGGTGGGAACCAGAGTGCCAGAGCAGATAGTGGAGCAGGGGTAAAAAGACAGGTTAGTTCAAGCAACATCACAAATGGAAGGGTAGAGTGTGGTGGAAATAATTTTTTGAGGTGTGTCTATTTCAATGCCAGGAGTATTGTAGGGAAGGCAGATGAGCTGAAGGCGTGGATAGACACGTGGAAATATGACATTATAGCCATTAGTGAAACTTGGCTACAGGAGGGGCAGGACTGGCAGCTCAATGTTCCGGGGTTCCAATGTTTCAGGCGGGATAGAGGCAGAGGGATAAAAGGTGGGGGGGTGGCATTGTTGGTCAGGGAAAATGTTACAGCGGTACTCAGGCAGGATAGATTAGGGAGCTTGTCTACAGAGGCCCTATGGGTGGGGCTGAGAAACAGGAAAGGTATGACCACATTAATGGGCTTGTATTATAGACCACCCAATAGTCAGCGAGAACTGGAGGAGCAAATCAGCGGAGAGATAGCTGACAACTGCAAGAAACACAAAGTTGTAATAGTAGGGGATTTTAATTTTCCACATATAGATTGGGACTCGCATACTGTTAAAGGTTTAGACGGGGTAGAGTTTGTAAAATGTGTTCAGGAGAATTTTCTACATCAGTATATAGAGGTGCCAACTAGAGAGGATGCGATATTGGATCTCCTATTGGGAAATGAGTTAGGGCAGGTGATGGATGTGAGTGTGAGGGAACACTTTGGATCCAGTGATCATAATGCCATTAGTTTCAACCTGATCGTGGACAAGGATAGATCTGGTCCTCAGGTTGAAGTTCTGAACTGGAAAAAGGCCAAATTTGATGAAATGAGAAGGGATCTGGGAAGTGTAGATTGGCACAGGCTGTTCTCTGGTAAGGATGTAAATGGAAAGTGGGAGGCCTTCAAAGGAAAAATTTTGAGAGTGCAGAGTTTGTATGTTCCTGTCAGGATTAAAGGCAAAGTAAATAGGAATAAGGAACCTTGGTTCTCGAGGGAGATTGTAACACTGATTAAGAGGAAGAGAGAGTTGTATGAAATGTACAGGCAGCAAGGAACAGATCAGATGCTCGAGGAGTATAAAAAGTGCAAGAAGCTACTTAAGAGGGAAATCAGGAGGGCTAAAAGAAGACATGAGGTTGCTTTGGCAGACAGAGTGAAGGAAAATCCAAAGAGCTTCTATAGGTATGTTAGGAGCAAAAGGATAGTGAGGGATAAAATTGGTCCTCTTGAAGACCAGAGTGGTACACTGTGTATGGAACCAAAAGAGATGGGGGAGATACTAAATGGTTTTTTTGCATCTGTATTTACTGAGGAAACAGGCATGGAGTCTACGGAAATAGGGCAAACTGGTAGGGAGGCCATGGAACCTTTACAGATTAAAGGGGAGGAGGTGCTCGCTGTCTTGAGGCAAATCAGAGTGGATAAATCCCCAGGACTGGACAGGGTATTCCCACGGACCTTGAGGGAAGCTAGTGTTGAACTTGCAGGGGCCCTGGCAGACATATTTAAAATGTCAGTATTCACGGGGGAGGTGCTGGATGATTGGAGGGTGGCTCATGTTGTTCCGTTGTTTAAAAAAGGTTCCAAAAGAAATCCGGGAAATTATCGGCCAGTAAGTTTGACGTCGGTGGTGGGCAAGTTATTGGAAGGTGTGATAAGGGATAGGATCTACAAATATTTGGATAGACAGGGACTTATTAGGGAGAGTCAACATGGCTTTGTGCGTGGTAGGTCATGTTTGACCAATCTATTAGTGTTTTTCGAGGAGGTTACCAGGAAAGTGGATGAAGGGAAGGCGGTGGATGTTGTCTACCTGGATTTCAGCAAGGCCTTTGACAAGGTCCCTCATGGGAGGTTAGTTAGGAAGGTTCAGTCGCTGGGTATACATGGGGAGGTAGTAAATTGGATAAGACACTGGCTCAATGGAAGAAGCCAGAGAGTGGTTGTGGAGGATTGCTTCTCTGAGTGGAGGCCTGTGACTAGTGGTGTGCCGCAGGGATCGGTGTTGGGTCCATTGTTGTTTGTCATCTATATCAATGATCTGGATGATAATGTGGTAAATTGGATCAGCAAGTTTGCTGATGATACAAAGATTGGAGGTGTAGTGGACAAAGCTTGCAGAGGGATTTGGACCAACTAGAATAATGGGCTGAAAAATGGCAAATGGAATTTAACGCAGACAAGTGTGAGATATTGCACTTTGGAAGGACAAACCAAAGAAGAACGTACAGGGTAAATGGTAGGACTCTGAAGAGTGCAGTTGAACAGAGGGATCTGGGAATACAGGTACAGAGTTCCCTAAAAGTGACGTCACAGGTGGATAGGGTCGTAAAGAGTGCCTTTGGTACATTGGCCTTTATAAATCGGAGTATCGAGTATAAAAGTTGGAGTGTTATGGTAAGGTTGTATAAGGCATTGGTGAGGCCGAATTTGGAGTATTGTGTACAGTTTTGGTCACCTAGCTACAGGAAGGATGTAAATAAGATTGAAAGAGTGCAGAGAAGGTTCACAAGGATGTTGCCGGGACTTGAGAAGCTGAGTTACAGAGAGAGATTGAATAGGTTGGGACTTTATTCCCTGGAGCGTAGAAGATTGAGGGGTGATTTGATAGAGGTGTATAAGATTTTGATGGGTATAGATAGAGTGAATGCAAGCAGGCTTTTTCCGCTGAGGCTAGGGGAGAAAAAAAACAGAGGGCATGGGTTAAGGGTGAAAGGAGAAAAGTTTAAAGGGAATATTAGGGGGGGCTTCTTCACGCAGAGAGTGGTGGGAGTGTGGAATGAGCTGCCGGATAAAGTGGTAAATGCGGGGTCACTTTTAACATTTAAGAAAAACTTGGACGGGTTCATGGATGAGAGGGGTGTGGAGGGATATGGTCCAAGTGCAGGTCAGTGGGACTAGGCATAAAATGGTTCGGCACAGACAAGAAGGGCCAAAGGGCCTGTTTCTGAGCTGTAATTTTCTATGGTTCTATGGTTCTAATCCAGGACAATCTCAGTGCATAGATGGACCCTACCAGAACCCCCATACTACTATGGGACCCTCAGTAAAACTCACCATAATGCAAAAATAAATGCAAACATCAAAATAAAGTCAGAGGGCAAGAATCAGATTTCCTAATGCCTGAATGTTTTTGATGCATGAGCACCTGGAATTCTCTGCTCTGACACAGGGTCATCCTGACTCAACATTGGCTCGACTCTCTCTCCACAGGTGCTGTCAGACTTGCTGGGATTTTGCAGTATTTTCTATTTTTGTTTCAGATTCCAGCACCCGCAGTATTTTGGCGTTTCCTGGAATTCTTTATCTGTCTCAAACTGGAGGATTCCCCATCTCCATCCAATGCCTTGGGCCAAATTCTCCCATCCTGGTGCTAAGTCCCACAAAACACAGACAAGATGCTGTCATGCATCTGAAAAAATATGCTGCTGCCACTTCACCTTGGCATCAGCTGGGTGTTCACTCTCTCCGCATCAACACACTGTGCCAAGTGGCCACATTTAAGCCCCAAAGAGGAGAGCAATTTGGAGGAGTTGAGGATTATTCCAGTTAAGGGTTATTGTATCAGATCAGTCATGGTCTCATTAAATGGTGGAACAGACTCGGTGGGCCAAATAGCATACTTCAGTGCCTAAGTCTTATGGTTTTATGGTCTTATGGACTCACCTTGGCAGAGCAAAGGAGACCATTGGCCCATTTGTGGCACCGTGCCCAGTTTTAGTGGGTGACCCCATGGCTGCTGACCTCTTCAGCATTCTCTGTGCATGCTTGCTTGGCCAGGCAGGCCACTCACTTCCTGCTGTGTCTTGGGAAGAGGACCTTCCATCTTGTCATTGTAGCCTGGAGGACTTTGCATTTTCTCATAACCAGCAACATCTCTCTTTGCTCTCTTTATTGGCTCAACACCTTTTCTTATCATCTGGAGTCAAAAGCTGCATTCATTCATGCATGATGTGGAGATGCCGGCGTTGGACTGGGGTAAACACAGTAAGAAGTTTAACAACACCAGGTTAAAGTCCAACAGGTTTATTTGGTAGCAAATACCATTAGCTTTCAGAGCTCCAAGCCCCTTCTTCAGGAGATTGGGAATTCTGTTCACAAACAGGGCATATAAAGACACAAACTCAATTTACATGAATAATGGTTGGAATGCGAAGACTTACAGCTAATCAAGTCTTTAAGATACAAACAATGTGAGTGGAGAGACTTTAAGATACAAACAATGTGAGTGGAGAGATTGTTTGTATTGTTCACATTGTTTGTATCTTAAAGACTTGATTAGCTGTAAGTATTCGCATTCCAACCATTATTCATGTAAATTGAGTTTGTGTCTTTATATGCCCTGTTTGTGAACAGAATTCCCACTCACCTGAAGAAGGGGCTTGGGGCTCCGAAAGCTTGTGTGGCTTTTGCTACCAAATAAACCTGTTGGACTTTAACCGGGTGTTGTGAAACTTCTTACTTCATTCATGCAACCATGGTCTTACTAAGGCTTTATATAGATTAATCATTACATCATGGCTTTCACACTCTTGCTATAAAACCCAGTATACTTCTTATTATTCCATTTAGATGCTGTTTTTAAAACCTTGTGAACATATACCCTTAATTCCTACTGCTCTCCCATGTCATCCAAACTCCATCCCTTCAAAATACAATTACTGCCTTTTTTAACCAACATGTATCACCACACTTATCATTTTCAGCTTCCTTTGCCCTCTGAGTGTTGACTATGAATGTTCTTTTAGTATTAGCTGTGGATTTGGACAGCACTACCCAGTGTCCAATTATTGATGGATGCACATTTCATATTGATGCCCTGAAGCAGTGCCAGAATCCTTTGGAATACTGCTTCTCAATCTGAGAAGCTGCTTTTAACTCTGTCCTTTTTTTTCAACCAGTTTTTAATCCAATTTACTGCTCTCCCCATAATTCAATGTTTAATCTTCTCCAGTAGTACTTCATAGAGTACCTTGTGAAACACTTTCGGCAAACACATCCATCATCTGGTACTTTCTCAAAGAACATGATCTTCCTTTCTGAAATTTCTTTCACTGCTTTTAATTCTTTTCTCTTCACCTGGATAGTTAATCATTTTTAATTAAATATTTCAAAATGTTCCTTGCCACAGATGTGGAACTTAGTGGCCTGCAATTATTTGGATTTGCTATAACTCCGTTTATGAAAATTGGCAAATCTCCAATTCCCTGTCACACATTGACTCAGAATAGATTCCGAGGGTCTCCGTTAAGTCTTTCCTCATTTCCCTCAGGATTGTTGAATGCATCCTGCAATTACAGGAGTGAGGCTGTGAGGTACATCAGGTCACAGCTGCCTCTGGAAACTCTCCAACTTATCTGAACAGATGAGTTCCGATGACATGTCTAGTGGTGGTAATGGGCCCTAACAGCAACTCAAGTACTCCTGGCAGGAGGAGAGGCTGTCCTCTTTTCATGGCTGACAATGATATCTTGCTCCTTGTATGGACATTTTCAAGTTTCAAGTCAGATACAAAGCAAAGGGTAGTGATTTAGGCCCACATGTTCTGGTCTCCAGTTGATCAGAGATCGGATGTGCCTTTGGAAGATATACTATGGGTCCCCTCGGAAATCCCAGCCTAAGCACTCAGTGAGAATTGACTGGGAAATTTCAGCCTCCGAAGGGCAATTCCTCTGCTCCCCAAGACCCTCTGAAAAACTCTCCAACCCTGAGTTAGAGTCAAAGACTTTGGAAGGTTCTGACTCAGTTACCTGGATAGTTACCCAGTAAGTGTTAGACAGGTTAAACCATGTTTAACTCCTGGTGTACAACTGACCTCACCCCACAACTCCCAACTGATCTACCCACCTTTTCACCTACCATCCTGACACCCTGCCACCCTACCCAATTACCTCATTCACACTCGTTCATTAGCACACTGTAAACTATTTAAATATCCCAAAGCTTTTCTGTGTGTTAGTGAACAACTTGTGCTATAAAAAGAGGGCTCCCCTGATGATTCTGCCTAGCATAGAAAGACTTCAAGAACACTTGCACTCCATGTTCCTGAAGAGTCCCGGTTTGGTAATTCAGGACAAGAATGCAGACCATCATCTTTGTGTAAAAAAAGCTCGTAGCGGAGTGAAAATCCAATGGTGATTGCCACTGCTCCAAAAATTGAATCATAGAATCCCTACAGTGCAGAAGGAGGCCATCTGGCCCATTGAGCCTGCACTGACAACAATCCCACCCAGACCCTAGCCCTATAACCCCACATATTTACTCAGCTAATCCCCCTACACTAAGGCTCAATTTAGCATTCAATCTAATCCGCACATCTTTGGAGTGTGTGAGGAGCGCCCGGAGGAAACCCATGCAGACATGGGGAGAATGTGCAAACTCCACACAGTCACCCAAGGCTGGAATTGAACCCTGGTCCCTGGTGCTGTGAGGCAACAGTGCTAACCACCATGCCACCGTACCGCCTTTAAATGTAATTGCTTGTACACAAGCTGTTTTTGAATTGTACCAGTGTAATGGAATTATACATATTGTGGATTGTACATCAGGAGTTACATTAACATGAACACTTCTTGAAGGAGCTCACCATTATAAATACAACATTACTCACTATCTCATCCTGTCTGATTGCAGTGCTGATGTGGAGATGCCGGCGTTGGACTGGGGTAAACACAGTAAGAAGTTTAAGGATTAGTTGTAAGTATTCGCATTCCAACCATTATTCATGTAAATTGAGTCTGTGTCTTATAAGTTCTGTTTGTGAACAGAATTCCCACTCACCTGAAGAAGGGGCTCAGAGCCTCGAAAGCTTGTGTGGCTTTTGCTACCAAATAAACCTGTTGGACTTTAACCTGGTGTTGTTAAACTTCTTATTGCAGTGCTATCAGACTTTGGTTTTTATCAGTTGGGTAAATATAAGGATGGGGGCAGGACAGGGTGGGGGGGGGGGCAGGTGTATGATTATGGATTGTTAACACAGCCAACGTTACTTCAGTGTGTTATTGTTTCGACTTGTTACAGTCATTTGCTGCTGATGTCAGCAGAGGAAGCAGGTGTCCGTTCTGATGCATGTTCGCACCACCGTACGATGTGCAATGCTGAACACGTAGCCGACACTTCTGAGCTGCCTAACCTCTTTACACAGCATCAGCACGTAAACGCTCCAAGCAGCAGTAGCATCTATCCAGATGAGAATCAGGAAGCGTGTAATGAAGCTTCAGCGTGTCAATGACATCTGCAAGTTTTGCATGTGGTAACTGGTCATTTAGTTGTTTCCTTTGTGATTTCCTTTGCAGAACAAGAAGCCCAACAAGAGGTGAAACATAACAAAGTGTAGAGGTGTGGCACACTAGTCAGAGGATGCAGCTTGTGAGACCCACATCCCTGAACACACACACCAAGAAAACTATATATGCCTTTACCTAGTAATGACTACCCAAGTGAATCCAACTGTGTACCCTTCACTTCAAACCTTGCGATAACCATTACAAAGAGGGAACTTATATTTTCTATTGTACCTACCACATGCCTAGACGGTCCCAAGGCACTTTATACGTAATAAACTACTCTTTGAAATGTACTTATTGTTGTTGTCCACCCTCGCAAAATATGGGAATGGATTTGTGTACAGCAAGATCCCACAATTAATAAGTCAAATGTTTTGGTGATAGAGGAATGTTGGTCAAGAAAGCACTTTGAAGCCTGGGCTGAGTTCTTCCATTTTTCATAGAAATCATAGAAACCCTACAGTGCAGAAAGAGGCCATTCGGCCCATCGAGTCTGCACCGACCACAATCCCACCCAGGCCCTACCCCCATATCCCTACATATTTTACCCGCTAATTCTTCTAACCTATGTATCTCAGGACACTAAGGGGCAATTTTAGCATGGCCAATCAACCTAACCCGCACATCTTTGGACTGTGGGAGGAAACCGGAGCACCCGGAGGAAACCCACGCAGACACGAGGAGAATGTGCAAACTCAACACAGACAGTGACCCGTGCCGGGAATCGAACCCAGGTCCCTGGAGCTGTGAAGCAGCAGTGCTAACCACTGTGCTACCGTGCCGCTGTCGTATACACAAGCTGCAAAAATGCCAAACCTGTTGCACTATTGCAGAGGCTGAGGTTCCTCTGTTGCGACCTTCTGGATCCCCATATCTGCCTAACTTGCAGTCACACCCATCTGTCCCTGACCACGGACCAAATCAGAAGTTACCAGCCTAAAGGTTGTGACTACCTCTAGAACAAAGTATCCAAATAATGTTACTTCTCCCTGATGTATCACAGTGCCTGAGGTTCAGACTCCAGCTCTTCAACTCCGAGGCAAAGTTCTTTAAGCTGCAGGCTCTTACCACAAATGTGGTTGCCATGGATCACTCAGGTGTCCATGAGTCAACATGCGACAGCTACAACACATCACCTGCCCTGCCATTCTGATTGTGTTTATTTAACTAATTAGATTTCAAGTTTAGAAATGTCACTCAACTGTTATCAAAGAATGGTTACAACACAGAAGGAGGCCATTTGGCCTGGCATGTCTGTGCTGTTTCACCAAAGGAGCAATTCACCTAGTGCCATTTACCGTTTTCTCCCTGTGACCCTGAACATTTTTCCTTTTCAGATAATGATCCCATTCTCTCTTAAATGCCCTGATTGACCCTGCCTCCATCACCATCTCAAGCAGTGTATTCTAGATCCTAACCACTAGCTGTGTGAAAAAGATTTTCCCAATGCTACCTTTAGTCTTTTTTTCCAATTACTTTAACTCTGCGTCTGCTGGTTCACAATCCTTTCACTAATAGGAACAGTTTTTCCCTATCGACTCTGGCCAGACTCCTCATGGTTTTGAACACCACTATGAAATCTCCTCTCAACATTTTCTTCTCCACGGAAAATATTCCCGGTGTTTCCAACCTATCTACGTAACTCAAGTTGCTCATGCTTGGAGCCATTCTCAAGAATCTTTTCTGCACTCTGTCTAATTCCTGAATGTGCTTACTAAAGTGTGGCACCCAGAATTAGATGCAATACTTCAGTTGAGACTTCTATATAAGTTTAACTTATTCCCTTACTTTGTACTCTCTGCCCCTGTTTAAAAAGTCTAGGATGCTGTATGCTTTACTAACTGTTCTCTCAACCTGTTCAGCCACTTTCAATGTTTTATGCCACAGATACATCAAGTATCAGTGATTCAGTAAGGACTCGGGAGTTCCACAATGTCCTCGGTCAGGTGAGCTTGCTATTGGCATGAAATCAACATGTTGCCCTCATCTGCGATACAAGGATGTCTGCAAAATGGACCTCAAGTTGGCCAGGACTGGAGAAGAAGCATGGGAAGTCCTTGCTGCTGACTGGAGTGTCTGGAGACAAGCAATCAGGAAGGGCATAGAAAAAACAGAGGACAAAAGAAATGGCCAGGAGGCAAAAAGTGACCAGTAGAAGGTAAAATCATTTAGGATCATCTGTGCCAACTGTGAAGGATTGCCGTTGAAGGTTCAGCCTCTACAATCACAACAGACAATGTTCAATCAGAAGTGGCATTCTCCCGGGACGCAGGCTATTTTATCCTCAGATGAATGGATGGATGCCCAGGTCCCTCCATCCTGCACCTTTAGGATTGTACCTTTTATTTTAAATGATCGTTTTGCATTCTTTCCACCAAAATTGATGTCCAACAGGTTTATTTGGAATCACGGGCTTTTGGAGCGCTGTTCCTTCATCACCTGCTCTTTCATCAGGTAAGTGCCTGCAGCTCACCTGATGAAGGAGCAGCGCTCCAAAAGCTCGTGATTCCAAATAAACCTGTTGGACTTAAACCTGGTGTTGTGAAACTTCTTACTGTGCCCACCCCGGTCCAACGCCGGCATCTCCACATCACCAAAATTGATCACTTCACACTTTCTGTTAAATATCATCTATCAGGTATTCAACCAACCTGTCTAAGTCCTTTTGAAGTTCTGTCCTATCCTCCTGACATTTTACAATACTGCAGGTTTTGAAATTATACCCTGTACACCAAGGTTATCTGTAGTTATATTAAGTAATTTAACAAGTGAAGCTATAAATTTAATACAATGCTTATATCTTCCCAGTACTGATTTAAACTATTGCCCATGATGAGCGAGATACAGGGCAGGATTTTCCAGCCACACTCACCCCAAAACCAGAAAATCCTGCCCAAGATCAATGGACCTTTCCATGGTCCGCCCCCCTTCCTGCTACGATTCCCGTGCCGGGCGAGATGGGAAAATTCCCCCCACAACCTTAAAACGCACCAACCCCAGCACCTGCTTGCTCACCATTTAATGCCTTTGAACACTTCCCAGCTACTGCAGGCTGAAACAAAAGTGTAAAAAGCATCACAACCTTCCCCTTCTGCACCAAATTCCCTCTTATACCAAATTCCCAAGTTAGCATTCATTCCTCATCACACTCAGTCAGGCATTGTTGTCTCCATCCTCTCACTTGCACATTTGTTAGATTGCCTAACACTGGAATGAACTTTCTTTTAATCAAAGCTAAATGCAAGTATTCTTAAAATTTATTTTCCCATGATATAGATTGTCAACCCCTTTTTCTAGGTTGCCAGTTGTCACACTCATATGTTGCTTGGATTCACTTTACAAACAAGTATTCTTTTCCCAAAGCATCTGCCAATCTCAGATTTGAGATATTTATAGTGATCTGTGATAGAGGGCCTCAGGTGCTTGACCCCTATTTAACTTCCCCTTTTGAGGATGATTGGCCTTGCTTCTGCTCGATGTCTGGATGGCACAATGAAGATTTCAGCCTCAGGAGATAAAGATTCCCTCAGGTCACAATACATCTGTGACATTGCAAACACAGAAGGGCACAAATCCTGCTGGCGTATCACAATATGGAAGGCTGCCCTGATAATCTAATTGACCCATTCGGAAAGGTCTGTTTACCATTTTAGCACCCAGATGTTTCTTAAATGAATGCAGTGATTTTGCCTCCTCTATTCTCTCTGAAAGTGTTGAAACGGTGATTTGATCCTCTGTCCTCTGACTGTTGTTTCTCGTACAACCATAAACATGGGGGTATCATTTGCACAATGGCTCTTTTGATCATCCACAGTAACAAAAGATCGACTTCAGAGAAATGGCATCAGCAACATTTTTACTAATTCTCCTTTGAGATGTCCACCAATCTTCTATCAAAGTTACACTTTGAAATTAACCCCTGTGGAACTTTGTCGCCATGGTCTTTTCAAAAATGTTCATGAATCGCTTGGAACCGTGAACACAGAAAACCTTTTTGTCACAGTTAAAATGTCAGGAGTATAGTGTAGCCTAAGGGAACGCCCCCCCTGTGGCACAATGCATTAATTGCTTTCTGTATATTAATATTGCTTTATACCATGGGTGGAATTTTATGGCGCCATTATGGTGGGGTGCGGCCAAAAAATGAAGCAAGCTATTCAAAAGTCCATTGACTTCCATGGGACTGGAAAATCCTATCAGCCTGGAGGGGCTGTAAAATTCCATCCAATGTTTCCGTATGCGGAATGTTCCATACGTGGTGGTACATGGAAGCTTGCCCCATTGTCTTGTTCCATGTTTAATGTGGAGTGGTACCCCTTCAAGCTACACAATTGTCTTTCTCTAATGGAAAGAGATGCCTACAATCCTTTATGAACTAAAGCTAATTACCTCTGATTTGATTTGATTTACTATCACATGTATCAGTATACAGTGAAAAGTATTGTTTCTTGCGTGCTATACGGACAAAGCATACCGTTCATAGAGAAGGAAAGGAGAGTGCAGAATACAGCGTTACAGTCAAAGCTAGGGTGTAGAGAAAGATCAATTTAATGCAAGGAAGGTCCATTCAAATGTCTAGCATGCCTTTTATTGCTGAATGATTATTGATGGAGTGGAGGCTGAAAACATTGGGAATATATCTCCATCTCACCAGTTTCAATATGTAGATCTTTCTGTGAATTAATAGTCTGAATAAAAATGTCTTAATTATCAATGTGCTGCAGACTAAATCGAATTCGGAAGTTGATGGCTCGGAACATGTTAAGCAGAAATGAAAATGCAGAACTTTGAGATTTCCTGCAGTATTCTACGTAATTTAGTGGGCGTTAAGTTGACATTGGAAAACATCTAGAATAGCAATGGTTGGCAAAGTGATTGATTTTGGGCTGTTCTATTGGGCCTTGCACCTTCCCATGTGAATCATCAGCCACCTGATGACGTGTTATGGCTAGTGATAAGCTTGCTACCTGATAGGCTGACAGCATTTCTATCTAGCTTCCAACGTGGAACATCCTGTCACACTTCCTTTTTTATTTATTTCCTACTTCACAGATTCTAATGAAGAAGGATGATGCCAATAGTTTCTGCGCAGCTGGAATCTCAGCCCATGCCCATCACCCTTCCAGGAGATGATTTTTTTACTTCAGGTCACAAGGATATGAGAGTGTAAACACACTGCCCCACAAAGGAGTATGGTTGGTGGTCAAGGTCGCCAGCACTTCCTCACCAGGAAACAGAAGCTCTAACTACGGAAATTACATACCAAGGATTTATGGTGTGGCTGTATGATTGAGAAGGGATTTGACAAGGTCAGAATGCATGAGGCATTACAAACGTGAGTCCAAGAAGGACGTGCCTGATGTTGCGTCAGAAATTTGCTTTTTAACCCATGGAGGTTGTAAGACACAAGATATAACATGTGCAATGTAACCGAATAGCGCTGGGTCAAAATCCTGGAAGTACCTCCCTCACAGGTGCTTCCAGGATGTTGGGGCGGCACAGTGGCACAGTGGGTGGCACTGCTGCCTCACGGTGCCAGGGACCTGGGTTCAATTCCGGCCTCAGGTCACTGTGCAGACTTGATGGGCCAAATGGTCTCCTCCTGTACTGTAGGGATTCTATGATTGATTCTATGAGTACTGTGGGTGTACCTGCACCAAAAATGGACTGCAGCGGTTCAAGAGATGGCTCATCACCACCTCCTCAAGTATAATTGGTGATGGGCAATAAATGATGCCCACATCACATAAAGTAATGAAAAAACATGGATAGTCTATAAATCTTCCTCCCTATCTTAATAATATATACTTAAATGCAATGGTGGTACAAAGATCAAGCCATTTTTTAAGTGTTTAAATGATTACGGGTGGGATTTTCGAGCCGCGCTCACCTCAGTGCTGGAAAACCTACCTGAGGTCAATGGACCTTTGCATGATCCATGTCTCGCCCACTATGATTCCCATGGCGGATAGGACAGGAAAATTCTAACCTACGTTTCTCTAGAATAATTGATTTTTTGTCACTGCAGCAGAGTAGGCTCAGGCCCTCAAGCCTCCTCTCAAAGTAAGATCGGGTCTCAGAATCTGACTGGGGGCAGGAATCCCAACCCAGACACCTCGTCCCTAATGTTTGTGGGCACTGTTTCTGCTATCCTAATGCTGCCACATCTCAAATCCATTCCTTTACTACTGTCACATTCAACATAAGCCCAGTGTTCCTCCACTCAATGACTCCTGACATTCTTTCAAGTAGATGAGGACATCTACGTATGTTTATAGCCCAACAATCCATCCCACTTCTGTCAAACCATGTTGCCCCTTTCCCAGTATTACCACACACTAATCAGCCCTCTCAGTGTTGAAAACTTAGAATGGTCCTCTGCTTGCTGGGAACCTGAACGTCAGTAGTTGAAAGTAAGCCCCTCAAAAATATCACCTATGTAAATGCTGACCTCTTAACCTTTTGCTAAAAAATGAGTCTCGAAAATTCAACCTGTACATGAGCATTTATGGTAAATTCAAAATCTAGAACTGAAAGTTTGTCTCAGTGATCATAAAACAATCCTTGAATGTCATAAAAACTCATCTGGCTCACCGATATCCTTTGGAAAGGAGAGCTGCCATCCTTATCTAGTTTGGCTTACATGTGACTCCAGACTCTTAACTGCCCTCTGAAATGGCCTTGCAAGCCACTCAGTTCATGAGCAATTATCTGGACAACACATACTGTTCTTGCCATTGAAGCCCACATGCCTTGAAAATGGGTAGCTGCAGAGAGAATGTTTCCTCTAGTGGGGGAATCTAAAACTAGGGGGCACAGTTTAAAAATAAGGGATCACCCATTTAAGACAGAGATGAGGAGGAATTTTCAAGGACAAGAAAGGTCATGATGGACTAAATGCTCTCCTCCTGCATTGTTTCACTCTCTGATTCTAGTGCAGAGGAGATTAAGGATTGACCTAATAGAAATTTATGAGGGTATTGATAGACCAAGTACAGAAAAGTTGTTTCCACTTAGAAACTTCTTCACACAGAGGATTGTTAAGCTGTAAAATGCACTATCTGAAAGGATGGGGGAAACAGAATCTGTTAGAAAATTTCAAAGACAACTGGTTGCCTGCTTAAAGTGGACTCATCTGCATGATGAGGAGGTTGGGGTGGGGGATTAAATTAGACAACTCTTCAAAGGCAAAGGCACGATGGGCTGAAGGGCCTCCTCTTATGCTGTAAGATTCTATCGTGGTGTGCATCATGGTATGCATCTACAAGGACAAGGACAGCAGATACATGGGAACACCACCATCTGTAAGTTCCCCTCCAAGCCACTCATCATCCTGACTTGGAAATATATCGCCATTCCTTCACAGCCAATTGGGTCAAACATGTGGAACTCCCTCCCTAACAGTACTGTGGGTGTACCTACATCACACTGACTGCATGGGTGCAAGAAGGCAGCTCACCACCACCTTTACAGGGCAATTAGGGGTGGCCAATAAATGCGGACTTGGCCAGCAATGCCCACATCCCATGAATAAAAAAACAAAACTATGTACAGCTCAAACTTCTGACAGGTGCTGCTTGGAGATGGTGCTGCAGCCAAATCACAAAGAGCTTGAAAATTATTCATAATTTTCTGACTTTCAACAGAGGCAGGCAAGACAACACACAACACAGCACAGTGGGACAGTGATTCGCACTGCTGCCTCACAATGCCAGGGACCCGGGTTCGATTCCAGCCTTGGGTGGCTGTGTGGCATTTGTGCATTCGCCTTGTGTCTGTGTGCTCCGGGTGCTCCGGTTTCCTGCCACAGTCCAGAGATGTGCAGGTTAGGGATTGGCCATGCTAAATTGCCCCTTAGTGTCCCAAGATTTGTAGATTAGGGGGATTAATGGGGTAAATACGTAACTATTATGGGATAGGCCCTGAATAAGATGCTCTGTCAGAATGTTGGTTCAGACTAGATGGGCTGAATGGCCTCTTTCTGCGCTGTAGGAACACTAGAAAGGCCAACTTGCACATTGTTAATAAGTTAGCCATTGTGTCAATATTTTCTTTGAAAGCTCTTGTCAAATCTGAGTTCCGGCCACCAATAAAATGTGCTTTCTTTCTCTTTGAGTGAATTTGCGATAGCTTAGTTTTCTGGACTGAATAGATTTGTGCAGCATTGGCACAATAAACAATATCAGTGGCATTGTTAACTGCTGGGAGGCTGCACGAGCTCAGTGGAATCTGTTGCTGCAGAATGTCATCACCGCTTGTAACTGTCAGCGCTAAGTAGGAAAACCCAAGATAGCTCTCGAAAAGGAGGAGAGTTCATCAAAGTCTGGTGCTGTTAGATTGCTGGCATATGACCAGACATTCAGCAGGAGAGGACTCGCTATTAGCTTGGATCAACCTTGGACCAATTGTAGCTATGTGACTTGTGTTAATCTTCAAGCTGTTTCCTATCAGGAAGAGGCTTTTACTGATCGCAGTCGAACACTATACATCACCCGCGGTTTCCTCTTCCCACAATAACTTGGCTGTTTACTTTTGCCAATAATTCAAGATCTGCTATTTTTCAAGGGCCAGGTTTCAAGCTTGCAAAATGTTGTGAGATTAACCTGATACTGGAGTCAGGTAAAGCAAAAAGCACAATAAGGTTGCAGAATCATTTATCAAACTTTACGAGGGCCCACTGGATCTGAATTGTTATATTTGCCCCCGGATGCTGAAAAGTCCTGGATCGTAAAGTTGGTTCTTTTGTTCCCGATATGTTTGCACTGTGGTACAAAATACACCCACACACATGAGAAAGCAAGGCTTTGTTCCTGAGTCACAGGCCAACCCTGTTCCTTCATAAACACAGATAAACTTTAGTGGACCATCTTACCTTATAAAATCTCTTATAAGATCCATTTTCTTTCCCTCAGTTGCATTTAGAAATGGCCGAGAGCTTCAAGTTTTTAAGTGTCCAGATCACCAACAACCTGCCCTGGTCCCCTCCTGCCGATACTATAGTTAAGAAAGGCCACCAACGCCTCTACTTTCTCAGAAGACTAAGGAAATTTGGCATGTCAGCTACAACTCTCACCAACTCTTACAGATGCACCATAGAAAGCATTCTTTCTGGTTGTATCACAGCTTGGTATGGCTCCTATTCTGCCTAAGACCGCAAGAAACTACAAAAGGTCGTGAATGTAGCTCAATCCATCACGCAAACCAGCCTCCCATCCATTGACACTGTCTACACTTCCTGCTGCCTCGGAAAAGCAGCCAGCATCATTAAGGACTCACCGCACCCTTTACCCCTTACATACTCTCTTCCACCTTCTCCCATCAGGAAAAAGATACAGAAGTCTAAGGTCACATATCAACCGACTCAAGAACAGCTTCTTTCCTGCTGCCATCAGACTTTTGAATGGACTTACCTCGCATTAAGTTGATCTTTCTCTGCACCCTAGCTATGAATGTAACACTACATTCTGCACTCTCTCGTTTCCTTCTCTCTGAACGCTATGCTTTGCCTGTATAGTGTACAAGAAACAATACGTTTCACTGTATACTAATACATGTGACAATAGTAAATCAAATCAAATCTAATCAAAAGTTTCCCTCCACTTACTGGCTCATACTGGCGTTACAGGCTGTCCTCACACAAATGGCTGTTCTCATGTATGAAGTGAGACTGTGAGTATCAGCAAGCCAGAGTACATCACAGCTGAGCCTGATCCTGGCCTAATTTTACTTGTACCAGTGCACCTTGGGGCCTGCAGATTGGGATCTTGTTTGATTTGGAACATGATACAACTGCAGCATTTGTTCCACATATTTAATAAGGATGATGGCAGATCCACGGCAAATTAGCCTACAGGCCTAATTAGTATAACACTGGTGAACGGCTAGCACCAGTCCTGAGGCAGTTGCCAGTCATGAAGGGGGAGGCCAGGGGGTCTGGGTACGGCAGGCAGGGTGGTGAACTTGATCATCTCAAACTGTGGGCGAGTCCTTCAGGAATGTTTAGAAATGGGGACAAGCAATAGCTGGTGATAGCCTGTGGTTTTATGTGGAGTCAGGAGAAGAAAAAAAAGAACAAAGAAAAGTACAGCACAAGAACAGGCCCATCAGCTTTCCAAACCTATGTTGATCATGATGTCTAGTTGGACCAAGGAGCGGCACAGGCTTGGAGGGCCGAAGGGCCTGTTTCCTGCGCTGTACTGTTTTTTGTTCATGTTCTTTGTTTGAGAGTCCTGAAGGTCCAGATCTGTTTTCTAGTGCTCCTGTTTTCTGTTTTTTTTTTCTAACTAAACTAAAAACCTTCTGCCCTTACTCGGTCCGTATCCCTCTATTCCCTCCCTATTCATGTACCCATCGTACTGTTCTGGCGAGCTAATGACAGTAGTAATCTTGACATCCTCTGCCATTTGGAGTACAAGAGTTTGGAAATCATGTTGTAGCTATATAAAACCTTGGTTAGGCCGCATTTGGAATATTGCATGCAGTTCTCGTCACCACACTGCCAGAAGGGCATGGAAGCTTTCGAATGAACGCAAAGAAGGTTCACCAGGATGTTGCCTGGTCTCGAGGGTGTTGCCTATGAGGAGAGGTTGAATAAACTAGGATTGTTTTTACGAGGTAAACAGAGGCTGAGGAGAGACCTGATAGAGGTCTATAAAATTATGAGAGGCATAGACAGAGTGGATAGTCAGAGGCTTTTTCCCAGGGTGGGAGGGGACACAGGCTCAAAGTGAGAGGGGGAAAGTTTGAGGGAGATGTGCAGGGCAAGGTTTTCATGCAGGGAGTGCTGGGCATCTGAAATGTACTGCCAGAGGAGATGGTGGAAGCAGGAACATTAGCAACATTTAAGAGGCATCTGGATGGGTACATGAATAGGAGGAAATAGAGGGATACGGAACGGGTAAGGGCAGAAAGTTTATTTTAGTTTAGTGAGGGCATTGTGATTGGCACAGGCTTGGGGGGGCCAAAAGGCCTGTTTCTGTGCTGTACTTTTCATTGTTGTTTGTTCTTTGTGATCCAGAGCGACAAAGGAATCCCCGCCACAAGTGAGAAAGGCTGGTTATGGATGACGTACATCAGCTCAAAGGCTTGTTTGCTGCCATAGCTCAGTGTGTCCAGAATCATGACTGGGAACTGGACACCCTGCCCCATAACTAGAGTGTCCACTTTTCAGCCAGAGGTCTTGCAGCTATGGTTTCTTATTTGACAGAACTGTCACACCGGCACCTGAATCTAATGTACAATTTGTTAGCTGATTATTTACAAGAATGTCAGTGTTCCAAAGTGAAGAATCACAATCTTTTATCTCACCCAAGAAGCATGGCTGTGTGTCCTCTGGGCTTTTGGTCTCAACCTCGTGGATTAGCTCGAGGCTATCTGTGTGGTGCTAGGGTTTTCACTTGCACAGTTTGCAGTGTCCCTGACTTACAGTGAAAGCATTGGCTATTCTCAAAGAACACTGATCTCCACGGTGAGGGCACTTCATACTACCTCACTGGCAAGGTCTCTATTTGACTTATGGGATACAGGTTGTTTGCAATGAACCCCCAACTGTAAATCAAATCAAGTTCTACAAGACTTAATCATGCAGTAAGAAAGAACACTTTAAATGGTAAATTCAAAAGATTTATTAACCATTAAAAGGCAGAAATGTAACAAATCTGAAATGCTTAACAATGTCTGTGTGGGTCAGCTGTCTGCCGACTTGATGCATTCAGCAATGCAGCATTGCAAGTAGCAAGGCATTTAAATTAACTGCAGGCTTGCATTTGGATGGTCTCAATATTCCTGAGAATTGAGTAAGTTAATGATTAATTTGTTTTTCTTCTGTTTAACTCTGAGATCGCGTGTTGAGGCTCAGATTTGGGGATCTGGTTAGTGGCGGGATTTGTTTAAAAGGCACTTCTGACTGAATTAGTAAAAGGGGCCACTCAGGAATGGCTGCAGCCTAGAGGTTAAAAAGATTTAGCTCACCTTTGCACTTGCTGATGCTAGACTTCTAAGGGAGATTCTATGGAGTCTTCTGCTGCAATAAGGTTTCTGCCTGTAGCTTCCATGCTCTTATGTCTGGAGTTTTTTCTGGTGAATTATCTGTTCATAGTTTCAGTTGGGAGCTTCTTTACAATCTGTTGAAGTTTCTTTAGTTTTTTAACATTCATATGAGGTTGAGGCTTCTTTGATCCCTAGTTACCACCATGTTGTGATTAGGTTGGTTAAAGAGCATGTCTGTTGAGATATCTTTTGTTGTCTATGTTAACAGCAAGTCCTTCTTAACCACTTGTAACTATATACATATACATGATAAGAAGTCTCACAACACCAGGTTAAAGTCCAATAGGTTTATTTGGAATCACAAGCTTTCGGAGCATTTCTCCTTCATCAGTTCTTACTGTGCCCATCCCAGTCCAACACCGGCATCTCCACATCATGTACATGATAGCAGGAATGAGGGATCTCAGTCATGAGTCAATATTGGAAAAGTTATGGTTATCCTCTGGGGAACAGTGAAGGTTAAGGGGTAACTTGATCGATGTTTTCAAAATGATGCGAGGTTTGGATAGAGTAGATAGAGAAAATGTATTCCCTCTGGTGAATGGGTCAATAACTGGAGGTCATAGTTTCCAATTTGTGGCAAAAGACCCAGAGGGACGATATGGAGATTATTTTTCACTCAAAGTTGTCAGGAATATTTTACCTGGACAAGTGATAGAACTAATTCCATTCACAATTTTGAAAGGGACTGAGATGGTTACCTGAGGATAAGAAATTTTTGGGATGGAATGAGGCAAAGCACAACTGCTCTTTCAAAGAGCCAACCCAAGTCGAATAACCTCCTTACATGCTGTTAGTTTCCATAATTATATGAATTAACCTTAACCCAGAATAAAACATATCTTTCCTTCCAGTCACCCTGTTTATGTGCGTTTAGCACTTTTTGACCCTGCTCTTTCTTTTGATAACAAATAAATGTCCTTCATCTTTCAAAAGCCTAACCTATTTCTCTTAGGTTCTAGTTCTCCTGCAGGAATGAGTCATGTGGCTCTATCAGAGCCTCTTGGGATTGAGATTGCATTGTACTCCTGAGTATTGAGTCATCAGATGATCTTACAAATTACTGTGTCACATCCAGAGGGATCATCTTGGGACTCAACTATGCCTGTATCAACCACTGACACATAGAATTTCTCATTCTACTCATTTTTTAAAAAATCACAAATTGGGATGGGGGCATCAATGGCAAATTAGCATTTGCTTTCCATTCCTAATTGCCCTTGAGAAGATGGTGGTGGGCTGCCTTCTTGAACCATTGCAGTCCACATAGTGTAGATACACCCACAATGCTGTTAGGAAGGGGGTTCCAGGATTTTGACCCAGGAACTGTGAAGGAGGGGAACTTCCAGGTGGTGGGGCTCCCATGTATTTGCTGCCCTTGTGCTTTTAGGAAGGAGAAGACATGGGTTTGGGAGTTGCTGCTGAAGAATCTTGGTGAGTTGCTGCAGTGCATCTTGCATACATCAAGTACCTTACATAAGTGCATTCTTCTCCACAGCAATGGACTTCATGGAGCACTAAAAGTATCAATCTTCCAACCCCTTTAAAGTATCAATAGCAGAAACCAAAGCCACTTGAAGCCTTTTTATCCTGTGTAAATAGATATTGTGCGATTGACAGAATAGATCAGAGAGTCAGAATTGTCAATCAAGCAATTGTTTTCCCTGGAGCACAGCTGTTTCAACAGTCTGGTCTCTCAGCCAAGCTTCATTGAGCATAGACATATTCAGAAGGCCTGATAGCTTGCATTGTAAGCTTGTCTTCAGTCAGTCTAGATGTGTGAAGACATGTGAAGCGTACTTCGTTAAGAATAATGTAGAGTAAATAACTGTTTTATTAAGTATCACTTCTGTATTTCTCAGTAGAATAACTGCTTATGCCAAAAATATTGTTGCAACAAACATCAGACATTCTCACAGGATTTTGCAGATTTGCATTACTATTCTATTGATCAAACTAAAGTCTAGGCAAAAATCGGTTCCATTTTGCTGTACCTTTAATAAAATCAGGTTGTTTGATAAGGGAAATACCTTTGCTGGCAGCTTGAATCTGTTTGCTTGCTGCGTTCTCAATCCTTCCACTGTGGTGCACTAGTTCTCTTTCCTAATAACTATTGGAAGTCACAGCTGATCTCTGAGACCCACTTGCAGGCTGGTGCATCTGCTGTTTCTAATGAAATCGTTCACTATGATGAGTAATACGAGCCTTTTGATTATTTCATTTCATTTCTCATTCTATCATTCGTGCAACACTTCAGTAAGAGACACACTAGTATTTGCTTGTGTTTTGCATATCATGCTTACATATTATAAAGATCATCATAGAATCATAGAAACCCTACAGTGCAGAAAGAGGCCATTTGGCCCATCGAGTCTGCACCGACCACAATCCCACCCAGGCCCTACCCCCATATCCCTACATATTTTACCCGCTAATCCCTCTAATCTACGCATCTTAGGACACTAAGGGGCAATTTTAGCATGGCCAATCAACCTAACCCGCACATCTTTGGACTGTGGGAGGAAACCGGAGCACCCGGAGGAAACCCACGCAGACACGAGGAGAATGTGCAAACTCCACACAGACAGTGACCCAAGCTGGGAATCGAACCCAGGTCCCTGGAGCTGTGAAGCAGCAGTGCTAACCACTGTGCTACCGTGCCGCCCCGGGAAGTTTCTTCTACATTTCTCCCCACCTTAGTCTTAATTTATTTTCAGCAACTAAAATTGATATGGAAGTAGCATTAGCCGAAGACTAGTTGAGGTCATGCACATGCAATACAATTCTTTTGGTAGAGCAATCTAAATCTAAAGTCTTGGCATTGGAAACAATATGGATGCATCATTTCTGCAAGATGTGGGAGTTGTGAGTGTCCAGTGTTAACTTGTTCTGTGGGAAGTGCACTACTTCACACTGCTGAAACTCAAAATCTCTGAACTCGAGAAGTAGATGGAGATAATTAATATGCCTGGGAGAGAGAGAGAGAAACACTTGGAGTGAAATTTTGAGCGATTAGTCACATCGATGAGAAAGATAAAGGAAGAAAAATGAATGACCAGCTGAGGGACAGGGGAAAGGCAGAAAGGAAAACATTCATAGAATTCTACAATGCAAAATGCGGCCATTCAGCCCATCGAGTCTGCACCAACACTCTGGCAGAGCATCTTACCTAGCCTCTATCCCTGTAACTCCTTGTATTTACCCCACTCATTCTCCTAACCTACACATCTTGGGACACTAAGGGGCAATTTAGCACAGCCAATCCACCTACCCTGCTCATCTTTGGACTGCGGGAGGAAACTGGAGCACCCGGAGGAAACCCACACAGACATGGGGAGAATGTGCAAACACCGCACAGTCATCCAAGGCTGGAATCGAACCCATGTCTCTGGCGCTGTGAGACAGCAGTGCTAACCACTGTGCCACTGTGCCGCCCATAACAGGCCTGCCCAAATTCAGGCTGATTTGGAACTTTAGTTTTGTGTGGGGAAAATGAAAGCACAGGCCAAAGGCAGGAAATATATATCAATGGCATTAACAAACAAAAAACCGGCTTGTTCACAAGCTGAGCAGTACAGCTGGATATGCAGCAGTGATAGGGGATTCATTAGTTAGACAGGCTGGCAATATTTCACAGTCCAGGCAGGGTGATAATGTCATGACAAAAGGTTAAACCAGAAAGTGATGAGAAAATTAAACCAGGAAGGAGAGCAGCCAGGAAGATGCAACCAATCAGTGTCAGTTAACAGAAAAGAATAGAGAATAGTCGAGAGAAGTTTTTAATCAGAAAACAATTTAAGCAGAAGAACAGGGAGTAGACAGAGGAATAACATCAAACAGATTAAACTGCTCTAGATCTACAATGGCCCAACCAATGGTCCTTAAGCGCGGGTGAAGAAACCATCAGTTTTTTTGTTAATTTACCTCAGTGTGGATCTAGAACAGCCACACCTCCTATTGATTCAAGGTGTTGCTGCTCTGTGATTGGCTCTCTCCTGTTTCTTTGCACACTGATGCAGACTATGGTCATGGTTCATCTGAAGGGCCATAAAGCATAGCTCTTAAAGAACCTGACCTGGTTCCATGTAATTTATGGAGAATGAAGACATGCCTTTCCCCACATTGAAACTGGCCAGGATGGGAGATGGGCAGCAGGGTTTTAATTCAAACCAGCCCCAAAAATCAGACATCCCGGGAATGGGGTCAGGAATGCCAGAATCAGAGTCAGGCAGCCATTTTTGAAGGGTTCCCAAGTCAACCCGACAGTGAAAATCCAAACCTAAGTATCGTGGTACAACAGAAGACTTCCAAAGTTCCTGAGGGGTTGAGAGAGAAACATTAAGAGGCCGCAGGAATTGATTGCAGGGTTCGATTGCATAAAAGTGTTTGCTGGAGGACTGCAGAGTTAAAGACAAGAGGTTGGGGTCAGGAATTGACATCAGAGTCAAATGGGGACCTGGACACCACATGTAGTGTGGGGTGGGGAGGGAATGGGGGGGGGGGGTGGTGCAAGCCAGGTGGCCCTCTCCTGCTGTGTTTTCCTTAAAGGGACAATCACCACAATCACCACGTGTACATAGCTGTGTCAAGCTGGTGACTGACACTCTGTTCAGGTGGGTAAGCAGATTCATCTATTTCAGAATGAAATAAGCCAGACAGGCTGAGTGGGCCACTTGTGCATCAACTGCAGTGTTCCCCCACATCCAGGGTGCCATTGATTGCCTCGAGGGATGATTGATGGGTGACAAGGACTATCCTTCGAAAGAGTGGCTGATGCCACCACTCAGGCACCCGAGGACAGAGGTTAAGGCAAGACACACTGGCTGCCATGTCACCATAAGGCCGGTGGTGGAAAGGACAATAGGTCTGCCAGAAATGAGGCTCTGATGTCTGGATTGCTACAGGATGCCCTGAAATATTCATTAGAGCGACTGTCACTCATTATTGTTGTCTGCTATGTTCTGCATAATCTTACCCTTTCAAGGGGGAACAACTGGACCAGGGGGACACTAAGACAGGTGCACCCGCTTCAGAGGAAGAATCTAATGAAGACTGTCATGTGGAGCCCGGGAAGGCACATAGTGAGGACGAGGAGTCAGACATGAGGAAACTCCGGGCAGGCCGAGACACCAGGAAAGCCTTGATTCAGAGTTCCTTCAGCTCGGGCTTCCTGGGGCACCATGAGAAGAGTGCACCGAGACAACAGGCAGCTCAGCGTGAGGTATGCCTGTACTTCCTTGCTCACCAGTGATGGATGGACACTTACCTGAGATATTGGGTGCCACATCCATCTCCCACATTGGCCTCCTGAGGTCATTGCCTGTATGAGTGCTTGCAGGTTCGATTGTAACCCCAGGAACCCCTGATTCTGCTCCTGGAGATGCCTCTTCATGAAGGTTGCCACTCCCTCAATGGATGAGCTGTGTGCTCGGTGCTCAGGGTCAGTGCAGCACTCACACAGATCCTCTAGATCTCCACTGGATCTCCCTACTCATCCCACTGGACATCCAGCATCTGCTGCCTGATAGACAACTCCAGATGCTCATCATCTTCCTGGGACTTCACATGGCCCTGGCCTACAACCGTCCTCTGAATACTGGCGCCCTGGGCACTCTCTGCCTCCACCATCTGCTAATGCGAGTGTGATGTTCCCTCATCACTGTGCACTACCATCTGATCCGGCACATCATTGTACACTGAAATGTCAGTATCTGTGCTGGTGTTTAGTGTGGAGAGTGGGTGCACTGTGGGTGCATCTACCATCCATGCCTGCTCCAGTGTTAATGGGGGGTCATGGGGTTCCTGGCTGGATCTGGGAGATGGCTGACCTGAGTGAGGAAAGCAAAGGTCAGTCCCATTATTCATCACACTATCAATGTCCATAATATCTGGCCAGGTGCGAGTGATATCAATGACATCACAGGGCTTAGTGATTGCAGCATCACTGGGTACTGTTTCCCAGACATCCTTACGAGAGATGAGATCACGCTACATTCTTTACTCTCCACCTGTCCCACTTCTGCCCACTGGACTCTTACCTTCCTCAGAGACACCAGCCTCTCCACCACTTAATGACCTTCCTCCTCACTGGCATTCCAGCTCCAGGGCTCCCAGCTCATGACTGGTGAGGATTGCCAGGTTTGCCACCCCACCACCAGTAGCAGATCGCTCTGTATTGTCACGGCTACGTTTCACCTGTAAATGCAAAGCTCCATTCTGTACTCAACCCTCCACCTCCAGCACCAAACCATGTCGCCGCCCTCCCCCAACCCTTCACCCCCGTGACCTATGCCGATGTTCCTAAAACCTTTGCACACCTGACCCTTAGATGGATCCAGGGTTTCTGATCCTCTCTCCCAGCCTTAACACACACGGGCAGTGGTGTGTTCTGAGATTCCGATTCCTACAAGTTGCAGTGGGGGAACATGTGGCAAACAGTGACCACAATTCCGTAAGTTTTCGGATACTGATGGAAAAGGACACATGTTGTCCTAGGGTTAAGGTGCTAAATTGGGGGAAGGCTAACTACAACGGGATTAGGCAGGATTTGAACACTGTTGTTTGGGAGAGGCTGTTTGAGGGTAAATCCACATTTGGCATGTGGGAGTCTTTTAAGGAGCAGTTGATCGGAGTGCAGGACAGGCATGTGCCTAAGAAAAGGGACAGGAAAGGCAGGATTCAGAAACCATGGATGACCAGGGAAATTGCAAGTCCATCAAAAAGAAAAAGGATGCAAACATGAGGTCTCGGCAACTAAAAATAGATGAAGCATTTGAAGAATACAGGGAAAGTAGAAAAGAGCTCAAACAGGGAGTTAGGAGGGCAAAAAGGGGTCACAAAATGTCCTTGACAGACAGGATTAAGGAGAATCCCAAGGCATTTTATACATATATTTGGAACAAGAGAGCAGCTAGAGAAAGAGTTGGTCCACTCAAGGACAAAGGAGGGAAATTATGTGTAGAACCAAAGAAAGTGGGTGAGATCCTTAATGAGTACTTTGCATCAGTATTCACAAAGGAGAGGGACAGTCGGTTGATGATATCTCAGAGGGGTGTGTAAACCCTTGAGAACAAGTCACCATTATGAGGGAGGAAGTGTTAGGTGAATTAAAAAGCATTAATCCCCAGAGCCAAATGGCATCTATCCCAGGTTACTGAGGGAGACAAGAGATGAAATTGCTGGGCCTCTAGCAGAAATCTTTGTTTCCTCGTTGGCCACTGGTGAGGTCCCAGAGGATTGGAGGATGACAAATGTTGTCCCATTATTTAAGAAGGGTAGCAAGGATAACTCGGGTAATTATGAGCTTGACATCAGTGATAGTGAAATTGTTGGAGAAGATTCTTAGAGATAGGATCCATACACATTTGAATGATCTTGTTAGTGACAGAAAGCATGGTTTTGTACGAGGGAGGTCATGTCTCACTAATTTAATTTGAGTTTTTTGATTGATGAGGGATGGGATGTGAATGTTGTCTACATGGACTTTAGTAAGATATTTGACAAGGTCCCTCATGGCAGGCTAATGCAAAAGATTAAATCTCACGGGATCAGGGGTGAACTAGCTAGATGGATTCAGAACTGGCTTGGCCATAGAAGACAGAAGGTAGTGGTGGAAGGGTGTTTTTCTGAATGGAGGTCTGTAACTAGTGGTGTTCACAGTAAGAAGTTTAACAACACCAGGTTAAAGTCCAACAGGTTTATTTGGTAGCAAATGCCACTAGCTTTCGGAGCGCTGCCCCTTCATCAGGTGGAGTGGAGAAATGCTCACAAACAGGGCATACAGAGACACAAACTCAATTTACAGAATAATGATTGGAATGCAGTCTTTACAGATAATCAAGTCTTAAAGGTACAAACAATGTGAGTGGAGGGAGCATTAAGCACAGGTTAAAGAGATGTGTATTGTCTCAGGACAGGACAGCCAGTGAAATTCTGCAAATTCTGTAAATTGAGTTTGTGTCTCTGTATGCCCTGTTTGTGAGCATTTCTCCACTCCACCTGACGAAGGGGCAGCGCTCCGAAAGCTAGTGGTATTTGCTACCAAATAAACCTGTTGGACTTTAACCTGGTGTTGTTAAACTTCTAGCTGTGTTTACCCCAGTCCAACGCCGGCATCTCCACATCATGACTAGTGGTGTTCCGCAGGGATCATTGCTGGAACCTCTGCTGTTGGTAATATATATAAATGACTTGGAAGAAAACGTAGCTGGTCAGATTAGTAAGTTTGTGGATGATGTTAATGTTGGTGGAGTTGCGGATAGTGATGAAGATTGTCAGAGGATACAGCAGGGTATAGATAGCTGGAAAATTGGGCGGTGAAATGGCAGATGGAATTTAATCCAGACAAATGCGAGGTGATGTAGGTCCAATTCAGGTGGGAGCTACAAAATAAATGGCAGAACCACCAGGAGCGTAGACACACAGAGAAATCTGGGAGTACAGGTCCACAGATCCTTCAAAGTGGCAGCACAGGTGGAAAAGGTGGTGAAGAAAGCATATGGCATGCTTGCCTTCTTCGGATGGGGCATCAAGTATAAAAGTTGGCAAATTATGTTACAGTTGTATAAAACATTGGTTAGGCCACATTTGGAATACTGTGTCCAATTCTGGTCACCACACTACCTTTGGAGAGAATACAGAAAAGGTTTACCAGGATGTTGCCTGGTATGGAGGGTATTAGCTATGAGGAAAGATTGAATAAACTGGGATTGTTCTCCCTGGAAAGACAGAGGCTGAGGGGCAACCTGATAGAAGTTTATAAAATGATGAGGGGTATGGATAAGGTAAAGAGTTGGAAGCTTTTTCCCAGGGCCGAAATGACAATTACACGAGGGCACAAGTTCAAGATAAAGGGGGAAAGGTTCAGTAGAGATGTGCGGGGCAAGTTTTTTACACAGAGGGTGGTGGGGGCCTGGAATGCACTGCCAAGTGAGGTGGATAAGGCAGATACTTTAGTGCCATTTAAATCTCATCTGGATAGACACATGAACAGACGGGGAATAGAGGGATTTAAGCGGTTGGTTTTGATAGGTAAGCGTGATTGGCGCAGGCTTGGAGGGCCGAAGAGTCTGTTCCTGTGCTGTTCTGTTCTTTGTTCTTTGTACACTGATGAGTTCAACTAAGGACTGGCATCCTTCCATACTTCTCCACACTGGACCATGGCAACTCAGTATTCAACCTTGCTGAGCGCAGTCGATCATTGAGTCCTTTCTGGCACTGTATCCATGCATGGCAGACCAAGTCATGCCACCTCTGCCCGATGTTCTTGGTGAGGTGTGATGGTCTCCTCTTGCCATCCAGTGGCATCAGGATGTCCCTCCTAGAGGTTTTGGAGAAGATTTTTCTTGCGCTATCCAAAGCAGCCACCTGACTGTTAACATATGCTCTGCTCACTTTCCTGCTTATTTCCCTGCCTGTGTTGCAATCTTCAGCCAGCCTTTGTTTTTTAAAGGCTGGTCACTAAGCCATCCACAGCCACCACTCCCAGCGCATTATGGCCTGGAATTTACAGTATTGAACTGCCAGTGGATATTTCCAGGCACTAACCCTGCAGTGGCTGGCCAAGTCAATACTGTGGAACATCGATGGGTGCATGTTCTGCTTCAGTCATACGAATCCATTGTAATCCATCTCATCCAATCTCCAGAGTGATCTCAATGACCCTGATTTCAGCTTTTGATAATCAGCTTCGAGGATGACTGACCTTCTTCAGAATGTTGAACTAATCCCTTTGGCATTAGGGTGTTCATACCTTTCACTGAGCAGTTATTCATGACTGTTACAACTAGAAGCTTGAGATTGACTGGCTAAGGTGCAAGAGGTGACTGTTTTTGGAGCACATCATGTTTTTTAATGCCATCATTCTTGAAATTTTCAGATTTGGAACTCTACTGAGAAAAAAGAAAAAAAGAATAGCTTCCTGCTGTGTAAATTGGGCAATAATGCCACATGGCACAGCAAGTGTTTGGATCAGAATATCACTGGGTGTCACAGACTTTTCCTTTGGTTTGCTGTTTTGAGTTTATATTTGTGCATTGCTTAGACAAAGTAATTTTCAGAAAGAAAAAGCTGAAGAAATACATGGTGTGAGCTCAGTTTGTGAAAATTGATGGCATCGTGCTCGGAAGGAAGGACATGTCTGCTCCTCACTGTTGGGGGGGAATTTTCCCATTCCCCTGCCACAGGAATCGTAGTGGGCGTGGTGGGGGGGGGGTGGTGAAGAAGGGGGAGAGGGGCGGACCATGCAAAGATCGTTGGCCTCGGGCAGGATTTTCCGGTTTTGGGACAAGCACAGCCGGAAAATCCCACCCTTGGTGTTCAGTAATTTCCAGAACTGGAATAAAATACATTAATGCGTTCAAACTCTGATCATCATCTCCTAGCTCCTGAATAATAATCACAGTGTTTCTGCTCAATTTAACCTGCCCTTGATATTATGAGCATATGCATTCATCTCCACTGGGAAACGTTACAACATAAATCTCCAAAAATATAAGGATCATGGAAAATCACAAGTGATTTTCAGTTGAGGCACAAGGGAAACGTTCAAGTCTTGGATGCAGTGCAAAGAAGCGCTACATGGCAGATTGCTCACCTCAAGGGAGTGAATTTTGTTTTCTTCCTTCAAGAGATGTGGGCTTCGCTGATTAGGCTAGCATTCATCACCTATCCCTAATTGCCCTGAAGAAGTTGGTAGTGAGCTGCCTTCTTGAACTGCGGCAGTTCTTGTGTACGTCCATCCACAGTGCTGTTAGCGAGAGAGTTCCAGGATTCTGACCCAGTGACAGTGAAGGAGCGGTGATATATTTCCAAGACAGGATGTTGAGTGACTTCAAGGGAAACTCCCAAGTGCTGGTGTTCCCATATATCTACTGTCCTTGTCCTTCTAGATGGTAGCGGTCATGGATTTGGAAGGTGCTGTCTAAAGAGCTCTGCTGAGGTAAGGTTAGAAAAAAGTTAAATCAAAAACTAAAGGAGAGAATGGTGGAAATACAGAGCAATCCCACTCACATCAGTAGGAACATAGGAACAGGAGTAGACCATTCAGCCCCTCAGTTCTGTTCTGCCATTCAGTTAGATCATGGTTGATCTGTGGCCTAACTTCATATACCTGCCTTTGGCTCGGATTCTTAATACCTTTGCTGAACAAAATTTTATCAATCTCAGATTTAAAATTACCAACTGATCTAGTATCAACTGCCATTTTGTGGAAGAGAGTTCCAAATCTTTACCAACCTTTGTGTGTAGAAGTGCTTCCTAATATATCTCCTGAACAGTCTGCCCTAATCTTTAGACTATGCCCCCTAGTTCTAGAATCCCCAATCAGTGGAAATAGTTTATCTTTACCTATCCTGTCCTTTCCTGTTAAGTTTGCCTTTTGGATACAACCTTTCTGTTTTCAGTTCTGATAAAACTGTATACTGGAAATGTTAACATGAATAACCTGACATTAATTCCCAGCTTCTTTGGATTTTGGTTCAAAAAAATGGTCAGACCTTGACTTTAGCTCTATTTATACCGACTACTTTCCCACCCCAACCTGACTGACCACAACTTTATATTGCTGGTGGCAAGATCACCCACCTCAAGCCAAGTGGGGTATCTTTAAAGAGGCAGGTCAGACTCCATTGAGGTAGTGGTGGTTTCCCTGCTAGGCCATGCCTGAGGGTGCAGCCAGAAGCCAAGTTACTTAACTGTTATACATTTTTAAAAAGTGTCCTTATGGGCCAAAAGGACTGTTCTAGGCCCCAGGTGGGAATCTTGGCTTTCCTTTGACCCAGGTTGTTCCCCCTCAACTTGTGACCCTCGCCACTTACTCATCTAGCCAGGTTAGAGGTACTGACGCGTCCTGCCCTCAGACTGACTGCAGCTGGATGATGTTAGCAGCCAGGAAGCAGCTCAATCTCCCAACTGTTTTGGTTGGGAAGTGGAATACAAATGAAGTGCAGCCATTACAAACTGCTGGATTTTAACCTGACTCTCATTCTGGCACCACCCACTTCAGGGCTAGCGTGCATTCTTCTCACAAGTGAAACCAAATCTGCAACAGCATCAGATGTAGCTATAAGCCAGCAAAAAGCAGGCTCAGCACTGATGTGAAGAAGCACCTCTTCATTCAAAGAGTGATTCATATCTGGAAAGGTCTTCGAGTCAAAACAAATCCTGATATAATTCAAAAGACACTTTGATGCTATGACTAGGTATGGAATCATGTGATAGCTGGCTGAATGGCCTCATTCACCTGTGATGTTTGTCATCATGTCTAGCAGTGACACAAACCACATCAATTTATTATGGCTTCTGCTTATAAAGCAGTGAACAATTGTTATAGATACATATTTTGCTGTTGTGGTGGTGTTTGATGGTTCGCTTTACATGGAAGTTTTCTGAGGTCATTTGTGGATGAAAATGGAAGCAAGTAATTTAGAACAAAGGACTTAAGTGACCTTTAAACACAGCATCTGGGGGTGTGTTGGGTTGTGTGAGATGATCTGTGGTACAGCCAGCTTGTTTGGGAAAATTCCCCACCTTGAGTCATTTCTCTCTTTTTAGTATCTGCTCAGTGGGGAAAGAAAATGGATAAGGATGAAGAATTGCTGCTGTAATCATCAATTGTCCCTTAATCCGAGGATAATATCGACTTAGGGTCATGAATTTCTGCTTTGGGGCTTCATGTAACCTGCAGATCTTTGGGCATATGGGGCAGGTTGTCCCACCAGGTGGTGGGAACTGGAATGCTGGATTTGCTTCATTTTCTTTTCTTCTCTGCCACTGCTCTGTCTCATCATTAAGATGTTATGACTCAGTTTGTGATGGACAGGTTGTCACCATTTTGAACGATTGGTAGCAAACTCTTCATGAAGCCACGCTTCAAGGAGAACTTGAAAAAGTGTTTTCTTTGTCCTTCCCTCCTCCCATCTAACCTACACATCTTTGGAGACAAAGGGAGAATTTAGCATGGCCAATCCACCTAACCTGCACATCTTCGGATTGTAGGAGGAAACCGGAACACCCAGAGGAAACCCATGTAGACACAGGAAGAACATACAAACTCCACACAGACAGTCACACAAGGTTGGAATCGAACCCAGGTTCTTGGCACTGGCAGCAATGCTAGCCACTGTGCCACCATGCTGCCCTGACTAGTCCAGGTCTCATTACAGTACAGGAACAGAATGGCAGCAACTGCTCTGTACCATAGGACCTTTGTTTACTTTATGAGGTCTTTGCTGTCAAGTGCACACTGCCGTAGTTTGTAGAAGGTTGAGCTGGCACAGCTGATCTGTTGTTGGATCTCCTTGTCAATGGCAGCCATTTGAGAGAGGTGGTCCCAATATATAGGAAGTGGTCAACATTTTACAGAGTCACTACTTCAACATATATGGCAGGTGGAATATTTGACCAGGTGTTGGTTTCTTTTGGCAAAATTCAAGAACAGGCCAAGTTTTTTGAATGCAGAATTGAAGAGATTGAGAGCTGCTTACAAATCTGATAGAGTGGGCAATGACACAGCAATCATCCACAAACTGTAGATCACGTACATCTATGTGGTGGTTAGTTTAGATTTGGCCTGGAGGCAATTCTGGTTGAAGAGTATTCTTAATACTGACACCAGAGAGCTGTTAACCTTCGAAGTGAATAGTCACTGTCAGGTAGATTGTAAATAGAGGGCCATCACATAGCCTAGGTTGCCATGATGTCTACAGACTTCTTCAGAAATCTACAGACTTCTTACATAGCCTGGGTTTACACAGGTCCGTATTTTGAAGGTTTCCGTTTCAGATTTTCCTCTCAAGACAGTTGTATCATATCAAAATTGTGGCATTACCATTGACCAGAAACTGAATTGGACTAATCATATAATTATTGTGGCTATCAGAGCACGCCAAAGGCTGGGAATCCTGTGGTGAATAACCCGCCGCCTGACTCCCCAAAGCCTATCCAGCATCTAAAAGGAACAGGTCAGGTATGTGATAGAATACTCTCCACTTGTCTGAATGAGTGCAGCTGCAAAAATACTCGGGAAACTCGATACCGCCCAGGACAAAGCAGCCCGCTTGATTGGTACCCTTTCCAAAAATATCCACACTCCCACCACCAATGAACAGTGGCAGCCATGTCTACACGATGCAGTGCAGGAACTCACCAAGGCCCTTTAGGCAGCACTTTCCAGATCCACAACCATTACCATCTGGAAGGACAAGGACAGCAGATGCATGGGAACACCACCACCTGGAAGTTTTTCTCCAAGTCACTCACCAACCTGGTTTGGAAATATATCCTCATTCTTCACTGTTGCTGGGCCAACATCCTGTAACTCCTTCCCTAACCACACTGTGGGTGTACCTACACCACAGGGACTGCAGTAGTTCAGGAAAACAGCTCAACACCATCTTCACAAAGGCAATTAGGGATGGATAATAAATGCTGGCCTAGTCAGCGATGCCCACATCCTGCAAATTAATTTAAAAAAATTATGAGGCAATTGAAAGAAAGATTGTGGTAAAGTTTCTTGGACATCCAAATCTTTGGAGTGCAATCTGCGGAGATGCGCGATTTAATGCAACAAAAACACAAAATGCTGGAAAATCTCAGCAGGTCTTACAGCATCTGCGGAGAGAGAATAGAGCCAGTTTCCGTCTGGATGACCCTTCATCAGAGCTCGTGACGTAATGCTTTGGTTAGGTTGATGAATTCAATGAAGAATGCCTGACATTTTTCTTTTGTGACATTTTTCTTGGATTTTTCTGTCAAAAAAGACCATGTCAGGCATTCCTCTGGAAGGTCTAAAGCCACTCTGTGTCAGTGGGTAGATTTCCTTGGTAGCAGGAAGTAGGTAATTCAGGAGGTTGTGCACCAGGTGTTTCCCTGCTCAGGACAAGAGGTAAATACCTTGATAGTTTCTACAGCTTAATTTATCTGCTTTCTTGAAAGAAGTTACAGTTGTTGCTTTCCTGAAGTCAGATGGGAGTTCTTTTTCTTTGAAAATTCTTAAATTGAGCGTATGGAGTTTGATGCAAACAGGGCTGTGCCAGCTTCGAAGACTTCGGTTGGAAAATCCTTTTGGCCAGAGCCTTGTTGTTTTTCATCTGTGTGATTGCTTGTCACAGCTCTCCCATCGATGGTCGTTCACCCATGGAGTCTACCATATGGTACAGGGGAAATAGCCTGAAAAGTATCAGCTGCCACTGTGGATTCACGGTTGAGGGGTGATTGAAATGTTTTTTTCAGCATTGACGGGTGATATTATCTTCCTTCAGAAGAGAAGCAACATCTTCACAGTGAAAGAGCTTTTGTCTGTTTGACTCTAGGGGATTTTGACAGTAGCTTTATTGCAGTGTTAATGTAAGCCAACTTGTGACACTAATAACTAAACTTTAAACTTGGCCTTTACAGGGTCCCGGTGGCTTCAAAAAGCTTTGCATGTCATGATGGTCAGCACAGTGTTGCTTCTCTCTGGCTGTCTCTCCCCACCCTTTGTCCTTTATCTTCTAGATTTGTCATTGGGCATCTGCCAAATGCTGTCTTATTGGCTTGTGACCTTCAGTTGTTCAGCCAGACTTGATCACGGATGTCACATATTTCAGCATTATTGTTTTCAAATCAGTCCTGGTGACGACAATGCTCAATCCCAAAGGTCTGGGCACAGGAGTCCAGTGCAGCTGACTTTATCTGATTCCGTTGTTCTGGAATTGAGTTGGATATGTGAAGATTTTCCAGATTGTTCGTGAGCTGCATTTGGTATTCCTTTCTTCAGTTGGCCTGCTTTAGGGCTGAGACACTGATCTTCTTCCCCTTGGACTTTCGGATCTTATGATGTCTTGGTGCTAGGTGGATATTCATCATTGAATAAACAGGGGTTTATAATTTGTCCAGAGGGCATCAGTCACCAACATGAATTGAGTGATACACTTGAATCTTTGTGTTGAACAATGACAATTCTTCGTTATCCATATATCCAGAACAGGTTGGTGTTCAGTCTTCAGTGATGTGTCAAAGCAGGATACCTCGCCACTGCAGCTGCCTTCTGCTTTCACAGACAGTGACACACCGAGGGAGGAATTTTACGACCCCTCCTGCTGACAGGATCTTCCACTCCCACTGAAGTTAACGGACTTTTGAATGAGTTGCTGCAATTTACAGCCCAAATCGCAGCTAAAGGGACATAGAATTCCGCCCATTATCTTCCTTCGGCTGATTCTGCCATTGAGGGCTTTTGATACTGTACTTTGTCTGGCCCTTTCCCCCTGACCGTACCGCCCTATCAGCAGCAAGGAGCTCCCGGTGCATTGTTCAAATGATTGGAGGGCACAAGCCTCTCCAACACGTCAAAGTGCCAATCCATGGAGAAGGAAAAAAAAAGTTAAGATTAGAAGATCAAGATTCAATGAAGCTTTTGCTTACAATCCATGGAAACTTCATTATAATGTCATTAGCATACAACTCATTATCATTCAATTAATTTAGGCAATATTGGTTGCTACAATGACTGAACATTGTGTTGCAAATGTGAACGCCTGATGTTTCGAGTTGATTGGGTAAAAGGAGAACAGCCACTACTTTCCGGCATATATTCCACAATGTACATTAACTCACTGTTGGTAATTCATGATGCTCTTTATTTGATTCATGTAGGATTAATATCCATGTAGTCCAATGAACAATCAGTGTAATGATGTTGGTAATTTTACAAAAATGATCTAAGAATGAAACTTTACAGAAAAGTTTACCGTTGAGCTTTTGCGTGGCACGGTGACACAGTGGTTAGCACTGCTGCCTCATAGCGCCAAGGACACGGGTTCGATTCTGGCCTCAGGTGACTATGTGGAGTTTGCTCATTCTCTCCATGTCTGCATGGGTTTCCTCCAGGTGCTCCAATTTCCTCCCACAGTCCAAAGATGTACAGGTTAAGTTCATTGTCTATGCTAAATTGCCCCTTAGTGTCAGTGAGATTGGCAGGGTAAATACATGGGGTAAGGGTGATAGAGCCTGGGTGGGATTGTTGTCGGTGCAGGCTTGATGGGCCAAATGGCCTCCTTCTGCACTGTAGGGATTGTATGATGCTCTGATTGAAAGAGTCTGTACTCTAAAAAATGTAATGGTATTTAGGAGTAAAAATGCTAAGATGACGAACGTAGAAGCTGCTTCAGTTTCTCTCTCATTACAATGCCATGAAGAACAATTATAGCCTCGTAACACACAACTACCTAAACTGCTTCTCCTGTAATATATAATGAACTGTAACACTATTTTCTCTCATCATACAGCTGACATTAAAGAGCAATTGTGATCAGTGATCATTGAAGACGTGTTTGCTTTAAATATATCTTTGAGCTTTCTTTCATGGCAGCAGTGCTGCTTATGGTTGCAATATTTTGCATTTATTTGAATTGTTAATCATCAGCTGCTGAATAAATAAAATGAGGTATTTTTATTCCCTTCCCTTTTTCTTTCCTTTAGCTTCACCTCACTAACTAGCCAAGCATTATCTAACAATGGGAGATTATCGATATATTTTGATCACATTAGTTGGTGTCCTAGGTACCTACCCTACAGGAAAATCTGTCCTTGTTCTTATGGATAAATTGAAAGGTTCCCGACTGGAATTGTATTTCTTTCCAGCGCTGCCCAGGCTCCAGTCTCAAAAATTGCAGCCGAACTCAGTTCAGCAGAACACACCATTCCTCCTGAGATGTGTCCAAACCACCCGCATCCACCCGTTAAAAGGAAAAAATTCAGTTGAAAACATTTACTTCGACTGTTTTCTTTCCCCTGAGAACAGGAGTGCAAAACAAATTAACTGAAAAATTGGGGAAGATATTGTGGAGGGATTCTTAGGGCCCGCAAGCGGGAATCCTGATGCCCGTCGAATCAGGCTTCGGGACTGAAACAGGATTCTCGCTGGGTGGCAAACTTGTGGTGTTCTTGGCCCACCACGTCAGCCTGGAGACTTAAAAAAACAGTGTTAAAAGAATAGGGCTGAGTGAGCAGCTATGATGAAGAGGGGATGTACTTGAGGCTTCCTGGCTTTTATCACCAATAAAGGCCACAATTCTCCCATCTCAGCTCTGATGAAGGGTCATCTAGACTCGAAACATTGGCTCTATTCTCTCCCCACAGATGCTGTCAGACCTGCTGAGATTTTCCGGCATTTTCTATTTCTACTATGTTAAGGGACCGGTGTACATGCATATCAAGGACTCTCTGATCCTTAGTGCTTCCCAGGGCCCTGCTGTTCATCAAGTATTCCATTGTCTTATTTTTCCTGCCAAAGTGCATCACCTCACACTTTTCCGTATTGAATTCCATGTGCCACTGATCAGCCCATCTGACCAGCCCGTCTATATCCTCCTGTTATCTAAGGCCATCCTCCTTACTATTTACCACCCCACCAATTTTCATATCATTCACAATCTTAGTGATCAACCCTCCTACATTCAAGTCTAAATAATTTATGTAAATCACAAACAATAAGGGCCCCAACACTGATCCCTGCAGAACCCCACTGGATACAGTCGCTGGAGTTCCACTGCCCCGCCTGCCACTGAATTGGAGCAGGCGAGGAGCAGACAATGGAAATGTCCGTTGACCTCGGATGGGAATTTCCTGTCTCGCTCGAGCAAGGCCGCTATATCCTGCCCAGTATTCCAGTCTGAAAAACACCCCTCGACCATCATCCTCTGCTTCCTGCCACACAACCAATTCTGTATACAATTTACCAAATTTCTTTGGATCTCATGGGCTCACACGTTCGCTATGAGTCTTCCATATGGGACCTTGTCAAAAGCCTTGTTGTCCAGGAAAACTACATCAAATGTATTGCCCTCATCTACACACCTGGTCACCTCTTCGAAAAATTCAATCAAGTTGGTCAGACATGACCTCCCCTTAACAAAACCATGCTGACTGTTCTTGATTAATCCCTGCCTCTATTTATTTATATATTAGTGCCACAAGTAGGCTTACATCAACACTGTAATGAAGTTACTGTGAAATTTCCCCAGTCGCCACACTCTGGTACACTGAGGAAGAATTTAGCATGGCCAATGAGCCTAACCAGCACGTCTTTCGGACTGTGGGAGGAAACCCACGCAGACACAGGGAGAATGTGCAGACTCCACACGGACAGCGACCCAAGCCAGGAATTGAACCCAGGTCCCTGGTGCTGTGAGGCAGCCGTGCTAACCACTGTGCCACCGTGCCGCCCTAATGCAGATTAATGCAAATTAATTCTGTCTCTTGCTTGCAATAGTTTCCCCACCACTGAGGTTAGGCTGACTGGCCTGTAGTTTCCTGGTTTATCCCTTCCTCCCTTCTTGAATATTCCTAATGATCTAATTTGATTTGCTGCAAAACGTTTGTGGCCTGCACAATTGAGAAAATGAAGAAACAGGAACTCCTAACCCCCTCCCCCACTCCCTTCAATTAAACCGGAAAAATGGAAACAATTGTGTGAAATGAAACATTGCCCCTCACATCAGTGCATTCATAGCACATGAATTGAGTGGATAACAATGTAAACTATACAAATAACAGGAAAACTTCCGCTATCATCTCTTCATCTAAATGAAAATACAATGATACTTTCTGTAGTTTCTGTGTATGTAAATTATATTGAAATGATGCAGGGCTAAATAAAAGCTGACACATGAGATCATGGCTTTGCTGGGAGCGTTATCAGTTTCAGTGAATATTACTGTGATGCTGGATCAAGAATCTGTTAACAGTTTTGCACAGAGATTAGTCTGATAATAATGTCAAGCGACACTGCTCCCCTATAATTAAAAAGGAAAGATCCTGGTGTCATGGAAACATACATCATAAGAGGCCATTTAGCCCAATTTATCTGTGCTGGCTCTTTGAAAGGAGAGACGTGCTTAATCCCACCTCGTTCCTGCTTTTTGTCTGTAAGTCTGTAAGTACATTCCTCATCCTCAAGTTTTTTATGGAATTAGCTTTGAACACATTTTGAGCAACAGCTTTCCAGATCCCAGCAACTCTCCCCTAAATCTTTTGCCAATAATTTTAAAACTACAACCTCTGCTTATCAACCCAGTTTCCTATGAGAACCACTTTGCTCCAGCTACTCTATCAAACCCCTCAACATCGTGAATGCCTCTATTGACATCTCTGCACCCTCTCTGTTCCAAGGAGAACAACTTTTCCAACCTCTCCTCATAACTGAAGATTCTCATCCCTGATAAGATCCTGGCAAATCTCCTGCAAATCCTGTCCTAAGGCCTTTGCATTTTTCCTGAAATATGGTGCCCAGAAGTGTCCACAATACACAGTTGAGGCACAGCTAACGGTTTATAACCCTTTAAACATTTGTCAGATATTAAGACCACCACTTAAGATAAAAACAAAATATCGTGGATGCAGCAATCTGAAACAAAAACAGAAAATGATGGAAAATCTCAGCAGGTCTGACAGCATCTGTGGAGAGAGAATAGAGCCAACATTTTGAGTCAGGATGCCCCTTCAGCAGACTCAAAGACCACAACTTTTGTTTTTCTGTTCATAGAGATGACACAACAATGGCCAGTAAATATATAGGAGCGTACACAAGTGGTTTTGATCTTTCTTGGCACGGAGAATGAGTCAGTTAAGTTTTTTAAGATCAAATCGATAACATCTTCTTCTTGGTCTGCTGTTCAGCTCAATGAGGCAATTGCTTATTTCAGTTCCCTGTGATCTTGGCTTCAAAGCTATTAGAAAAGGATCTATGGCTTCTGTGCTTTTCTACAGAATGTGACTGATGCTGCTGGAATTTCAGTTCCTCTAAGTATTGAGTTTGTTCTGCAGATTTGTGCTTTTGAATTTGGAGTACATACTCCAGAGAAGTAACTAAACTGAAAGCATGACTAACATTTTCACATGATAGGTAACCGAGAGTCAGGAAAGTCCTCATGGAGTTACCATTAGTCATTTTGTATCTACAATTTCAGAATTATCTTCATGGCCTTTTAGGATTCCCCAGAAATTCCCACAAAACCATTTTGGCAGAGGTGTTGTGGCACAGTGGGTAATGTCCCTGCCTCTGAGCCAGAAATTCCAAGTTCAAGACCCACTCTGCAGGGCTTCAAGGCTATGGAAGATCCATTCATAAAATGGCCAAACAGGTTGATTGTCAACCTGTCAATCCTTCCAGTGGTTAGTGCAGGACAGCCTCTCTGAGAGTCTCTCAGCAAACCATGCTTGCTGTGGAGGGGCATCCCTCACGCTATAACAACATGTCCAGGAAAAACTAGCTACAGAAACAGAAATAAGCATGAGTTTTGTCTGCCTTGTGCACCACTAGAAGTGACAACCTCTAGGTCTAACCCATTTGTAATAAGTTGAAGCCACATATTGCTATTAACCAGTTCTGGGTCCTGAAGTTCCCTGGAGGCTCTATTGCTCGACCATTGTAATTCTATGTTTGGTTGTTTATATCATTTTTCTGTGAGTTGGCAGAAGTCTCTCCACTGGAGTTGTAGCGGGTGATTAGTCAACAGACCCCCTTACACACCGACCACTCACCATGTCCCCGGATCCCTGAAACTTCAGGGCCCTAATATTCTAAACAGAAAAATGCATTCAACTGAATTGACCCAAATATATTGAAGAGAAATATTTGCGCACATACCCATGTCTCTAAATTCAGAACAAAGTGACTGACGTCTGTCACTCATTCACTTCTTGTTGACCTGATTTCCAGGTTCTACATGTTGGCGAGAGGCATCAATGGGCCAGAAGTTTGGCTGGAATGCCTACTGTGATATCTGCTCAGGCATCTTGAATGGAGACAGTGGATCACACATTTAACTAATGTTCTCCTGATACTCAATGGTAATTTGGAAAAATATCAGTGGAAGATTGTTTAAACGGTTAACTAAACCATTTTATCTAGGCTTTTGGCTGATATTTTGTTGAAACCATGTTTGGAAATTGCTGCAGCATCATGGGCACTCTGCCTGTGCAATGTTCGTTGTTAATTGAAGGCATGACATGATGAGGATACTTTCCACCCAAAACTGTCTCTCAGCAGCAGTGATAAATGTCTCTCAATCACCAATTTTTGGGTGTATTTTATATTGTATAACTACACTTATTGCCCAATTTCATGTTTAGGATCATGAGAATTGTGAACCAGCTGCCTACCAGAATGTTCCATGATATTGATCTCCTTTGATGCTCACACTGAGGTTTTATTGACTGTATCGAAATGTTCTTCAATAAGTGACTTCTAGCTGACCTCCAGCTAGTGGTGCTGCAATGTATATTATGTAAGAAAGAACAGTTGTTTGAAGAGGTCATGGAGGGTGAATGTTAAGCGTTCTATTACCAGGGTCTGAGCCCCTGTGGTGACTGTCCCTTTAAGGGCAACACAGCAGAAGAGGGTCACCTGGCTTGAGGGATCAATTGGGACTGAGAGTGGGTAATCAAAGGACATGGATGAGTTATGACCAACACTTGATGAAGATACAAATAAATACAATCATGGCATTAGCATTTATTTTAGTAACTATGGTTAATAGGTCTTTAAAATCAGTGAGGTGTTTAAGTAACCTTTTAAGTGACCCATGTAAAGGGGAAAAAAATTCAAAAGCAAGCAATTGAGGAAAACAGGAATTTCCTTGGCTAGCTTAGAGTAGACTGCCCTCAGTGATACATCTCCATTATAAGGATGTGGTATTGAAAGAATGCAGGTGACATTTAATTAGCTCACTTACCTCACAGCAATGACATTTACAATGAATTAATTGATGTTGCACAAAGCCACAAATTGTTACCAAAAAAGTTCCCTAAAAATTACAACAGAGAATTATCGTATTGACATGTGCTAATAAAATTCCCACTGATACACTGACCATGATGTAAGTGGAAAGGAGAGAAATTATTTTGTTCCTCATTTGTTTTAGATCATCACAAGTGACTGCGCAGTAGAGAAGGGGAACTTTCCAGTTTCCCAGCTCTTGAAATACTTTGGGTTACTAAGAATAGCCTGTCATATGGACTAATGCGTGGCCAAGATACTGATCGCTACGGAAAGTGATTGTGGATTAAGCTGAGAAAGTGGACTTTCCGACATTGCCATCTCTAAAGAAAAACATTCACTTTTTAAATTTGGTATGCCAGTAGAAAAAAGATTAACCTACATTTTAAGCTGATTGTTGATGGGTCTACACAAATAGAAGGATTTCTTTGTAAGTCTGGTCTTCTCTCAAATGAGTCTATCTTTTTCAGATTGAGGTCAGTGAACAGGTAAGTCCTTCGCTGACCTTAATTATCTGGTGGAGATTAGTATTAATAAGGGATTTTCTGTTTTTTTGTTTTGAAGTCTCCAATATTAAGCAACATAACACAAAGTTTGGTGTTTAAGCTCAACCTGAATTGTGCAAACCAATGAATGAAGCTCCCCGCACTAAACATAGGAATATATGAATATTAATATACTAAACATGAATATATGAGCAGACTACTCTGACCACCAAATCAATTCTGCTGTTGAATTCAATCATGACTGATCAATACCTCAGCTCCATTTATTCACCTTTGATCCATATCCCTAGATACCCTTCTCAGTCTTAAAAACGTCAATTGACATCACAACTTGAATTTTTAGTCCATTAGGCACACGCTCTCGATCGGCCCAGAAGCAGATGTGAAATATGTTCCCGGCCGCAGTTGGCCCCAGAGTGTAATTTTTCACTGGCTGGCCAATTAATGGGTAGCTAATGTGAAACATGCTGTGTGAATGGCTCAGCGATGCCAGGGAGGTCGGGTAGAGGGTGAGCACCAAGAAAAGGGAGGGTGCGAGCTGGTGCTTTGAAGGTGCACCCGCAGGGGAGCTGTCTCAGGAAGCAGCTGATCCATGAAAACTAAATAGTGACGGAAAAAACTATGTGGAGAGTGCATAAGCAGCACATTGAGACACAAACCTCAGTCCCCCGAAACCATTTTGTAATATCGTTTCAGCCCGGACAGTTCATCTTGCCCTGGGGCGAGGTAGAAGCTAGAACGTAAAGGCTGCCTGGCCTATCAACCCGCCCGCCAATTGTAAAGGCAGACGGTCCACCTTAAAATGATGTTCGATTGGCCCTAGAATTGGCCAAGTTGCCTGCTGGATAGTCGGCGGACATCTTTCTGGCTCTCGCACCCGCCCACCGACCATTGCGAGTTTGCAATGACATTGGGACGTGGGCCTGATATCTTTTTACATGATTTCATGCATTTCTGGATTGGGCGCCCACCCTCCCCATCTGAGCAATGCAGAATTCTGGCCCACATCTTTTGGATAATTGCAGGTGTTTTGTGCAGAAAGATACTTCTTGATTTCACACCTGAATGACCTAACTATAGCTGTAAAATTGTGCTTCATTTCTGGTTTGTTCCACCAGAGCAAAGTTTCTCTGTATCTAACTCCCCCTCCCCGCCCCCCCCACCAAATCCCTTTATTATTTTAAATATTTCAATTGAACCATTCCTCAAAATCCTAAATTCAAGAGAACACAAGCAAAGTTTATGCAACCTGCCCTGCTAATTAAGCCCTTTAAGACCTCAGTCCATTCTAGTGAATCTGAGCTGCACCCCTCCAAATTCTTAAAATGTGGTCCTAAATTGAACACATTCATTCCAGATTTAGTTTCACCAAAGATAACTACATCCCCCTTGTACAACACCCTCCCCCCCCCGCCCCCTACCTTAAGATAAAGTTCAACAATCCATTAGCTTTTATGATTACACTTTGTATCTGTGCACTGGCTTTTAGTGATTTGTATAATTGGACACCTAAATCCCTTTCCTCTTATTGAGGCTCTTGCCATAAAGATAATAAATTCAATCCCATAAACACAATTTAATGAATGAAGCTGATTAAATCACTAAACCCAATCCTATTAATATTGGTCAATGATTAAAGTTCTCGGTACTAACCCAATTCCAATAATGATGATCAGTGAATGGAGCTCATCACACTGCCGTAATTTTATAGATATGCCTGTCTAGACAAATCAGGGTTAGATATAGACATAGGGCTTAATTTAGTTGGGACGGTACAGACCCCAATGACAGGCCCGAAAGCCAATCGGCAAAACTGCCACAGTCGATTGTTGACTCTTGACAACATTTCAGCCAATCCAGCAACTAATTACAAGAAAAACAGCAAATGCTGGAAAATCTCAGCAGGTCTGATAGCATCTGTGGAGAGAGAATAGAGCCAACGTTTCGAGTCAGAGGAAATGTTCCGAAGTGTTCCGAACACTTCAGCAGTCACGGGCATTCGGCCTCTGATCTTCGGGTAAGCATTCTCCAAGGCGGCCTTCACAACACACGACAGTGCAGAGTCCCTGAGCAGAGACTGATAGCCAAGTTCTGCACACATGAGGACGGCCTCAACCGGGATATTGGGTTCATGTCACACTATCTGTAACCCCCGCGACTTGCCTGGGCTTGCAAAATCTCACTAACTGTCTTGGCTGGAGACAATACACATCTCTTTAACCTGTGTTTAACCCTCTCTCCACTCACATTGTCTGTACCTTTAAGACTTGATTACCTGTAAAGACTCGCATTCCAACCATTATCTTGTAAATTGAGTTTGTGTCTTTATATGCCCTGTTTGTGAACAGAATTCCCACTTACCTGATGAAGGAGCAGCACTCCGAAAGCTAGTGGCTTTTGCTACCAAATAAACCTGTTGGACTTTAACCTGGTGTTGTGAGACTTCTTACTGTATTAATGAGGCAGACAGTGGGCAAAGTGTGCACACTGCCAACCCAAAGGAATCATCATGAGGCCTTCGCTCTATGCTTCGGCTGGGTCATATCTAAGGTAAATTGGTGATCTGCCACTGCAAACTGCATTCCCCTTTGGACAGGTTGCTGAATGGGGTTTGGGATATCTGGTGGCGAAGCCACCACATAAGGGCATCCTGCAGACTCTTAAAGGAGAATAGCTCATGGTAAGTAGTGGATAGTAATAACATGGCAGAGAAAGCTGCATGGCGTCATCCAGAGTCCCAGATTCTCAGATGCAGCACTGAAGGGGTTCATTGACCAAGTGAGCAGCAGGGAGATCCCCTTCATCTCTAATGGTTGATGAGTACTGAGGTTACAGGAAGAGGTGGCAGAGAATATAAGTGACACCAGCATTAACCCCGGGACCTGGCTGTAATGCAGCATTAAATTTAATGATCTGACCAGGACAGCCAAGATAAAACTTCATTTTCCCTTCACATCTCTGCTACTCCCTGCTCAATCCTGCTGCAGCCTACTTCAGCATAAACATTATCAAAGCTTGCAGGAAATGCTTCAAGTCCAGACACACTGACACCAACAGAACAGGCTGCCATCAACATCATCGGCACCCTCACGAGGATGCACAGCATATATTGAAAATTTGGGTGTCCATTGTACATGATCTTCTAACCATTCATTGCCCACACATGTGGTGCCAGTGGATGAGGTTTGCTATTGGCAGTGCAATATTGGAAAATTAAGTTATGAACGAAGAAGAGAAATCTTCTTTAGTATCAGAAAGGCTGAAGCCATCCTATTTATTCCCACTCCCTTGTATTCTGTTTCTGTAAGGAAGGTCACCTTTTGGGGTCCAGTTCTCTCCTCACAAGGTGGAGAGTAGGTCACAGGAGTTCAGCACCAGAAGCACCTTGAGCTATACAACATCACCATCAATAACTGGCATTTTAATTAAGGAGCAAAACGGCCTAAGGTGCTTCACAGGATTTTTACCCCATTGCCTTTTTCCAGCATTTTCAATTTTGGTTTTCATTTCTCAGTGGGTTGGTTTGGAGACTCAAACATAGCACCATTTATCCACCGGTAGCAGACCAAAAGAGATGCTATTTCTTCCAGCTGTTATTTCGAACAGTGAACGCAAGACCAGTCTTTGAAGAAAACCTGTTCATGCAGTATGTAGATCTTCTGTCAATGTAGCAGCAAATAGAATTGTGATTGGTAATCATGAGGGAATCCATGGCTCACTCAATCGTGGGAGGGTCCAGATACTCTCTGGCACTGATGATGATTAACTCAAATGAGCAGCAGTGAGTAAAGCAGAAAATCTTAAACTATCTAGGTTTTGCATCAATGCACACTTCCCAGTTTTATGAGCAAAATTCACTGGGGAATTAAAGGTAATAAACTTTCAATTTAATCCTTCTCCCTTGAGCAGGAAACACAATTCTCAAACAGTCAACACAATTCTGCGAAGCAGTCTTACTCTTAAATACACAATCACCCTTAAAATAGAGCCGGAGAATTGAGAGAAGTGATTTAACATTTGAGTTTGCTGGGCTTACATCATTTTTCATATTGTTTTAAGATTGCATTGTGTTGCTTGCTTATTGCAGCATGGAACAACAATATTGTTATTGGCTTATCACAATGTGACTAATGGTCCAAGTTAGCTTTGACCATAAAAAAATGACCTAATTGATTTAAATATTCGAAGGATGCTAAGTGGTGGAAATGAGTATTCAATTTTCTTTTCTTAATTATTCTTGGGACATGGGCGTCGCTGGCTGGTCAGCATTTATTGCCCATCCCTAGTTGTCGTTGAAATTGAGTGGCTTGCTATGCCATTTCAGAGGGAAGTTGAGAGTCAACCACATTGCTGTGACTCTGGAGTAACATCTGGGCTAGACCAGGTAAGGAGGGCAGATTTCCTTCCCTAAGGAATAATGAACCAGATGGGATTTTCCAACAATCGACAACAGGTTCATGGTCATCAGTGGATTCTTAATTCCAAATATTTTTATTGAATTCAAATTTCATCATCTGCTGTGGCAGGATTCGAAACCGGATCCCACATTAGCTGAGTTTCTGGATTAAAAGTCTAGCAATAATACCACTAGGTCATCACCTCCCCTAAATAATTCGATAATAGTTGAATTTGTATATTGATATACAACTGGGGTAATTTGTTGAATCAAAATAGTTTTCCATTTGTCACCTATCCATGTATAAAAAACATTGGGTGGCATTTTCCTGTTGCACCCGCCCTGAGACTGGAAATTCCTGCCCAAGGTTAACGGATCTTTGGATCATCAAATTTTCCGTCCCACCTATGATGATTCCTGCAGCAAGCGAGACCGGAAAATTTAGCTCACTGCTTTTAACATGTATTTGGCGATCACACATTGGTGGCTGAAACAGTTGCTCTGACCCTACAACTAGTTCCTCATCCCCAGTACACAGCAGTATTCTCTTTCTCCCTGAACCCAGTTTGCAGAGACATTTTAGCCCCTTGCCTCCTCCCATGCATACCCCACCCCCTAACGCTTATAGACACACTGCTGCCTCAAGCTCCTGGGACCTGTGTTCGATTCCCGGCATGGGTCACTGTCTGTGTGGAGTTTGCACATTCTCCCCATGTCTGCATGGGTTTCTTCTGTGTACTCCGATTTCCTCCCACGGTCCAAAGATGTGCGGGTTAGAAGCATTGGCCATGCTAAATTGCCCCTCAGTGTCCTGGGATGCATAGGGTAGAGGGAGAAGCAGGGTAAAATATGTGGGGTTGCAGGGATAGGACCTAGGTGGGATTGTGGCCAGTGCAGACTCGATGGGCCAAATAGCCTCCTTCTGCACTGTAGGATTCTATGATTCTATGAATACTCCAACTCAGTTCATGCAATATCTCACTCCATCATCGTCTGCTTACAGCATCAATGCCATATTGTTTCCCCATGCTTCTCCTCCTTATCATCATCATCCTCCTCACCCTTTGCCTGCCCTTACACTAATCAGGCATAAACTAAAAATGGTAAAATATAAACATTTCAGATGAAGGACACAGTGAAGGATAAGGAAGATTCTAGCTGTCTATTTCTTCATAGAGATTCCTTGGCATTTGTATGGCATCCAATTTCTTCATAGTCAGACTGATGTGCCTCCCCACCAGAGCTATTGCTTGTTCCTCATAGAGGATCAGCTGCATAATGCATAGAGTTCTGTTCAATAGTCCCTTGCCTCTCACAGGCATTGTTCTCAAGTTTATTTGTAACATGACCACATATTTCAGATTATGGCTGGCATGTGAGGTATGACATTCCTGTGCCATCAGACAGGTAATGCATTGACTAAGTGGCAGCAACTTGTTAGAGTGGAGGAAGAGCTTTTAACAGGAAATTTTGGAAATCCCATCAGATCTGGCAACATCTGTGGAGCAAGAAATAGAGTTAACACTTTGATTCCATATAACTTTTCTTCAGAGCCCAGGGAGGATTTTAATGTTCATTACATAAGTAAATCTTGTTAAGGAAGCTGTCAGCACATATTGGAAGATCCTGAAGTTAGTGAAGCTCTTAGCGAAGAACATTGTGAAGGGTAATTTGTGCTCACTTTCATAGTGTCCAAGAAAGAAAAGTATTTTACCTTGCTGACCCTTTTTTTTTGATTATTTGTTCAGGGGATTTGGGCATCGCTTGGTGGGTCAGCATTTATTGCCCATCCCAAATTGCCCTTGAATTAGGTGGTTTGCTAGGCCATTCCAGAGGGCATTTGAGGGTCAACCACATTGGGTGGGTCTGGAGTCACATGTAGGCCAGGATGATAGATTTCCTTCTCTAAAGGACATTAGTGAAACAGATGGGTCTTTACAACAATTGGCAATGATTTCATGGTCATAATTAAGACGTTGAACTCCACATTTTTATTGAATTCAAATTTCATCATCTGTTGTGGTGGGACTTGAAACTAGTCCCGTGAGCATTACCCTGGATTTCTAATTTACTAGTCTAGTGACAATCCTATTATGCCACTGCCTCCCCACATAATTGAACTTGGCAGCACAACTTTCACTCAGTGCCACGGCCACATCCCTCCACAGAGCGTTTGAGACGCTGGCTGAAATCTTCCGTCCTCATTTGTGGCTGGGATTTTCCGGTGCCGCTGAGAGTGAATGGAGTTTTGGCTGGAAAGTCAAATTTTCCATTCTCTCTTGCAACGGGTCCCGCCTCAGATAAGATTGGAGAATCCCGCCCAATGTTTTGACGTATCCTCCTATGAACACGCAGGATTCTTTCTCTCGTTCAGTGCTTTTAATTCAGCAACATCTGGAGATCGACCTCAGTGAAAGTTTGTTCTCCGCTTTACTGTCTCCTTCCATTGCCCTGCTTCCTTTTTTAATTCCTCTGACTTTTCCTCTAGTGAAAAATTTCCTTTAAATGCGCCTCAGTATCTAATATGCTGGCTATTAAAAGTATCTAACAAGCATTTCAATCTTTTCCTTGCCAGGTGCAACTGCAGAATGCTACTGAAAATTTGAGCTATTTTGAGTTTTATGAAGGATACAGTGTGAATTCTTATCTCATCCCTGCCCCTGCAGCATAGCACTTCCATGTTACATGGGCACACAGCCAATGCCAGTGTGAATGAAATTGAACCAGTCCCAGTAGCTATGGCAGCATTGGCATTGGAATAGATCAGCAGGAAAATATTGCAGTGAGTTTGTGCAACAACAGGAAAATCTGGCACAGGAGATTTTGGGACCACAGCACTGAAGTGCATGAATAATAAAGTACAAACAGAGTTCCTTTTGGATTGGACTGCGGAGTAGCAGGAGATTATCACAGTCGTAGAAGTATATTAAAGGACACTGATCCTGGTCAGAAAATCAAGGATGATAGTTACAGTCAAGTCAAAGAGGATTGTATTAACAGTGTTATTTTCCCCTCCCTGATGAAAGCTAGACATGGACAGATTTAAAATTAACAATATTGATTGGCTGGCCTTTCCCTGCCCTGTCTTTTAACCTGGTGTTGTTAGACTTTTTATTGGGATCATCCATCGACTGCCTAAATCAGGTGATAGTTTTATTAATCTATGTAAATTTCAGTGGGGAGGAAGGGGTTGTGTTGGGGGGTGTGGAGGGAAGGGATTTCCATGACACACGCAGGACCCCAATGAAATTTTAACAGCTTTTTGGACAGATCTGTTCTGCTTGGTCCTCCAGTCAGTTAAACCTGGAGGGAAGAGAAAGGGGACAAAAAATGTTTAGCCTAAATTGGTATCTGCGGGGTCAGGAGGTGAAGGAAAGCATAATATCTGTGGAGATTCAGGGCCAGTATCTAAATTTTGCTGATGACACCCAGTTGGAGGATAGACTATACTGAACATTGTAAAAGATAGAACAAAGGCAGAGAGAGGCTCGCAGAATAGCCAGAAAGATGGGGCAATATAGAGAAATGTGAAGTAAGAACCATACCCTTAATGGTAAGATTTCAAATGAAGCAAAGTGACTTTAGTGGGTATATATGGACATGCATTAAACATGCAATGCTGGGAGATAAGGTCATTAAAAAGACAATTGATATCCTTGGTATTGTATCTCAAAACATAGCATCAGATTTTTATTTTTATACTTGGGCAAAAACTACTCTGCAGAATGCAATAGACGGAGGAAAATCCACTGCACAGATCAAGGAGCCTCTTATTCCTCTCCATCACACCAGTGCAAAAGAGGCAAATTACTTCCATAGAATCCAAAAGCAAGAGAGTAATGTTGAATTTAACTTACAGAGGGATCTGGGCGTGCAGGTCCACAGTTCCCTAAAAATGGCAACGCAGGTGGCCAAGGTGATTCAGAAGACACATGGCATGATTGCCTTCATCGGCCAGGGCACTGAGTACAAGAATTGGCAAATCATGTTGCAGCTATATAAAACCTTGGTTAGGCCTCATTTGGAGTATTGTGTGCAGTTTTGGTTGCCACACTACCAGAAGGACGTGGAAGATTTGGAGAGAGTGCAAGGAAGGTTCTCCAGGATGTTGCCTTGTCTCGAGGGCGTTAACTATGAGGAGAGGTTCAATAAACTAGGATTGTTTTCATTGGAAAGACGGGGGCTGAGGGGAGAAGATAGAACATAGAAACTGGAAGCAAAAGTTGGCCATTCGGCCCTTTGAGTCCGCTCCGTTATTCATTTTGATCATGGCTGATCATCAAATTCAATATCCTGATTCCCCCTTTCCCCCATATCCTTTGATCGCTTTAGCCCCAAGAGCTATATCTAATTTCTTCTTTAAACCAGACAACGTTTTGGCCTCAACTACATTCTGTGGCAGTGAATTCCACACATTCACCACCCTCTGGGTGAGGAAATTTCTCCTCACCTCAGTTCTAAAAGGTTTAGCCCTTATCCTCAAACTATGACCCCTAGTTCTGGACTGCCCCACCATTGGGAGCATTCTTTCTGAATCTATCCTGTCTAACGCTGTTAGAATTTTATAAGTTTCTATGAGATCCCCTCTCACTCTTCTAAACTCCAGTGAATATAATCCTAACCGACTTAGTCTCTTCTAATATGACAGACCTGCCATCCCAAGAATCAGCCTGGTAAACCTTCATTGCACTCCCTCTATAGTGAGGACATCCTTCCTCAGGCCACCAAAACTACACACAATACTCCAGGTGCGGCCTCACCAACGCCCTATACAGTTACAGCAAAAACATGCCTATCCCTATACTCAAATCCTCTTGCTATGAAGGCCAATATAGTATTTACCTCCTTTATTGCCTGCTGCACCTGTGCACAATGCACGAGGACACCAAGGTCTCGCTGAGTTTCCACCTCTCTCAATTACACCCATTCATGTAATAATCTGTCTTCCTATTATTGATACCAAAGTGGATAACCTCACATTTATCCACATTATACTGCATCTGCCATGCAGATGTCCACACACTAGCCTGACCAAATCACTCTGAAGCATCTCTGCATCCTCCTCACAGCTCACTCTCCCACCCAACTTTGTATCATCTGCAAATTTGGAGATAATACATTCAGTTCCCTCTTCTAAATCATTACTGTATTATGTGAACAGTTGGAGTCCTAGCACAGAACCCTGCGGAACCCCACTAGTCACTGACTGCCAATCAGAAAAAGATCCATTTATGCCAACTCTTTGCTTCCTATCTGCTAACCAGCTTTCTATCCATCTCAAGACATTACCTGCAATCCCACGTGCTTTAACCTTACATAGTAGTCTGTTATGTGCGACTTTGTCGAAAGCCTTCTGAAAGCCTAAATAAACCACATCCACTGGTTCTCCTTGGTCAACTCTACTAGTTACATCCTCAAAGAATTCCAATAGATTCATCAAGCATGATTTTCCTTTTGTAAATCTATGCTGACTTTGTCTGATTATACCCCTGCCTTCCAAATACTGAGATCTGATAGAGGTCTACAGAACTATGGAAGGCATAGACAGGGTGAATAGTCAGAGGCTTTTTCCCAGGATGGAAGTGTCAGTTACAAGGGGACACAGGTTCAAGGTGAGAGGGGGAAAGTTTAAGGGAGATGTGCGGGGCAAGTTTTTCACGCAGAGAGTGGTGGGTGCCTGGACCGCGCTGCAAACAGAGGTGGTGGAAGCAGGCACATTAGCAACATTTAAGAGGCATCAGGATGGGTACATGAATAGGGGGTGAATAGAGGGATACAGACCGAGTAAGGGCAGAAGGTTTTGTTTGTCGTTTAGTTAGGGCATCATGATCGGCACGGGCTTGGAGGGCCAAAAGGCCTGTTCCTGTACTGTACTTTTCTTTGTTCTTTGAATGTTTGCAGAACCTTAGTTAGTTGCAATTAAAAATTTGTGAGCAGGTTTAGACCCACTGGAAAGAAAAGTAATAGAAAAGGTGCTGCATGGGTTACAGTTATGAATAGAGGCTTAATAAATCAAGATTTATTTGGAGCTGAATGTCTTCAGAATTATGATGGGTTATGATAAGATAAACACCCATATTTCCATCTTGGAAAATAGAAGTGCGTGGGCACAAATCAAAGATAATTAGAAAAAGAATTAAAGCTGACGTGAAGAAAATCTCTTCACAAAAAATGGTTAGAATATGTAATTCTCTACCACATCCTGTTATTGAAGCGAAGTACGTGAATCATTTTTAAAAAATAAATAATTTGGCTGATTTAAAAAGGAATATTCAAATATGTTAGGGCCTAACAGGGGAGAAGGCTTAGGTTAGAGGGTTCATGTGGAGAATAACAGTTATAGTGGAGGGGGTAAACAATAAAGAGTTGAAAAGTTCTATTCTACCATCACCAGCCATGTTATCTGGAAGCTACTTTGGTCCTACAGTGATGCCATTTACCTCCCCTTTCTTTAATTCATTCATTAGATGGGAGTGTCTCTGGCAAGGTAACCATTTGCTGCCCATCCCTAACTGTCCTTGAGAAGATGGTGACTCACCACCCTCTTGGACAGCTGCAGTTCATGTGGTGTAGGTACACCCAGGGTGGTGTGCAGTTAGGAGGGGAACTTGCAGCTCATTTTGTCCTTCTCTAAGGAGCAGTGTCAATAGTCAATTACTGGACAACAGACTAGGTGGATAGCAGATACCCCATCTTCCTCATGAGCAGCACATCTAATCAGAAACAAGGTGAGTGCAGAGCGCATCAGTGATACACATCATACCTCAAAGTAAAGTAAAGTTTAATTATTAGTCACAAGTATGCTTACATTAACACTGTAATGAAGTTACTGTGAAAATCCCCTAGTTGCCACTCCGGCACCTGTTTGGGTACACTGAGGGAGAATTTAGCATGGCCAATTCACCTAACCCGCACATCTTTCGGACTGTGGGAGGAAACCCACGCAGACACAGACATGCAAACTCCACACAGTGACCCAAGCTGGGAAACGAACCAGTGTCCCTGGCGCTGTGAGGCAGCAGTGCTAACCACTGTGCCACCGTGCCGCTCACTGAATGGAGGTTCTGGCAGTTGGATATTTGGAGCTTCAACAGCATCTGCTTGCCTCTACGCAACTCAGTTCTGGTAAACTCTAATCCCTGGTGCAATCTTAAGCCTGGCCTCCAGGCAACACCTTCCAGCAGCTGTTAACTCAAATTTTAGCTGGTACAATTCCTCCAGTTGGCAGTAAACTAGTGATGGAAGTAAAAATTGGACAAGTTTGATAACAGGTGGGTGATCTGCCCCATCAATTTACTGCCAATGAGGGTGAAAATGGTGCCCAGTTTCTTTGTCAGCTGTACAGTAGACCATCCGTATTCAGCACTGCAAATGAGAAAGACAAAATCTTCACACTTTGTTGAAAAAAAAGTGAATAATCATGAAATAGTTTATTTTGATAATTATGATACAGCATAAATATCTATATTATGCACTCTTAATATCTAGTTTATCAACATTCTAAGATTGTTTTGTGAAAGATTAAACTCAGTCCTGGGCTACACAAAGTCTCATTTGTAAATTCTAAGGTAATAAATAATGGATTTTGGTTAGTCAGCCTGTTCCATTCACTAATTGGCCCTCTTGGCTAATTTACTGAGGCTAACTTACTCTTAGCTCTTGGCTAATTTACACAGTCATTGTCTGTGCGGAGTCTGCACATTGTCTATGTGGGTTTCCTCCGGGTGCTCCAGTTGCCTCCCACAGTCCGAAAGACATGCTGCTTAGGTGCATTGGCCATGCTAAATTCTCCCTCAGTCTACCCGAACAGGCGCCGGAGTGTGGTGACTAAGGGATTTTCACAATAACTTCATTGCAGTGTTAACATAAGCCTACTTGTGACACTAATAAATAAACTTTAAATCTTTACTTGTACATTTAAGAATGTATATGATAAAATTGAACAATAAGTTATTTCAATATACATCAGCAGCCTATTCTTTTGCCCTCATGTTAATTAGCTTTGTATCCATAAATTTAGATAAATTTCTTTCAGCAAATTAATTTTCTACGGATAATTAGCCTTGCTAATTCAACTGTGAGGCAGTGGCATATGGACAGAAAGGGACAATTTTTACACCTATGTTAGAAAAAATATAACACCTTTTTATGATAGTGCATAATGACAAAATGAATCATACACAATGGATGGCGTTGCTTAAGTTTGATTTAGACCCTGAATGAAATGCGGGATAAGTAACTTTTATTTGACTTGGAAAATGTAAGGCTGATCAAGGCCAAAGGAAAGGGCAATTAATCTTATACACTGGAAACATCACCCAGAGAAAAGTGCAACATTCATAATGATAGCTATCACAACAAAAGAAAACGCAAGAGATTGAAGCTGATTATCTTTTGCCGTGCGTCAAGGAAATGGATAATTCACTGATGGTAAGCAGAGGAGTAAAGGACAGAGGTTATTGTATTAGGGCGCCACCCTTTTTTGTTTTGTCCAGGGATTTCTGGGGATGTTGCAAGGAGGGATGAAGTGCCTGCAAGCCAAATGAGGGGGAGGGAATTAACAATTCACTCCACCTCATTTTCTTATTTCGTTACAAGGTGGGTGCCACTTAGAAGCTAGTCCAGAAGAAGAAGTACTTTAGGACTGCACTCAGCCTTGTTCAGATCAGATGATCAAATCTTGTCCTCCATGAAATAGGACTGCACAGTGGTTGAAGATCCTGAGGGACCACACCTTGTGAAGGGGAGGTCGTGTTTCACGAACTTGATCGAGTTTTTCGAGGAAGTGACGAAGATGATTGATGAGGGTAGGGCAGTGGATGTTGTATACTTGGACTTCAGTAAGGCCTTTGACAAGGTCCCTCATGGCAGACTGGTGCAGAAGGTGAAGTCGCATGGGATCAGAGGTGAGCTGGCAAGGTGGATACAAAACTGGCTCGGTCAAAGAAGACAGAGGGTACCAGTGGAAGGGTGCGTTTCTGAATGGAGGGCTGTGACATGTGGTGTTTCTCAGGGATCAGTGCTGGGACATTTGCTGTTTGTAATATATATAAATGATTTGGAGGAAAATGTAACTGGTTTGATTAGAAAATTTGCGGACGGCACAAAGGTTGGCGGATTTGCAGATAGTGATGAGGACCATCAGAGAATACAGCAGGATATAGATCAGTTGGAGACTTGGGCGGAGAGATGGCAGATGGAGTTTAATCCAGACCAATGTGAGGTAATGTATTTTGGAAGGTCTAATACAGATAGGAAGTATACAGTAAATGGCAGAACCCTTAAGGGTATTGATAGGCAAAAGGATCTGGGTGTACAGATACACAGGTCACTGCAAGTGGCAATGCAGGTGGAGAAGGTAGTCAAGAAGGCATACGGCATGCTTGCCTTCATCGGCCGGGGCATTGAGTTCAAAAACTGGCAAGTTATGTTGCAGCTTTATAGAACCTTAGTTAGGCCACACTTGGGATATAGTGTTCAATTCTGGTTGCCACACTACCAGAAGGATGTGGAGGTTTTGGAGAGAGTACAGAAAAGATTTACCAAGATGTTGCCTGGTATGGAGGGCATTAACTATGAGGAGAGGTTGGATAAACTTTTTTTGTTCTCACTGGAACGACGGAGGTTGAGAGGGATTTGACCTGATAGAAGTCTACAAGATTATGAGAGACATGGACAGTGTGGATAGTCAGAAGCTTTTTCCCAGGGTGGAAGAGTCAATTACTATGGGGCACAGGTTTAAGGTGCGAGGGGCAAGGTTTAAAGGACATGTAAGAGGCAGATTATTTACACAGAGAGTAGTGGGTGCCTGGAACCCATTGCCGGGGGAGGTAGTGGAAGCGGATACGGTAGTGACTTTTAAGGGGCGTCTTGACAAATACATAAATAGGATGGGAATAGAGGGATATGGTCCCCGGAAGGGTAGGGGGTTTTAGTTCAGTCGGGCAGCATGGTTGGTGCAGGCTTGGAGGGCTGAAGGGCCTGTTCCTGTGCTGTAATTTTCTTTGTTCTTTGATCTTTGTACCACCACAGGACTGTTGCAGCATTTCTGTGAGCAGCTCCCTGTCAGAATGCATCAATAGCCCCTTCCAAATCTTGCAAGTCAGCAGAACCCTTCCAAAACGCACAAGTTATTCCAGAACAACAGCAAGTCAGAAACGCTGCACCGCCAAGTTGGGTAACTGGAAAAATATGAGGATGCCCATTTTGGTCAGATGAATAGAAAAGCAGACTATTATTTAACTGAAGAGAGGCTGCAGAATGCTGCAGTATGAAGGGAGTTGGGTGTTTTTGTGCATGAATTATAACAAGTTTGTATGCAGGAACAGCAAGTAATTTGGAAGACAAATGGAACGTTAGCTCTTAATGCGGGGCGAAATATAATAGGGAAGTCTTGCTCCAAACATACAAGGTATTGGTTAGACTGCAATCAGACTGCATCTGTGTACAGTTTTAGTCTCCTTATTAAAGGAGGACTTTATTTGCTTTGGAGGCAGTTCAGAGAAGGTTCACTAGGCTGATTCCTGGGAAGAAGCGGTACATAAAGAGAAAAAGATTGACAAAAACAAATGTAGGCCCCTTACAGTCAGAAACAGGAGGATTCATAATGAGGATCAAAGAAATAGCTGAGGAACTAAATTTGTACTTTGCTTTAGTCTTCACAAAGGAATGCATGAATAATGCACCAGAAATTCTGAGAGAAACAAGTTTTAGTGAGGTGTTGAAGGAAATCAGCATTAGTAGAGAAATGGTTTTGGGGAAATTGATGGGATTGAAATTGGATAAATCCCCAGGTCCTGATAATCTGCATCCTCGGGTACTTAAGGAAGTGACCCTGGAAATAGTAGAGCCATTGGTGATCATTTTCCAAAATTCTTTGGACTCTGGAATGGTTCCCACAGATTGGAGGGTAGTTAATGTAAGCCCGCTATTCAAAAAGGGAGGTAGAGAGAAAACAGGGAACTATAGACCAGTGAGCCTAACATCAGTACTGGGAAAGTTGCTAGAGTCTATTATCAAGGATTTCATAACTCAGCATTTGGAAGGCAGGGGTATAATCAGACAAAGTCAACATGCATTTACAAAGGGGAAATCATGCTTGACGAATCTATCAGAATTCTTTGAGGATGTAACTGGTAGAGTTGACCAAGGAGAACCAGTGGATGTGGTTTATTTAGACTTTCAGAAGGTGTTTGACAAGGTCTCACATAATAGACTACCATGTCAAGTTAAAGCGCATGGGATTGCGGGTAGGGTCTTGAGATGGATAGAAAGCTAGTTAGCAGATAGAAAGCAAAGAGTTGGAATAAATGGGTCTTTTTCTGATTTGCAGGCAGTGACTAGTGGGGTACCGCAGGGATCTGTGCTGGGATCCCAACTATTCACAGTTGGAACAGGGAAGAGGGAAGAGGGAACTGAATGTATTATCTCAAATTTGAGGATGATACAAAGTTGGGTGGGAGGATGAGCTATGAGGAGGATGCAGAGATGCTTCAACGTAATTTGGACAGGCTGAGTGTGTGGGTATGTGCATGGAAGATGCAGTATAATGTGGATAAATGTCCGTGGGGTGGCACGGTAGCACAGTGGTTAGCACTGCTGCTTCACAGCTCCAGGGATCTGGGTTCGATTCCCGGCTTGGGTCACTGTCTGTGTGGAGTTTGCACATTCTCCTTGTGTCTGTGTGGGTTTCCTTCAGGTGCTTCAGTTTCCTCCCACAGTCCAAAGATGTGCGGGTTAGGTTGATTGGCCATGCTAAAATTGCCCCTTAGTGTCCTGAGATGCGGAGGTTAGAGGGATTAGTGGGTGGGATATGGGGGTAGGGCCTGGGTGGGATTGTGGTCGGTGCAGACTCGATGGGCCGAATGGCCTCTTTCTATACTGTAGGGTTTCTATGATTCTATGTGAAGTTATCCACTTTGGTAGCAAAAATAGGAAAGCAGATTATTATTTGAATGGATGTAAATTAAGAGAGGTGGATACTCAGCTTGGTGTCCTCATTCATCAGTCGCTGAAAGTAAGTGTGTGGTACAGCAGGTAATAAGGAAGGAAAATTGTATTTTGGCCTTCATAACAAGAGGATTTGAGTATAGGAATAGGGATATTTTACTGCAATTCTACAGAATGTTGGTGAGGCCACACCTGGAGTATTGTGTGCAGTTTTGGTGTCCTTATCTGAGGAAGGATGCCCTTGCTATAGAGGGAGTGCAGCAAAGGTTTACCAGGCTGATTCCTGGGATGGCAGGTCTGTCATATGAGGAGAGACTAAATTGGTTAGGATTATATTCACTGGACTTTAGAAGAGTGAAAGGGGATCTCATAGAAACCTATAAAATTCTAACAGGATTAGACAGGGTAGATTCAGAAAGAATGTTGCTGATGGTGGGGAGTCCAGAACTGGGGGTCATAGTTTGAGGAGAAGGGGTAAACCGTTTAGCACTGTGATGAGGAGAAATTTCTTCATTCAGAAAGTGGTGAATCTGTGGAATTCACTACCACAGAAAGTAGTTGAGACCAAAACGTTGTGCGATTTCAAGAATAAATTAGATATAGCTCTTGAGGCTAAGGGGATCATGGGACATGGGAAAGGCAGGATCAGGATATTGAAGTTGATGATCAGCCATGATCAAAATGAATGGTGGAGCAGGCTTGAAGGACCAAACGGCCTACTCCTGCTTCTATTTTCTATGATTCTATGTCCTATGAGAAAGGTTGAGTAGGTTAGACCTATACTCATTGGAGTTTAGAAGAAAGGAAGGTGATCTTATTGAAGCATATAAGATTCTGAGGGGGCTGGACAGAGTAGGCACTGAGAGAATGTTATCCCACATTGGCCAATCTGGGAAGTATAGATGGGAATTTTCCAACCATTCCCGCTGGCGGGATGTTTTGGTTCCACTGATGGCGAACCCCCGCCATGGGTTTCCTAACAGCTGAGGGCGCATAAAGTGTGAAACCCGATTGACAGCAATGGGACCAGAAGATCCCGCCACCGCTGCCTCTGCCACCACAAAACACGTGACAAGAGGTGTGGAAAATCCCACCCATAGTTTTAAAATATGGGGTCTTCCATGTAAGATAAACGTGAAGAGGAATTTATTCTCTTGGAGGTTGTTAATATTTTGAGTTCTCTTCCACAGAGAGCAATGGCCATTGAATATTTTCAAGGCTGGGTTCGACAGAGTTTTGACTGATAAGGGAGTCAGGAAGGAAAGTGGGGTTAAGGCCACAAACTGATCAGCCATGATCTCAGTGAATGGCAGAGCAGGCTAGATGGGCCTACTCTTGCTCCTATTTCTTTTATTCTTATGTGCTTATGGGCCGTCCCAGTTCCGCTCTGAGTAATTAAGAGTGAACATTAACTGGACCTCTGTGGTCCATGTTTATAGAAAGCACATCAAATAAGCTTGAGGGGCTGTTTGATGTCGGAATCTGACACTGTCAAATCTTTCAGTTAACACGAGGCATGCCTGCAGAAGTGCCCTTCCCAGAATAGAATGCTGAACCAAGGTTGTGCTGGAAGCAGCAGGAAACACACTGGGGGCACTGACTTCCACAACCTCACCTCCAGAGGCACAATGGATCCAAAATCTGTTCAGGTTTGAGTTCAAACCAGACAGTTCTGATGGGTTGTGTAATCTTGTACAAACATATTTAACTTAAGTTAAAAATATTTAAGTTGTAATTTTTTGCGGACTTATGTTCAAGATATGGTTAAAACCAAATCTTCAACCTGTTCATAGAATCATAGAATCCCTACAGTGCAGGGAGAGGCCATTCGGCCCATCGAGTCTGCACTGACCACAATCCCACCCAGGCCCTATTCCCATAACCCCACATATTTACCCTGCTAATCCCCTGACACTAGGGTCTCACCAAATCCAGTCTACCTCATCACCTTCTGAATCGCAATCCATTGAAACATGTGCAAACCCACGGTGGAAAGTTTCACATTATCAGCATGTGTGGCAAAGTTTCATGCAGAGTATTTGAATATGGAATGAAATGTTAGCATGCCCTTTCATTATTTTTGATTTGCAGCAATTGATGATATATTTGCATTGGCCTGAAGCAACACATTCATTTCAAAAAAAGAGAAAGCGCACTCCTGAACCACAATGGAGCGACTGCAGAAATACATACAGTCAGCATCTTTTTTTTCCATAGATACTTGTTCTGGTCTCCTCGATCATTGGCAAGAGCCAATTTGTATCTTATACAACAACAACAACTTACTTTTATATAGCACCTTTTAATGTAGTTAAACATCCCCAAGGTACCGAACCATCTGAAGTGATATTTGGACAGATGACCAAAAGCCTGGTCAAGGAGTTTGGTTTTATGCAACAGAGTGGCTCGAGTAAAGAGGTGAAGACATTTAGAGAGGGAATTCTAGGAGTTATAGCCGAGACAAATGAAGACACAGCCACTAATTGTGGGGTGAATGTGCAAGAGACTGGATTGGGAATACAGGGATCTCGGAGCATTGCAGGGATAGAGGACATTAGAGATAGGGGGAGGTGAGGCAATGGAGGAATTTGAACAGTTGATAAGAATTGAGCATTGGAATAGTTGGAGGTAACAAAAGAATGAGGATTTTGTCAGCCAGTAGCTTCAGGCTGATCCTGCTTCATTACTTCATAATTTTATATATCACAATCAAAATCTCTTCCATTCTGTCAAGAGCAGCTACAGTTTTTCATGTCTTTGAATTTACATTTCTTCACACCAGGCAGCATCGCAGTCAACCTGTATCTCCTATGCACCAACATCCTTCCTAATTGAGAAGAGACCAAACTACACCTTTTATGCCCTCTAGTTCTGGATTCGCCCAATAGAGAAAATAGTTTCTCTCTATCTGCTCTGCCTAACCCCTTTTAAACAGCCTGGATAAAATCACCCCACAATCTTATTATATGTAAAACAATGTAAAGAGTTTGTGAGACGAGATTCTTCTTCAGTTGATGTAAATTTCTACCCTTTGCACATGATAGAGCAATCTAATCCAGAATTAGCTCTAATTCTAAGTGATATAATTTTTTAATTCATTCAGAGGAAGTGGCATTGTTGGCAAGGTCAGGATTTATTGTTCTTCTCAGAAGTTCAGGTCATGAGGTTATGTGGCGCAGTGATAGTGGGTGGGATTTTCTGGCCCTTCCTGCTGGAAGGTCTTTTGGTCCCACCAAAGGTGACCCCCTGCCCCACGGCGGGTTCCCCGGTGGAAAGTGGGCAAGTCATACAAAGAACTGTAGACTTCGGTGGGACTGGAAGATCCCACAGGCGGCCAATGGTGAACCACCTCCTCTGCCGGAAAATACATCGCGGGGAAGGGGTAATCCCATCCCAGTGTCTCTATCTCTGGGCCAGAAGCTCCAGATTTAAGTCCCATGTAAGGACATGTTGGTCACAGAAGGAATATTTATGATATAGTTCAATGGGCTGATAATCAGTCCACTACCTCTTCAACTATTCCCCAAAGGGAAAAAAATGTGTGTAGCAATATGCTTTAAAAAAACATTGCTCTTTCCTAATTGCCCTTGTGATGGAAGTGGTGAGCTGCCTTCTTGAACTGCTGCAGTCCATGTGGTGTAGGTAGATCCACAGTGCTGTTAGGGAGGCAGTTCCAGGATTTTGACCCAGCGACAGTGAAGGAAGGGCGAGACAGTTCCAATGTAGGATTGCGCACACTTGGTTCTATTCCTGTCTAGAGTATCACTTGCAATGGCCTCTTTCCCTGTTCATAGTTATATAGTGCCTTTAATGTAATAAAACTTTCCATAGCATTTCACATAAACATTACAAAGCAAAATCAGTGAGCCACACAAGGCGATAATGAGGCAGATGGCCAAAACCTTGGTCAAAGAGGCAGTTTTAAGGAATTTCTTAAAGGAAGGAAAAGGGGTAGAGAGTCAGAGTGGTTTAGTGAGGGAGTTCCAGGGTGGAATTTTCCCATCCTGCCCGCCATGGGAGTTGTACTCGGCGGGACTGAAAATTTGGTGGACCATTTAAAAGTTTGTTCTCTTCGGGTGGGAATTTCTGGTCTTGGAACCTGCGCGGCTGGAAAATCCTGCCCCCAGAGCTTAGGCTGCAATTCCTCCCCCCCCCGCCCCCCCCCAGTGGCGGGTTTTACTGCAGCAGGTTTTACTGCAGCAGAGGCGGCTCGCCATTGGTCAGCAGTGGGATCTTCCAGTTCTGCTGATGTCTACGGCATTTTGTCTGGCTCACCTGTCCCACCGGGGAACTCGAGGCAGAGACTGACTTTGACGGGATCAGAAAATCATTTGTTGTTAGAGTCTCAGAGAATCTTCATCAATGACAAAGTAAATTTCAGAACTCAAACCATGAATTACCGTCTCCCTTCTTTCCCCTCTCTCCCTAGTTCTGGACTAGACAAAGGATACCAATCAGAGTTACATCATCAGAATTGTCAAGGAATCATAGAATCATAGAAACCCTACAGTGCAGAAAGAGGCCATCTAGCCCATCGAGTCTGCACCGACCACAATCCCACCCAGGCCCTACCCCCATATCCCTACACATTTACCCGCTGATCCCTCTAACCTACGCATCTCAGGACACTAAGGGCAATTTTAGCATGGCCAATCAACCTAACCCGCACATCTTTAGACTGTGGGAGGAAACCGGAGCACCCGGAGGAAACCCACGCAGACACAGGAAGAATGTGCAAACTCCACACAGACAGTGACCCAAGCCAGGAATCGAACCCAGGTCCCTTGAGCTGTGAAGCAGCTGTGCTAACCACTGTGCTACCGTGCCGCCCCAACCACTGTGCTACCGTGCCGCCCCATAAAACCGTGAACATCTTAACATCTTAAGGAGTGAACATCTTAAAAAAACATTCAATGGGTTAAACATGAGAATGACACCAATTTAGTGGGGATGGTCAATACGAAGGAGAATCGCAACAAAATACAGGAAGACAATAATAAATTTGCAGAATCAGCAAGTAATTTGGCAAATGACGTTCAGCACAATTAAATGTGAGGTAATACATTTTGATAGGGAGGTCACTTATTACTAGGGAGGTGCCGGTCTCGGTGATGTAGAGGGAGAAAGTGGTCTCAGAGTACAAATACGTCAATCACTAAATGCAGCAGCATAGTTCAGCAATGCCATAGAAAAAGTAAAGCATGCACTAGCTTTATTTCAAGAGGGATAGAATTAAAAAGTAGAAAAGTTATGCTCAACCTCTATCAAATCTTGATCACACTTGAAATACTGTGTGCAGTTCTGGTCACCATATTATAAAGAGGGTATTGAGGCATGGAGAGGGCACGGAGAAGATTTACAAGGATGATACCAGAAATGCCTGTGTATACATATCAGGGAAGAATTGACAGGCTTGGTCTCTTTCATCTAGAAACAAATGTGACCTAATGGAGGTCTTTAAAACGATGAAAGGTTTTATTGGAGTGGATGCAGAGAGGATGATTCCTCTTGTAGGAAAGAGCACAAATAGAGGCCATCAATATTGGGTGGCCACCAGGAAATCCAATAGGATACTCAGAAGAAACCTTTATACTCAAAGAGTGATGAGAATGTGGAACTCAACTGAATGGAACCCAAGCTTCGTCAGCTCTGGCAAAGGGTTATCCAGACTTGAAACATTAGCTCTGTTCCTTCCTCACAGATGCTGTCAGACCGGCTGAGAGTTTCCAGCATTTTCTGTTTTTGTTTCAGCTTCCAGCATCCGCAGTAAATTGCTTTTATCTTATTGATCTGTGGACATGCGTTCAAATCCTATCATGGAAGCTGGTGGAAATGTAAGATCTAGAATTGAAAGTTGGCCTCCGTAATGACCACATGAAACTATCATTGGTTGTTGTAAAAATCCATCCGGTTCACTAATATCCTTTTGGGGAAAACAAATCTACTGTCCTTATCTGGTGTGGCCTAAGTGTGACTTCAGATACTTAATTATCCCCTGAAATGGCCCTAGCAGGCCACTCAGTTCAAGGGCAATTAGGGATGGGCAACAAATGCTTGCCTTGCCTGCAACACCCACATTCTATGAGAGAATAAAAAACCTCACATCAAGTAACAGCACACACAACAATGTTACTGTAACCATAACAATTTAGTAGTAACAGACAGCTAGGGAAGGTTTGCTAAGTTGACAACAAGATGTCATAATCTTTCAAAGGTATTTTCAATAAGTTATGACACACACTGAATAAAATTTATGTAATTCCAAAACAACAAGAACCGCAAATGTAACACAGCAGAATCCCAGGTGCTTTTCTGACAGATGTCTTGCACGTAATCATACCTTCCGCCTAGAAACATTTTTTTTTTGTTTGCTAGTTCTTTCATCAAACCGTCTGAATGCAATAGTTTATTTAAGTGCTGCACATTTAAACGGCATGATGAAAGGTACAAGGCACCCGACTGGTCATTACGGCATCAACCTGAAAAGAAAGCTCCTGACAACACAGGAAATCTCTTTAGCCAACAATAGATTAAGTCAATGCTGTGGGTAAGGCTTCGACATTAAGAATTGGGCATCTTTAAAGATTTGCTAGGCACTGATGTCTTAAGACCTCACCAATGAAACGTCAATAAATATTTATTTTCAGAGTCTGGACAGTAACCTGATGAAGCAGATCACCCCTCCTCCTTGCAACCCCCCCGCCCCCTCCACCCCACCCACCCCCACCGCTAAAGGAAAACAGTTGTGACTAGTATTCATATTTCCCTGTCTTACTGTGAACTGGTTACACTTTGTTTTGAGCGTCTGTACCTTATTTGTAAGATGTCAGAAATTCATAGCATTATGCTTTGATAGGCAAAACCTGAGACTGACACTAAAATCATCAATTTTTTATTGTAATAAGATGTATTGTTGTCAGAATATGAATAAATGCTTTGCATGTCCGATGCGTGATATAACACACGAGAGGCTGGATGTACTCGGGAAATAAAGGCTTTTATTGCCAACAATAACAGAGCTACTATATACAGTATACGATCCCAGACTAAAGGGTCACCAGGCAGAGCAGTGACCTTTATACCTCTCCCAGGAGGCGGAGCCAACTGGGGTGTACCATAGGACTATATTAACAGGTAGGACAGCCCAACCCTAACCCCAACAGTAACATATCTACAGACTCATAGTACTGGCCAGACCATGGCTCAGCACTACCTGGTGGGAACCAACAATGGTTCACCACATTCACCCCTCCTTTGAAAACAAAGGCCGGCGGGGTACAAAACACAGAACAATTGTTCATCAGTCGAGAAGTTCAAATGGTCTGGGGGACCGCACCGTCGCTGTGACCTCCTCAACACCGGCGATGACACCGGTTCAGGCAATCGCGGTGACGTTCTCTCCAAGGCGGTGTCCAGCGACTCCTCCAGTGCCTCACGGGCCGGTAGACCACGAGGTGGTGACAATCCGCTGAACTCGGGTACGCCTTGAAGTGGCGACCACCTCCTGGACTCAGGCAAGCTGGACACAGGAGTAAGAGGGTTAAGTGGTGGTCCCGATACTGCCCGCGCCGTGTCAGGAGGGGAAATAATGTTTGGGGGGTCCCTAACAGGAGGTGTGGGAGTGACAGGGGTTTCCAAGCCCCCTGCTGGCACCAGATCTCGAATCGAGACCGTGTCCTCTCGCCCGTCAGGATATGCCACGTAGGCATACTGAGGGTTGGCATGGAGGAGATGGACCTGTTCAACCAAAGGGTCGGACTTGCGGGTCCTAACATGCCGCCGCAGGAGGACAGGTCCTGAGTACGTCAACCAAGACGGTAATGAGGTCCCCGAGGAAGACTTCCTAGGGAATGCAAACATTCTCTCATGAGGAGTAGCATTGGTTGCCGTACACAGGAGTGAGCGGATGGAGTGGAGCGCATCAGGGAGTACCTCTTGCCAACGGGAGACTGGAAGACCTTTAGACCTCAACGCCAGTAAGACAGCCTTCCAGACTGTAGCATTCTCTCGTTCGACCTGTCCGTTACCCCTTGGGTTGTAGCTCGTGGTTCTACTAGAGGCAATCCCATATGAGAGCAGGTATTGCCTCAAGTCATCGCTCATGAACGACGAGCCCCTATCGCTGTGGATATAACAGGGGTAACCGAACAGGGTGAAAAGATCACGAAATGCCTTGATAACCGTGGCAGCGGTCATATCAGAACAGGGAATGACAAAAGGGAATCGTGAGTACTCATCAACCACATTGAGGAAGTACACGTTCCAATCTGTCGAGGGAAGGGGGCCCTTAAAATCCACACTCAGTCTTTCGAAGGGACGAGTGGCCTTAACGAGGTGTGCCCTGTCAGGTCGGTAGAAGTGCGGTTTGCATTCCGCGCATACCCGGCAGCTTCTGGTTATGGACCTGACATCCTCCACCGAGTAGGGTAGATTCCGGGCTTTTATGAAGTGGAAGAGCCGAGTGACCCCCGGATGGCAGAGGTCATTGTGGCGAGCCTGCAATCGATTCTCCTGCATACTAGCGCATGTTCCATGCGACAGGGCATCCGAGGGCTCGTTGAGCTTCCCTGGACGGTACATGATATCATAATTGTAGGTGGAGAGTTCGATTCTCCACCTCAAGATTTTATCATTTTTGATCTTACCCCGTAACGTGTTGTTGAACATGAACGCCACGGACCGCTGGTCCGTGAGCAGGGTGAACCGTTTTCCCACCAAGTAATGGCGCCAATGCCGAACGGCCTCCACAATGGCCTGGGCCTCCTTTTCCACCGCCGAATGTCGAATTTCAGGGCCTTGGAGGGTGCGAGAGAAAAAGGCGACGGGCCTGCCCGCCTGGTTAAGTGTGGCGGCCAGGGCGAAATCAGATGCATCACTCTCCACCTGGAAGGGGATGGACTCATCGACAGCGTGCATCGTGGCTTTCGCGATGTCGGCTTTTATTCTTGCAAAGGCTAAGCGAGCCTCTGTTGCTAGGGGAAAAGAGGTAGACTTGATGAGCGGACAGGCTTTGTCCGCGTAATTGGGAACCCACTGTGCATAGTATGAGAAGAAGCCTAAGCATCTTCTCAGTGCTTTGACGCTAGTGGGCAGGGGAAGTTCGAGGAGAGGGCGCATACGGTCTGGATCAGGGCCAAGGACCCCGTTTTCCACCACATATCCAAGGATAGCTAGGCGGTGCGTGCGAAATACACACTTCTCCGAGATGCAGTGCGTAAGAATGTAAGAAGGTTGGCATCGTGGTCCTGCTGGTCATGGCCGCAGATGGTGACGTTATCCAGGTACGGGAAGGTAGCCCGCAGCCCGTTCTGGTCCACCATTCGGTCCATAGCATGCTGGAAGACCGAGACCCCATTCGTGACACCAAAAGGAACCCTTAAAAAGGCCGTGTATTGTCGGTCCTCTGGGCAAATGGGGAGCTGGTGATAAGCAGATTTTAAGTCGATCGTGGAAAACACCCGGTACTGCGCAATCTGGTTGACCATGTCAGATATGCGCGGGAGGGGATACGCATCCAGCTGCGTGTATCTGTTAATGGTCTGACTATAGTCTATGACCATCCGGGGTTTGTTCCCATTCTTAACCACCACGACTTGCGCTCTCCAAGGACTAGCGTTAGGTTGTATGATCCCTTCCTTGAGGAGCCGCTGAACTTCAGATCGAATGAAGATCCGATCCTCAGCGCTGTAACGTCTGCTCTTTGTTGCGATGGGCTTGCAGCCTGGCACGAGATTCTGGAATAGGGAGGGTGTGGTAATCCTAAGCGTTGAGAGACTACATGTGGAGCGCGTTGGGCAATTTAGAGGCTGCGGGTCTCCCACTGAAAGCGGAGGGAGTGGCCCATCGTACTGCAGGGTTACACTCTTCAAGTGGACCATAAAATCTAGTCCTAGGAGTATTGGCGCGCAAAGGTGCGGTAACACAAGGAGCCTGAAGTTCTCGTAAACCGTGCCTTGCACCGTCAGAGTGACCATGCAGCTCCCTAGCACGGTGACAGACCGGGACCTTGACGCCATCGAAATTGTCTGCTTGACAGTCCGAATCTGGAGACCACACCGCTTCACGGTGTCCGGGTGAATGAAGCTCTCCGTGCTGCCGCTGTCAAACAAACAATAAATCGGGCGTCTGTTTACCTGTATGTCCATCATGGACTTGTCGAGTCTGTGAGGCTTGGCCTGGTCCAGGATGATCGACGCCACCGTTGGTTCATGGGTGCAACTGCAGGCAGCTGAGATGGTTGATGACGACCCCTGCTGGTCATTCGCGGTCGGTGCCGACCAAAATGGCTGCCCCCATAGGTCGCACGTGGACGATGGCGCCAAAACCTGCGGCCCCTGCAGGTTGCACGTGTCTTGCGACTCCGTCGTTCGGAATGGCGACGTCCTGGAATCGCACGTGGTAGAAGACCTTGAAGACGCAGAAGACAAGGAGGCCGGCTCCGGGGAGTCACACGCCGCACTGCTGTTCTTGGATGGAGGTTTGGACCGGCATACTTTTGAATAATGCCCCTTCTTGCCGCAGGCGGAGCACAGCACCGCTTTAGCTGGACATCGCTGCCGAGGGTGTTTCACCCCCCCACAGAAGTAACACCGCGGGCCACCTGGAGCTACTGTCGTTTTCAGGTCCGAGGCTGGGAACGCAATCGCGCAGTTTTTCGGTCCCGCTGAATGAAGTGGAGTCTGTGACTGCCCCTGCCACACTGTCTCCACGTGGTCATCGGGGTACATCGCCAGACTTTTGGAGGCCGTTTCTAGAGCATCAGCTAACTCTATAGTTTTAGTGAGATCGAGGTTACCTTGCTCCAACAGCCGGAGGCGGATGTACGACGAGCCGATTCCCGCCACGAACGCATCTCGAGCTAGGTCGTTCATGTACTGGTCTGCCGACACTGACTTGCAGTTGCAGGCTCTGGCTAGCTGCTGAAGCTTGCATGCGTACTGTTCCGTCGTTTCGCCGGGCTGCCGCCGTCGAGTGGCTAGAAGGTATCGAGCATGGATCTCATTCGGCGGTTTGTTGTATCGCTTCTTGAGAAGCTCGAGGGCCCCTTTGTAGTCGGTAGCCCCACGGATCGCTAGGTATACAGCGTCGCTTACCCTCGCGTGGAGGACCCGGAGTCTGTCGGCGTCGTCAGTGACCGCTGTGGAGGCGTCGAGGTAATCCTGGAAACACTTCAACCAGTGGTCAAAAGTGTTCAATGCTCCCGCCGCACGTGGGTCCAACGTAAGCCGTTCGGGTTTAAGCATTTGCTCCATATTTTCTTTTGTCGTTTTTTTCAAAAAAAAATTTACTTGTTGGCAATAAAATTGATGCGCGATATAACACACGAGAGGCATGATGTACCCGGGAAATAAAGGCTTTTATTGCCAACAATAACAGAGCTACTATATACAGTATATGATCCCAGACTAAAGGGTCACCAGGCAGAGCAGTGACCTTTATACCTCTCCCAGGAGGCGGAGCCAACTGGGGTGTACCATAGGACTATATTAACAGGTAGAACAGCCCAACCCTAACCCCAACAGTAACATATCTACAGACTCATAGTACTGGCCAGACCATGGCTCAGCACTACCTGGTGGGGACCAACAATGGTTCACCACAATGTCATAATTTTGAATAAACTAAAAAGATTTGAAATATCAAACTAATTGAATTAGGAGGTACAAAAATAATTAGATGTGACTTTAATTCTTGCACATTATCCAGTTTAACGAAACTTCTTCTGTCTTTGAAAGAGCAAAGCAAAGCATTTTCAGATTTAAATTCAATGTCGGGCTTTGGTTTCAGACAAGAATTTGTACAGATCCATCCGTGACCATGTTAATTTTTTCCCTACGTCGCTGGCTGCCTTTTGATGTGCAGCAAAGAAAAGAAACATCTGGATTGGGACTTAGAGATTCCCTTAGGTGCTATAGTTTTCTGTTATTACCTCTAATCTTTGGGGCCGCAATGTGACAAATTTATGTGCAACTGTTCTCCATTCTACCGAAGAAATGTGTTTGATCTGTTAACACAATCCTTATGGTTTCGTTGAAAGAGAAATGGAGGGCTGCATCATTCATACATTATTCTGTAGCCACATAACCTCCCATTAGAATATATTATCATTTCTTTCCTGTTGCTACTAATGTCAACTTTTAAGTCAGTTTCATAAACTCAAGCTGAATGTACAACAGATAGCAGCAACCCCACGCACCATTTGGACATCAAGATATCACAACAGTTGATGTGAATCAGTAACATTTAGTATCTGCCAACCAAGTCAGCTAAACTCAGAATGAGCGATTATTCTGTTTTTAAAACAGCCAGATTTGACCGTTGCCAGGGGTGAGTAAAGTGTGCTAGGAAATTCCCCTCCCCCAAAAGGTGGAACAAAGCTGAAGTTTGATGCAGTAAGGGGAATGCAGGTGAGATGCATCTAAAGAGGAGCCTGCTTTCCTTGTGTCTGAGAGATACTGATCTCACAAACGGTTGATGCTGGAGGGGATAGCTGGGCACAACCAAGTCATTTCGAGGTCATTCAGCTTAACCCAGCTAATGAATGTGAAATGCCAATGTTTCATATGCTTTGCTCATGTAAGGAAAGCAACAACATCTATTACTCTCTCTCCCTCTCAACTCTGTCTCTTTCTATTTTCTTCACTGCCACTCCATGATATTAATATTGGCTCTTTTTAACCTTTACATCCATATTAATGCTGTAGTCATTCGTGACTTTGGCGTGTGCCCTATTTTGTTTCACCTCCTAGTTTCTCTTGAGCTTTTAACATAATATTGACTGTAGGTATTTAATCAAATGTCTGCTTTTTTAAGCTGTCTAGCAGCCCTCCCAAGGCATTTCTCGCAATCAGCCAGAGGTTACACTGTTGTAAGGTGGAGACTGGTGGCACTGAGGTGCAGAAGTGGTGAAAGGATTCACGTCTCCTTTGAGAGAAGTTCGTAAGAGATCAATTCCAAACCATAGAGTCTTGAAAAATAAATGTTTTCACCACTTAGTGCAGGCAGGTGAATAAATAAATGAATTCTCCTTGCCTACAATTACATACATAAATAAACATTGTTTTTCTTAAAAACTAGGGAAGCAGCTCTTTAGCCTTTCTGCCAATTTGTTTAAGATGTGTTTTTGATTCGGTGAATGAAGATTATCAGGCAGGATATGAGAAGAAAGAACAAAGAAAAGTACAGCACAGGAACAGGCCCTTCAGTCCTCCAAGCCCATGCTGATCACGATTCCCTAACTTAATTACAAAAAAACCTTCTGCCCTTACTCAGTCCGTGTCCCCTTATTCTCTCCATATTCACATACCCATCCAGATGCCCCTTAAATGTTGCTTATGTGCCTGCTTCCACCACCTTCTCTGGCAGTGTGTTCCAGGCACCCACCACTCTCTGTGTGAACAACTCCCCCACACATCTCCCTTAAACTTTCCCCTTCTCGCTTTGAACCTGTGCCTCCTTGTAATTGACACTTACACCCTAGGAAAAAGCCTCTGACTATCCACTCTGTCTATGCCTCTCATAGTTTTGTAGACCTCCATCAGGTCTCCCCTCAGCCTCTGTCTTTCCAGTGAAAACAATCGTAGTTTATTCAATCTCTCCTCATAGTCAACACCCTCGAGACCAGGCAACATCCTAGTGAACCTTCTTTGCACTCTCTCCAAAGCTTCCATGTCCTTCCAATGGTATGGCAAACAGAACTGCACGCAATACTCCAAATGCGGCCTAACTATGGTTTGATACAGCTGCAACATGATTTCCCAACTCTTGTACTCATTGCCCCGGCTGATGAAGGCATGCATGCCATATGCTTTCTTAATCACCTTGGCTACCTGTGTTGTCACTTTTAGGGAACTGTGGACCTGCATGCCGATATCCCTCTATATGTTAATGTTTCTAAGAGTTCTGCCATTTATAGCATATGTCACGCCTGAATTTGATCCTCCAAAATGCCCCACCTCGCATTTGTCCGGTTTAAACTCCATCTGCCATTTCTGTGCCCAAGTCTCCAATCTATCTCTATCCTGTTGTATCCTCTGACAATCCCTGGCACTATCAGCAACTCCACCAATCTTCGTGTCATTCGCAAATTTACTAATCAAACCACCCACAATTTCCTCCAGATCATTTATATATGCTACAGACACCAGAGGTTCCAGTACTGATCCTTGCAGAACACCACTAGCTACAGATCTCCATTGCTACTGTCTTCTAAGCCAGTTCTGTATCCATCGAGCCAGCCCTCCCCGAATCCCATGTGATTTTAGTTTTATAATTGGGTACGATTCATTAGCACACATTTCAGACTACCAGCCAAGCCAGATTTTAGTCTCACTGTACATGTCAGAACTCCTTGAACGTAGTAACTTATTTTCCACAAGAAAACTTGATAGCCAATAAAAGTTTTGAAGTATTTTTTCAATAAAAACTTACTAACAAGGAAAGATTAATGCTGTTATTCCTTTTCTTCTCTGTGAATATTAGATTACCTCAAATGTTTGCAAGTCTTTTCCACTCGACTGCAAAGGTCAGGCCACACTGACATAAAATGCTTGCATTGTCGATATTCATTTAACTCAGATGAGAACAATTCTTCACTAATTTCAGACTGAAATGGAAAAGGACTGGGTGTTCCATGATTGATGTGGACAAATGATAATCACGAGGAGGCAAGGTATTTGTGAGAAAGTATTAAGAACAAAGAACAAAGAACAATACAGCACAGGAACAGGCCCTTCGGCCCTCCAAGCCCGCGCCGCTCCCCGGTCCAGGATTGAATCCTGAATCCAGGATCCCCACCCAATTTTCCAGCCTATCTACATACCAATATCCTATCCACCGAGCTGTCCCTCACAGCTACGATGCTTTGTTCATTACAACCTATTAACTTACCCCCACCCCCCCATTCCAGACCATGTGATCTCCAGGGAGAGGCGAAAACCCAGAGTGAAAAACCCCAGGGCCAATATGGGGAAAAAAAAATCTGGGAAATTCCTCTCCGACCCCCTGAGGCGATCGAAACGAGTCCAGGAGATCACAATGGCCCCGATCGGAAAATGCTTCCCAACCCTAGTCATTTCCACTTCCACGAACACCATATGAATCCCCTGCCCCCGAGACAGGTTCCCAACTATCCGCAGTATCACTCTGTACTGGCACCAGCAAGATGATCGTAGAATGAAGCCTTGAAACGAGAAACCAGGAACAATTAGCCCGCGCCGCTCCCTGGTCCAAACTAGATCACTCTTTTGTATCCCTCCATTCCCACTCCGTTCATATAGCTGTCTAGATAAGTCTTAAACGTTCCCAGTGTGTCCGCCTCCACCACCTTGCCCGGCAACACATTCCAGGCCCCCACGACCCTCTGTGTGAAATATGTCCTTCTGATATCTGTGTTAAACCTCCCCCCCTTCACCTTGAACCTATGACCCCTCGTGAACGTCACCACCGACCCGGGGAAAAGCTTCCCACCGTTCACCCTATCTATGCCTTTCATAATTTTATACACCTCTATTAAGTCTCCCCTCATCCTCCGTCTTTCCAAGGAGAACAACCCCAGTTTCCCCAATCTCTCCTCATAACCAAGCCCCTCCATACCAGGCAACATCCTGGTAAACCTCCTCTGTACTCTCTCCAAAGCCTCCACGTCCTTCTGATAGTGTGGCGACCAGAACTGGACGCAGTATTCCAAATGCGGCCGAACCAACGTTCTATACATCTGCAACATCAGACCCCAACTTTTATACTCTATGCCCCGTCCTATAAAGGCAAGCATGCCATATGCCTTCTTCACCACCTTCTCCACCTGTGACGTCACCTTCAAAGATCTGTGGACTTGCACACCCAGGTCCCTCTGCGTCTCTACACCCTTTATGGTTCTTCCATTTATCGTGTAGCTCCTCCCTACATTATTCCCACCAAAATGCATCACTTCGCATTTATCAGGATTGAACTCCATCTGCCATTTCCTTGCCCAAATTTCCAGCCTATCTATATCCTTCTGTAGCCTCTGACAATGTTCCTCACTATCTGCAAGTCCTGCCAGTTTTGTGTCGTCCGCAAACTTACTGATCACCCCAGTTACTCCTTCTTCCAGATCATTTATATAAATCACAAACAGCAGAGGTCCCAATACAGAGCCCTGCGGTACACCACTAGTCACAGGCCTCCAGCCGGAAAAAGACCCTTCCACTACCACCCTCTGTCTTCTATGACCAAGCCAGTTCTCCACCCATCTAGCCACCTCCCCCTTTATCCCATGGGATCCAACCTTTTTCACTAGCCTACCATGAGGGACTTTGTCAAACGCTTTACTAAAGTCCATATAGACAACATCCACGGCCCTTCCTTCGTCAACCATTTTGGTCACTTCTTCAAAAAACACCACCAGGTTCGTGAGGCATGACCTCCCTCTCACAAAACCATGTTGACTATCGTTAATGAGTTTATTCCTTTCTAAATGCGCATACATCCTATCTTTAAGAATCTTCTCCAACAACTTCCCCACCACGGACGTCAAGCTCACCGGCCTATAATTACCCGGGTTATCCTTCCTACCCTTGTTAATAAATTGTAAATAAATCTTCCAGCGGGGAAAAATGAAGTGAAATAATGAACTTGAACTTCGTCCCTGAGAAAAAGAAACAAATGCGAGATGTAATCTTTGTTTCGGTTTTGAAACTTCATGATGACAGACAATGCTAAATTCAGTTGCTAATCCCTCTCTTTCTTTGGGATTGATTTCAACTCAAATCAATGGAAAGGAAACATCCGACAGGCTGTGGAGTGGACAGCTGCCTCGGGGCAATTGTTAACAGCAGTTCATGATAAATTATTCCAACTGAGGGTAATGTATTGACATGGACAGAGAACTGGTTGGCAGGCAGGAAGCAGAGAGTGGGAATAAATGGGTCCTTTCAGAGTGGCAAGCACTGACTAGTGGGGTACCGCAGGGTTCAGTGTTGGGACCCCAGCTATTCACAATATACATTAATGATTTGGACGAAGGAATTGAATGTAATATCTCCAGATTTGCAGATGACACTAAGCTGGGTGGCAGTGTGTGCTCTGAGGAGGATGCTAAGAGGCTGCAGGGTGACTTGGACAGGCTGACCGAGGGGCAAATACTTGGCAAATGCAATATAATGTTAATAAATGTGAGGTTATGATGCGCTATTCAGACACGAGGCTTGAAGCTCAGTAAATGAAAGGCTTTTATTTACTGTTAACGAAGCTACCAGAACTTATATACACTATCCCAGACTGAAGGGGTCCCGGCCAGAGCAGGGACTCTTATACCTCTCCCAGGAGGCGGAGCCCGACTGGGATGTGCCACAACACTACAGTACAAAGGTGTAACAACCCCACCCTAACCCAACAGCAACAATAGCACAATCCAACAGTAACATATGTACATCCTTGTAGTCCTGGCCAGCCCCTGGCTCAGCACTATCCAGTGGGAACCAACGATGGTTCACCACAGGTTATCCACTTGGTGGCAAAAATAGGAAGGCAGATTATTATCTGAATGGTGGCAGTTTAGGAAAAGGGGAAGTGCAATGTGACCTGGGTGTCATGGTGGAATGGTCGCTGAAGGCTGGCATGCAGGTACAGCAGGTGGTGAGGAAAGCTAATGGCATGCTGGCCTTCAAAGCAAGAGGATTTGAGTATAGGAGTAAGGGTGCCTTGCTGCAGCTATACAGGGCCTTGGTGTGGCCACACCTTGAGTATTGTGTGCAGTTTTGGTCTCCTAGTCTGAGAAAAGACATTCTTGCTATTGAGGAAGTCCAGCGAAGGTTCACCAAACTGATTCCTAGAATGGCCGGGCTGACAGATCAAGAGATTGACTGGGCTTGTATTCGCTGGAATTTAGAAGAATGAGAGGGGATCTCATAGAAACATATAAAATACTGATGGGACTGGACAGGCTAGATGCAGGGAGAATGTTCCCAATGTTGGGGAAGTGCAGCACTAGGGGCCACAGTCTAAGAATAAGGGGTAAGCCATTCAGGACTGAGATGAGGAAGAACTTCTTCACTCAGAGTTGTGAACCTGTGGAATTCTCTATCACAGAAAGCTGTTGGGGCCAGTTTGTTAAATATGTTCAAGTGGGAGCTGGACATGGCCCTTGTGGCTAAAGGGGTCAAGGGGTATGGAGAGAAAGTAGGAGTGGGATATTGAAAGTGCATGATCAGCCATGATCATATTAAATGGTGGTGCAGGCTCAGAGGGCCAAACGGCCTACTCCTGCACCTATTTTCTCCATTTATGTTTCTATAATAAGCCATATAAATACTGTGGCTACAGTAGCAGGTCAGACGCTAGGAATTCTGTAGTGAATAACTCACCTTCTGACCCCCCAAAGCCTGCCCACAATCTAAAGGCACAAGTCAGGAGTGATAGGTTACTCTCCATTTGTCTGGATGAGTGCAAAATCCAACAATGCTCAAGAAGCTCGGCACTATCCAGGATAAAGTAGCTCACTTGATTGGCATCCCATCCACCAGCTCTAACATTCACTCCCTCCATCACCAATGCATATTAGCAACAGTGTGTACCATCTACAAGATGCACCGCAGCAACCTATCAAGCCTCCATCTACAGCATGTTTCAAAACCAAGGACAAGATTAGCAGATGCATGGGAACACCAACACCTGCAAGTTCTCCTCCAAGTCACTCACCGTCCTGATTTGGAAATACATCGCTGTCCCTTCACTGTCACTGGGTCAAAAACCTGGAATTCCTTCTCTAACACTACATAGCCTGCAGCAGTTCAAGGAAGCAGCTCATCACCACCTTCTCAAGGGAAATTAGGGATGGGCAATAAATGCTGGCTTCGCCAGTGATGCCCATACCATGTCAAAGAATAAAAAGTGTAGCACCCTGCCACTACACTCATGGAGATAAACTGACAAAGCACAGACTTATCATCAAATCTTGCTGATCTCAGTTCCACACTACAATAGATGGACATGACAGGCTGGCTCAACATTTATTGCCCATCCTTAATTGCCCTTGCTAGGTCATTTCAGAGGATGTTTTTAAGAGTCAACCACTTTGCTGCAGATCTGAAATTACATGTAGGCCAGACCAGGTAAGGATGGCAAATTTCCTCCCTAAATGGCATGGGTGGCACAGTGGTTAGCATTACTGCCTCACAGCACCAAGGATCCGGGTTCAATTCCGGCCTTGGGTGTGTAATCATAGAATCATAGAAACCCTACAGTACAGAAAGAGGCCATTCGGCCCATCAAGTCTACACCGACCACAATCCCACCCAGGCCCTAGCCCCATATCCCTACATATTTTACCCACTAATCCCTCTAATCTATGCATCCCAGGACACTAAGGGGCAATTTTAGCATGGCCAATCAACCTAACCCGCACATCTTTGGACTATGGGAGGAAACCGGAACACCCGGAGGAAACCCACGCAGACACGAGGAGAATGTGCAAACTCCTCACAGACAGTGACCCAAGCGGGAATCGAACCCAGGTCCCTGGAGCTGTGAAGCAGCAGTGCTAACCACTGTGCTACCGTGCCGCCCATTCTTCCAGTGTCCAGTAGTTTGCACATTCTTCCAGTGTCTGTGTGGGTTTCCTCTGGGTGCTCTGGTTTCTGCCCACAGTCCAAAGATGTGCGGGTTAGGTTGATTGGCCATTCTAAATTGCCCCTAGTGTCAGGGGGATTAGCAGGGTAAACATGTGGGGTTACAGGAATAGGACCTGGGCAGGATCGATGGGCCGAATAGCCTCCTTCTGTACTGTAGGGATTCTATGATAGTGACCCAGATAGGTTTTTATAACAATCGACAATGATTTTCATGGTCATCATTAGACTTGTTTTTAATTCCAGATTTTTATTGAACTCAAATTTCAACATTTGCCATGATGGGATTTGAACCGGGATCCTCAGAGCATTACCCTTTATCTCTGAATTAGTCATCCAGTGATAATACCAGTGGCACAGTGGTTAACACTATTGCCTCACAGTGCTAGGACACGGGTTCAATTCCAGCCTTGGTTGAGGTGTGTGTGGAGTTTCCACATTCTCCCTGTGTCTGTGTGGGTTTCCTTTCAGGTGCTCCGGTTTCCTCCTACAGTCCAAAGATGTGTAGGTTAGGTGAATTAGCCATGGTAAGTGCTGGGTTATGAGGATAGGGTGGAGGGGAGAGCCTGGGTGGGATGCTCTTTTGGAAAGTCGGTGTGGACTTGATGGGCCATATGGCCACTTTCTGCTCTGTAGGGATTCTATGCTTCTATGGTCATTGTTCTAAGGACCTATAATAGGTTTATCTGCAAGCCACTTGTTGAAAACTAAACATGTTTAACAGTTGAAGCTTAAAAGTGTGACATAGGAACCCCACATTTCCACTTACATTACAGTCATACATCCTCTGGAAGCATGAGTTCACATCCTACTATGGCATCTGATGGAATTGAAATTCAAGCAATAAATCAGGAACATGAAACAAATGTGACAATCATGAATCTAACAAATTGTCAGAAAAACCCATCTGGTTCACTAATGTCCTTCAGGGAAGGAAATCTGCTGTCCCTATCTGGTCTGGCCTACACGTGACTCCAGACCCACTGACTCTTAAATACCCTCTGAAATGGCCTATCAAGCCACTCAGCTAAGTCATAGAATCTCTACAGTACAGAAAGTGGCCCATCGAGCCTGCACCGACAACAATCCCACCCAGGCCCTATCCTGGTAACCTCACGTATTTACCCTCCTAATCCTCCTGACACTAAGGGGCAATTTAGCATGGCCAATCAGCCTAACCCGCACATCTTTGGACTGTGGGAGGAAACAGGAGCACCCGGAGGAAATCCACGCAGACACGGGAGAATGTGCAAACTCCACACAGTTACCCAAGGCTGGAATTGAATCCGGATCTCTGGCGCTGTGAGGCAGCAGTGCTAACCACTGTGCCACCGTGTTGCCCGTGGACAGAAGGTTGCTAATTACCACAATACTAATTGTGATAGATCCAGATCAGATTTATCAGCTCAGAATTGGGTATTCATGAGGCGCTGTAGTCCATTGGCAGCAGACGAATTTGACTCAACTACAATCTGTAATTTCATGCCAGACATAGCCCTCACTCGGGAGGGAATACCAGGAACAGTGCCAGGCATAGCTAAAAATGAGATGAAGCTACAACCCAGGACTAACTAGATGCCATTCAGCACAAGCAGCAAGTGATAGCGAGAGCTGAGCAATTCCACAACCGACAGATCAGGTCACAGCTCTGCAGTCCTGTCACATCCAGTTGTGAATGAGAGTGTGAAATTAAACAACTCACTGCAAGAGGAGGCTCTGCAAACATCTCCATCCTCTTTGATGGAGGAGGCCGGCACATCAATGCAAAAATCAAGGCTGAAGCATTTGCACCAATCTTCAGCCAGAAGTGTTGAGTGGATGATCCATCTTGGCCTCTGGAGCTCCCCAGCATCACAGATGCCAGTCTTCAGCCAATTTGATTCACTCCATGAGATATCAAAAAAAGGCTGATGGTACTGGACACAGCAATGGCTATGGGCCCTGACAATATTCCAGCTGTAGTACTGAAGGCTGGTGCTCCAGAACTAGCTGTGCCTCTAGCCAAGCTCTTCCAGCTTGGTTACAACAGTGGCATCTACATGTGGAAAGTTGCCCAGGTGTCTCCTGTCCATAAAAAGCAGGACAAATTCAATCCTATTCTCTATCGTCAGCCAAGTGGTGAAATACATCATCACCAGTGCTATCAAGCTGCACTTACTCAGCAATAACTGATGCTCAGTTTGGGTTTCATTAGGGCCACTCACCTCTTGACCTCATTACAGCTTTGGTCCAAATATGAGATCCCGAGTTGAGATGAGAGTGACTGCCCTTGGCATCAGGGTAGCAATTGATGGTGGCACCAAGAAGCCCTAGAAAATTGAAGCCAATGGGAATCAATGGTTGGTATAATATTAAGCACATGGAAGATGGTTGTGGTCAATCTCAGCTCCAGGACATCACTGAAGGAGTTCCTCAGGGCAGTGTCCTCGCCCCAACCATCTTCAGCTGCTTCATCAATCACCTTCCCTCCATCATAAGGTTAGAAGTGTGGATATTCACCAATGATCGCTCCATGTTCAGCACCATTTGCAGTTCCTCAGATACTGAAGCACTTGGTGCCCATATGCAACAAGACCTGGACAACATTTAGGCTTGGGTTGATATATGGCATGGAACATTCATGCCACAGAAGTGCCAGGCAATGACCACCTCCAAAAAAAGAGAATCTAATCATCTCCCCTTGACAATCAATAGCATTAGCATTGTTGAATTTCCCTTACCATTGACGAGAAGCTGAATTGGACCAGCCATATAAACACTGTGGCTAAAACAGCAAGTTCGAGGCTGAGGATTATGTGGTGAACTATTTATTTCCTGACTCTTCAAAGCCTATCCACCACCTACAAAGCACCAGTCAGGAGTATGATGGAATACTCTCCACTTGTCTGGATGAGTGAAGAGCATGCAAGAAGTTGATTATATTCCAGAACAAAGCAGCCCACTGGATTGGCACCTCATCCACCGCATTTAACGTTCACTTCCTCCAGATTGTACAGTGGCAGCAGTGTCTACTAATATATATAAGATGCACTGCAGCAGCTGACCAAGGCTCCTTCCGCACCACTTTCCAAACGCTGTGCTCTCTATCACCGCAATGGACAAGGGGAGCAGACTTTCAAGTTCCCCTCAAAGTCACACACCATCATGACTCAGAACTATATCGCTGTTCCCTCACAGTTGCTGGGTAAACTCCTGGAACTCCCTCCCTAACTGCACTGTGGGTGCACCTACCCCACATAGACAGCAGCAGTTCAAGAAGGCAGCTTACCCTCACCTTCTCAAGGGCAACTAGGGATGGACAATAACTGGTCAGTGAAGCACAACTCCCATGAATGAAAGAAGAAAAATGTGAAATCGGTGTCAAAGCCTGAGAGTTATCCTCCCCAAAACAATAAAAAAACTTAGACTTATATAGCACCAATCTACAGCATTTATATAACACAGGAATGTGATCATCCAAAATCTGATACAGAACCACATACGGAGACATTAGGACAGGTTATCAATTGTTTCTCAAAGGAACATGTTTTCAGAATCGATTTAAAGGTAGAGAGAGACAGAGCGAGAGTTAGAGAAGCAAAAGGTTAGGAAAGGAATTCCCCAGTTTAAGGTTTAGGCAGCTGAGGTATAGTTGTCCTTGAAGCAAAGAACATCAAGGATGCACAAGATGCCAGAAGTGGAGGAGTGCCGAGTTCGCAGAGAGTTGTTGAGTGAGAGGAAATCACAAGAGAGATTAGGCCATAGAAGAATTTGAACAGATGGTAGGAATCAGTAAGAAGAGGGGGTAAATGTGACTTGGTGCGAGTACGAATGAGAGCAGTGGAGTTTTGCATCAGCTGAACTTAATGGAGATTGCAAAGTGGGAAGCCAGCCAGTAGAGGATTCAAATAGTAAAGTCTGGAGGTAACAAAGGCTCTGAACTAATGCAGCAGAAGAAAAAATGGTATGAATTGGATCATCGCCATTTAACAGGCACGTTTCCATGCCAACTGCGAGGGAAAAAAGATCATTCATCCTCAAAAGAACAGCACACTTATGTCAGTGAAACCTTTGAGGTCTTTTATTCAAAATCAATAAAATAGATGCAAAGGTGTTAAACAAAATGAATAAATCTCATGACAGCCATCACTGAGAAACACACTCATAAGTAACCATGGAAATGAAAAGTGGAGCCCAGCAGTGAGCGTGGAATACAAATTAGCCACCAGAGCTTCACAGCATGGCATCAAAATAGTTCCCATGGTAACAGACATTTAGTGAGAAATACGGTCACAGCAATGCATCGTGAAATGATGTTCTTTAAGTACTTACCATTTATAGCATTATCTTTGCCATTAGTCTGACTAACTATAAACCTCAAATGTATTTAAAATCTGATATTTTATGGGCCATTCGACACAGTTAACAGGAGAGCTGTGTGGTATTAGAATCAGTTTGGAAAATGTGTTTAATAAAGGCAGTATTTTTATTAGTTTTTAAAATCAAAACTGCAGACACATTGCAATTGCCTGCCATTTATAAATGAATGAATAGCCGAATAAAAGAAATAACTTCTACTGTGTTTCGTACAGAGGTCGGTCACTAACACTGTACCAAAGCACGATGGGAGATTGAATACATATGGCAGAAAAGTTGAGAGGACGCATTATTTTCGTTTTGTTAAATGCCACAATATATTTAAATACCAAGGCCTCGAAATGACTGCTGCAGAAATATGCAGACTTCACTTATTTTAATGAAGACATTATCTAATGTAAAATAAGTGGTTTGGTGAATGCTGTAAAATGGTGGACAAAGGAACATCATGTATGAACAAGGTTCATGCTGACGTTATAGTTAAGAAAGCCCACCAACACCTCCACTTTCTCAGGAGACAAAGGAAATTTGGCATGTCCACCACAGCTCTCACCGATTTTTACAGATGCACCATAGAAAGCATTCTTTCCGGATGTATCACAGCTTGATATGGCTCCTGCTCTGTCCAAGACTGTAAGAAACTAATAAATATTGTGAATGTAGCCCAATCCATCACGGAAACCAGCCTCCCATCCATTGACTCTGTCTACACTTCCTGCTGCCTCGGAAAAGCAGCCAGCATAATCAAGGATCCCACGCATCCCGGACATTCTCTCTTCCACCTTCATCCTTCGGGAAAAAGATACAAAAGTCTGAGATCACATACCAACTGACTCAAGAACAGCTTCTTTCCTGCTGCCATCAGACTTTTGAATTGACCTGCCATATATTAAGTTGATCTGTAACACAACATTGTGCACCCTCTCCTTTCCTTCTCTATGTACGGTATGCCATGACTGTATAGTGTTCAAGAAACAATACTTTTCACTGTATCCCAATACATCTGACAATAATAAATCAAATCAAAAAGATACACAAATCACAAAAAGTTAGTACACAGATACAGCAAGTGACTAGGAAGATAAATAGAATGTTGGCATTTATTGTACGGGGGATGGAATTTAAAGTAGGGAGGTTTTACTGCAGCTGTACAGGGCCTTGGAGAGACCACATCCGGAATACTGCGTAAAGCTTTGGTCTTCTAATTTGAAAAATGATATAATTACATGAGAAGCAGTCCAGAGAAGGTTCACGTAACTTGAGGAAGGGCTTGACTTATGGAGAAAGGTTGAACAGGTTGGGCCTACACCCTTTGGAGTTTCAAAGAATGAGATGAGATGTGGTCTTATTGAAACATGTGAAATCCTGAGAGGATTTGACAGGATGGATTCTGGAAGGATGTTTCCTCTTCTGGGGGAGAAGAGAATGAGGGGACATTAGAGTCTCCCTTGTAATATGGTGATGAGTGGTTTTCTTTCTTTCAGAAGGGCTTCATTCTGTAAAGTTCTTTTCTTCAGAAAGTGGTGCATCATTGAATTTATTCAAGGCCGAGTTAGATAGATTTTTGATTAGCAAAAGAGTGAAGGATGATGGAGGCCAGACAGGAAAGTGCAGTTGGGACCATAATCAGATCAGCCATGATCTTATCAAATGGCGGAAGGGTTGAATGACCTACTCTTCCTGCTCCTGCCTTTCGTTCCTGTGTTCCTATGTACAAGCTTGCTAAACATTTATCTAGTTATATTACAAAGTGCAGCACTCTGTCAGTACTGCACTGAATGTTGGATTTGCTTTGTGCTCAAGACCTGAAGTGGGATTTGAACACAGAACTTTCTATGTCCCAAGTAAGAGTGCAACCATCTGAGCCTCTGTGGACCTTGACACGGTGGAGAGGATTATGCGCTCTGCCAATCCCTTGAGCAATGTCATCTGGAGCTCCTTGCTCCTGGTGTCACCTATGGTGGAAAGGTGGGTGGAAGGTGTCAGCAAAGTGCGGTTCCAAAGGTCCTGATGGCTAAACAGGCAAAGGAAGACTGCGTCTGACTGACTACAAAAGTGGAAGAAGGTTGCAGTTACACGGTGGTCCAAGTGAATGTGGTTTGCCAAGTCACCCAAATTTGACCACCAATCCATCAAGGTCGTGTGGACAATGGTGTCGCCTCAAGATACCGAAATTAAACAAAGTCACACACAGACCTGCTGTACATGGCATCTGCATGACGTCATGCCGGAACCTGCTAACTATCCGGTGAGGGGGGTATGTCTCAGAGAGCGTGCTTGCTAATGACATTATTAAGATAAGCTTTCTGCAGTCCCGCAGCATGTTTCACGCCACTCCGCCAGCGAGATGCTGGGAGGATTGGAACTCGGAAACTTGCTGGCATAAATCATGTTCAGCAGATTTTGAGCCAGTGCTGCCATTTCCACGGACAGAGAGTGCGGGCTCAAAATCACCCCCAATGTCCAAATGGCTGAAAACCATCTTCCTGCCAGATCTTGTTTTCTCAACTCTCAATTGACCATCATTCCAGGAGAGCACAAAGGAAATGCTTCAAAGATCATCTCCTTGAAGTGCAGCAGTGTTGACATTAATGACTGATAGGAGCTCGTTACCAATTGTTCTGAAAGGAGACAACTGCTGGGACCGTAAAATCCCACCCAAGGTCAACAGAGAATTCTGTTCTACGAGCCGCATCCGCCCCGCTTCCGGGGCTGGCGTGGCGGTAAATTTCTGGCCAACTTGTCCATCAACCTGTGGGGCATTTAGCGTCATGACGTCTTAATGATGAGGCAGAAAATCAGTTGAAAATGAAAGAAAAGCAAACAAATCCTACTCTCTCGATCCCTCTAACTCGTGGGACATCCTGCCCTTGTGCACAAGTATGTGGGTTGAGAATTGGCCTGTTCAGTCACATGACAACCCATCACAGAAACTCACAACCCTGATTGATGTCATTCTTGAATCAGGGGACAGCCAATGATAACGGACATCAAAGACGGCAATTTCTAGCCTCAGTCATTTGTTGTTGATGTGTAAGAAATCTAAGAGCTGCTTTCTTTGTTTGTGACTCATTGGATTAAACCTTGAGCATCTCAGCTTGTTCCCATTGATTGTTTGCTTTCAATCATTATTATTCACGTCATATCTAATGACATGGGCAGTGAAAAAATTAGCCCGCTCCTGGACCCACTTTCATTGTTATTCATCTCATATATTGATCAATCACATGTTTTCTTTAGACCCCAGGCAGGCCAAGATTCAGCATCACAGAGTACTCAGTGCTGGAGAGCTTGTTACGCTGTATCTGAACATAACAGCAAAAGAATCTTAAATGTCTATTTTTGTGCGAAAATATTAATATCAGGGGGGAAATTTTAACAAAGGAACCTGGCCATTCAGCCCATGGTGCCATCCACTAGGACGGCACAGTGGCACAGTGGTTACTACTGCTGCCTCACAGCAGCAATGACCAGGGTTCAATTCTGGCCTTGGGTCACTGCCTGTGTGGAGTTTGCACATTTTCCCACTGTCTGCGTGGGTTTCCTCCGGGTGCTCCGGTTTTCTCCCACAATCCACAGGTATGCAGGTTAGGTTGATTGGCCATGCTAAATTGACCCTTCATGTGCCACGACGTTTAAGTTAGGGTGACTAATGGGGTACATATGTGGGGTTACGTGGGTCTGGGTGGGATGCACCATTGGAGAGTCAGTGCAGACTCAATGGGCTGAATGGCCTGCTTCTGCACTGTAGGGATACTATGATTAATTCCCCGCAGTCTTAATACCATCAGGACATAACATAATAATGTCAAGAGGAGAGCAGATGGAATATTGAATCTGCTCCAGCTTTCAGTATGAACCTGGGACTTCAACTCCATCTTCCTGTCCTCCCACCATACACTTTGATTCTCTGGGAGACCAAAAATCTATCAATTTCTGTCTTAAATATATCCAATGATGGAGCATAAATAACCTTCTGAGGTAAAGAATTCCAGAAGTTCACAACACTTTCAGTGAAAAAATTCTCCTCATCTCTGTCCTAAATGAACAACCCCGTACCCTGAGTCCGTGCCCTTGGTTCTAAATTCCACAGCCTGGGGAAACAAACTTTCCTTTCTCGTGAGCCTTCACTGCACAGCCTCAAATGCCAATATGTCCTTCCTTAAATACGGAGACCAAACTTACACACAATGGGCAGAATTTTATGGCCGTGCTCACCCAAAACCAGAAAATCCCAGCTGAGGTCAACGGACCTTTGCATGGTCCGTGTCCCGCCCGTCATGAGAATCATAGTGAGCAAGATGGGAATATTCAGCCCAGCATTCCAGACGTGGTCTCATCAAATCTCTGTACAATTGTAGCAAGACTTCTTTATTCTTGTACTCTAATCCATAAGACCATAAGACATAGGAGCCGAATTAGGCTACTTGGCCCATCGAGTCTTCTCCGCCATTCCATCATGGCTGATATTTTTCTCATCCCCATTCTCCTGCCTTTTCCCCATAACCCCCGATCCCCTTATTAATCAAGAACCTATGTATCTCTGTCTTAAAGACACTCAATGACCTGGCCTCCACAGCCTTCTGCAGCAAAGAGTTCCACAGATTCGCCACTCTCTGGCTGAAGAAATTCCTCCTCATCTCTGTTTTAAAGGGCTGACCCTTTTGCCTGAGGTTGTGCCCGCTGGTTCTAGTTTTTCCTGCTCGTGGAAACAACCTCTCCATTTTCACTCTATCCAGGCCTCGCAGCATCCTGTAAGTTTCAATAAGATCCCCGCTCATCCTACTAAACTCCGAATACAGACACATAGTTCCCAACCGTTCCTCATACGACAAGCTCTTTATTCCAGGCATCATTCTTGTGATCCTCCAGTGGACCCTTTCCAAGGCCAGTATATCCTTCTTTAGATACAGGGCCTAAAACTGCTCTCCTTGCAACACAAATCAATATGCTGTTTGCATTTTTACTTGCTTGCTGTACCTGCACACTAACCTTTTGTGTTCCTTGTATGAGCATACCCAAGTCCCCCTAAGCATCAGCATCATTTTAAAGAATATTCAATTTTTCTATTCTTATAACCAAAATGAAGAACCTCATATTTCCCCACATTATACTCCATCTGTCAACTTATTGTCTTTTCACCTAACCTGTCTATGTCTCCTTGTAGTCTCCTCACAGTTTACATTTGCACCTGGTTCTATATGCAGATGATGCCTGCCTGTGTGCTCACTCAGAGGTTGATCTCCAGGTTACTGTTGACTCTTTCTCTGAAACAAATGAGAAAATGGGCCTTTCACTAAACACCACAGTATACTAATGTCCTCTTCCAAACAACTGCCACATCACAACACATCCCTGATCGCCCAACATCAGCATTGAGATCCTGAAATGGGAACCATTAACTATGTCTTGGGACCCTCCTCCCGAGGGTGGACATTGACTGAGGAAAATAATTTTTGAGGACCAGCATCTCAAACCTGAGATTTATCAGTCAGCAGTGATTCATACGCTCCTAAATGGTTTGGCAGTTTGGACAAAACACAGCAGAAAGCTCAAACCACAGGAGAATGACCATCAGTGCTGCCTTCGCAAGATCCTTCAAATCCAACAGCAAGAAAGGCAATCCAACAGCAAAACTTTAAAGTTTTAAAGTTTATTTATTCATGTCACAAGTAGGCTTACATTAACACTGCAATGAAGTTACTGCGAAAACCCCCACACTCCGGTGCCTGTTCGGGTTCACTGAGGGAAAATTTAGCATGGCCAATGCACCTAACCAGCACGTCTTTCAGACTGTGGGAGGAAACTGGAGCACCCGGAGGAAACCCATGCAGACTCTGGGAGAACGTGCAAACTCCACGTCACAGAAGGTGGTAGTGGAAGGGTCTTTTTCCGGCTGGATGCCTGTGACTAGTGGTGTTCTGCAGGGCTCTGTATTGGGACCTCTGCTGTTTGTGATTTATATAAACGACCTGGAAGAAGGTGTAACTGGGGTGATCAGTAAGTTTGCGGACGACACGAAAATGGCTGGACTTGCAGATAGTGAGGAACATTGTCAGAGGCTACAGAAGGATATAGATAGGCTGGAAATTTGGGCAAAGAAATGGCAGATGGAGTTCAATCCAGATAAATGCGAAGTGATGCATTTTGGTAGAACTAACGTAGCGGGGAGCTACGTTAGTTCTATACGATAAATATACGATAAATGGCAGAACCATAAAGGGTGTAGATACGCAGAGGGACCTGGGGTGCAAGTCCACAGATCCTTGAAGGTGACGTCACAGGTGGAGAAGGTAGTGAATAAGGCATATGGCATGCTTGCCATTATAGGACGGGGCATAGAGTATAAAAGTTGGGGTCTGATGTTGCAGTTGTATAGAACGTTGGTTCGGCCGCATTTGGAATACTGCGCCCAGTTCTGGTCGCCACACTACCAGAAGGACGTGGAGGCTTTAGAGAGAGGGCAGAGGAGGTTTACCAGGATGTTGCCTGGTATGGAAGGGCTTAGTTATGAGGAGAGATTGGGTAAACTGGGGTTGTTCTCACTGGAAAGACGGAGGATGAGGGGTGACCTAATAGAGGTGTATAAAATTATGAAAGGCATAGATAGGGTGAACGGTGGGAAGCTTTATCCCAGGTCGGTGGTGACGTTCACGAGGGGTCATAGGTTCAAGGTGAAGGGGGGGGGAGGTTTAACACAGATATCAAATGGACGTATTTCACACAGAGGGTGGTGGGGGCCTGGAATGCGCTGCCGGGCAAGGTGGTAGAGGCGGACACACTGGGAACGTTTAAGACTTATCTAGATAGCTACATGAACGGAGTGGGAATGGAGGGATACAAAAGAATGGTCTAGTTGGGACCAGGGAGCGGCGCGGGCTTGGAGGGCTGAAGGGCCTGTTCCTGTGCTGTATTGTTCTTTGTTCTTTGTTCTTTGTTCCACACAGACAGTGACCTGAGACTGGAATTGAACCCGGATCCCATGGCTGGACTGCCCCTTCTGGCCTTGGCAGACATGAAGATGACGTTTGGCATGTTGATTTCAGGGAGTCTATTTAAGTCAGCGATGAGGAGGAATTTCTTCTCTCAGAGAGTTGTTAATTCGTCATCCCAGACACAAGTGGAGGCTGAGTCATCAATGTGTTCAAGGCCTAGAGGCACAGAAGAATGAAGTTCAGGTCAAGATCACATCAGTCATGATTGTGCTGATGGCAGAGTAGGCTCAAGGGACTGTGTGTCCGACTCCTGCTTTTAATTCTTATGTTGTTATGTCCTTCTATTTGTTCAATCCTATTGATTGTTTCAGCGGATAATTGACACTTCAGAAGTGCTCAAACTGACTTCAGAGAGCAGGAATAAAGGTCCCATCAAATCACGTTCCTCTTATGGATAAATGGATAATGGAGCAAGGATTACGATGGCCTCTCATGTTGTGCCTTCAAGTACTCTGTGCTTCCAGAAATTCTGTTCCTAAGTAATCTATAGAGCTTCTTTGGCAGCAGAGTTCATGCTGCCATTGGCATTTTTGTGTAAGATACAAAATAAATCAGAAGCATTTATTTTGAAGGCTGTCAGATAATAGTTTTAAATTGCATGAAACCAAAAGCCAATCGAGAAGTTGTGGAAAATGTAAGCGTCAATGGCATAATGTGGAACTGGAGTCACGCAAGTTAGACCAATAAAGGTCAATCGTAACCTCCTTGCTTTTCTGCTCTCTGCCACTATCTATAAAGTGGAGATGCCGGCGTTGGACTGGGGTAAGCACAGTAAGAAGTCTCACAACACCAGGTTAAAGTCCAAAAGGTTTATTTGGCAGCATTAGCTTTCGGAGCCTCAAGCTCCTTCTTCAGGTGAGTGAGGACAAGTGTGAACACAAGTCCTCACTCACCTGAAGAAGGAGCTTGAGGCTCCGAAAGCTAATGCTGCCAAATAAACCTGTTGGACTTTAACCTGGTGCTGTTGACTTCTTACTGTATTATCTATAAAGTAAGAAGTTTAACAACACCAGGTTAAAGTCCAACAGGTTTATTTGGTAGCAAAATTTTGCTACCAAATAAACCTGTTGGACTTTAACCTGGTGTTGTTAAACTTCTTACTGTGTTTACCCCAGTCCAACGCCGGCATCTCCACATCTTATCTATAAAGCCCAGAATCCTTGATGTCTTTATTATCACTTTCGCAACTTGTCCTGTCATCTTCAATGATCTTTGCCTATATACCCCTAGGTCGCTATGGTCCTGTACCTCATTTAGAAATATGTTCCTTACTTGTATAACCTGCCCCATTATTCTTATCCAAATGAATCATACACTTCTCTACATTAAATTCCATCAGTCATGTGTCCGTCCATTTCACCAGCTTCTTCATGTCCTGCTGAAATCTATGACTACCTTTCTCACAGGTCACAACACTACGAATTCTGTGTCACCATATGATCATATTCCCATGTGGCTATTTGCACTTGCAGCTCCCCAACGTTATTCACCATACTTTGTATCTTTACATAAATGCACTATAAACCTAATTCAGACCTCATTGCGTCTTGGAAGTGCAGCAGAGAGGGAGAGATTCGCGAGAGGAGTGCTGCGGGTAAGCGCTGTTATTTTTAACTTACTTTTTCGCGGGTTTTTTCTTTAAAAATATCTAAACCCGGAAGTGGTCGCGCAGGGAGGTCTGGGAGAGAGAGATTTTTTTTCCCCAATAAATTGGAACAGAGAGGAATCCCGATACTCTACACTTGTAGAGTATCCCACCCTCCCTCCTCCTCTAACCTAAAAAAAAGACCCAGTGAGAGCAGGGCTTTGGAGAAAACAGGAGGAGGAAAGGTAAGTTTAAAATTTTCATTCACTTTTTTTTCCCTGTGTGTTTAAAGGGGCAATTATGAGTGTGAGGCCAGTATGTTGTTCCCAATGTAGGATGTGGGAGGTCCTGGAGGCTCCTAGCCTCCCGGACGACCATATCTGTGCTGGGTGTGTTGAGCTGCGGTTCCTAAGGGAACATGTTAGGGAACTGGAATTGCAGCTCGAGGACCTTCGCCGGGTTAGGGATAGTGAGGAGGTCATTGACAGGAGCTATCGGCAGGTGGTCACACCGGGACCACGGGAGGAGGGTAACTGGGTAACAGTGAGGAAGGAGAAAGCTCAGTTGATGGTGAGCACCCCGGTGGATGTGCCCCTTAATAATAAGTACTCCTGTCTGAGTACTAATGGGGTGGACAGCCCACCTGGGGGAAGCAGCGGTGGCAGTGTCTCTGGAGCTGAGCCTGGCCCAGTAGTGCAAAAGGGTAAGGAAAGGAGGGTAGTGCTAATTGGGGACTCTACGGTGAGGGGGTCAGATAGGCGTTTTTGCGGACACAGACGGGACTCTCGGATGGTGGTTTGCCTCCCTGGTGCAGGGGTCCGGGATGTCTCTGGTCGAGTCCCAGAAATCCTGAAGGGGGAGGGAGAGGAGCCCAAGGTCGTGATGCATATAGGTACTGCTGACATCGGTAGGAAGAGGGAAGGGGTCATGAAAAGAGAATATAGGGAGTTAGGTAGACAGCTGAGAAAGAGGAATGCAAAGGTAGTAATCTCGGGATTGCTGCCTGTGCCGCGGGAGAGTGAGAACAGGAATCGGTGGAGAATGAATGCGTGGCTGAGGGACTGGAGCAAGGGACAAGGATTTGGGTACTTGGATCATTGGGACCTCTTTAGGGGCAGGTGTGACCTGTTTAAAAAAGACGGGTGGCACTTGAATCCCAGGGGGACCAATATCCTGGCGGGAAGGTTGGCTAAGGCTACTGGAGAGACTTTAAACTAGAAAGGTTGGGGGGAGGGAATCGAAATGAGGGGACTGAGAGCGAGGAGGTTAGCTCGCAAATAGATAAGGAATGTAAACAGGGTAAGAGGGAGGTTAGACGAGTGATGGAGAAGGGAAGTGCTCAGGCTGAAGGTCTGAGATGTGTCTATTTTAATGCCAGGAGTGTAGTGAATAAAGTGGATGAGCTTAGAGCGTGGATTGCTGCTTCGAATTGTGATGTGGTGGCCATTACGGAGACTTGGATGTCTCAGGGACAGGACTGGGTGCTTCAGGTGCCGGGTTTTAGATGTTTCAGGAAGGACAGGGAGGGAGGCAAGAGAGGGGGGGGAGTGGCACTGTTGATCAGGGATAGTGTCACGGCTGTAGAGAAGGTGGACGCCGTGGAGGGATTGACTACGGAGTCTCTGTGGGTGGAGGTGAGGAACAGGAAGGGGTCGGTAACGTTGCTGGGTGTTTTCTATAGGCCGCCCAATAGTAACAGAGATGTTGAGGAGCAGATGGGGAAACAGATCCTGGAGAGATGTAGGAATAACAGAGTTGTCGTGATGGGAGATTTTAATTTCCCAAACATAGATTGGAATATCCCTAGGGCTAGGGGTTTGGATGGAGAGGAGTTTGTTAGGTGTGTCCAGGAGAGTTTCCTGACACAGTATGTGGATAAGCCTACTAGAGGAGAGGCTGTACTTGATCTGGTGCTGGCTAATGAACCTGGACAGGTGGAGGATCTCTCAGTGGGTGAGCATCTTGGGGATAGCGATCATAATTCTATCTCCTTCACGATAGCATTGGAAAGAGATAGGATCAGGCAGGCTAGGAAAGTGTTTCTCTGGAGTAAAGGGAAATACAGTGTCATCAGGGAGGAAATTAGACGGGTAAATTGGAAGGAGGCATTCTTGGGGAAAAGTACCGAAGGAAAGTGGAGGATTTTCAAGGAATGTTTGTCTGGAGCTCTGCATGACAACGTTCCGATGAGACAGGGGGGTGTTGGTAGGGTACGGGAACCGTGGTGCACGAAGGTTGTGATGAACCTGGTGAATAAGAAAAGAGAGGCGTACAGAAGGTTCAGAGAGCTAGGAGGTGTTAAGGATTTAGAGGAGTATACGGGATGTAGGAAGGAGCTTAAGAAGGAAATTAGGAGAGCGAGAAGGGGTCATGAGAAGGCCTTGGCGGGTAAGATTAAGGAGAATCCCAAGGCTTTCTACAAATATGTCAAGAGTAAAAGGATGAGATGTGAAGGCATAGGACCCTTAAAAGGTGAAGGGGGAAAAGTTTGTGCGGAACCGTTAGAAATGGCGGTGCTGCTTAATGAATACTTTACCTCGGTATTCACGGTGGAAAGGGATCTGGGTGGTTGTACTGCTGGTTTGCGGTGGACAGAAAGGATCGAGCATGTGGACATAAAGAAAGAGGATGTGTTGGAACTATTGAATGGCATCAAGGTTGGTAAGTCGCCGGGACCGGATGGGATGTACCCCAGGTTACTGTGGGAGGCGAGGGAGGAGATTGCGGAGCCTTTGGCGATGATCTTTGCATCGTCGATGGAGACGGGAGAGGTTCCGGAGGATTGGAGGATTGCAGATGTGGTCCCTATATTCAAGAAAGGGAACAGGGACAGCCCGGGAAATTACCGACCGGTGAGTCTAACCTCAGTGGTTGGTAAGTTGATGGAGAGGATCCTGAGAGACAGGATTTATGATCATCTAGAGAAGTTTAGTATGATCAAAAGTAGTCAGCACGGCTTTGTCAAGGGCAGGTCGTGCCTTACAAGCCTGGTTGAGTTCTTTGAAAATGTGACCAAACACATTGACGAAGGAAGAGCGGTGGATGTGGTCTATATGGACTTCAGCAAGGCGTTCGATAAGGTCCCCCATGCAAGACTTCTTGAGAAAGTGAGAGGGCATGGGATCCAAGGGGCTGTTGCCTTGTGGATCCAGAACTGGCTTGCCTGCAGAAGGCAGAGAGTGGCTGTGGAGGGGTCTTTCTCTGCATGGAGGTCAGTGACCAGTGGAGTGCCCCAGGGATCTGTTCTGGGACCCTTGCTGTTTGTCATTTTCATAAATGACCTGGATGAGGAAGTGGAGGGATGGGTTGGTAAGTTTGCTGACGACACCAAGGTAGGCGGTGTTGTGGATAGTTTGGAGGGATGTCAGAAGTTGCAGCGAGACATAGATAGAATGCAAGACTGGGCGGAGAAGTGGCAGATGGACTTCAACCCGGATAAGTGTGTGGTGATCCATTTTGGCAGATCCAATGGGATGAAGCAGCAGTATAATATGAAGGGTACCATTCTTAGCAGTGTAGAGGATCAGAAGGACCTTGGGGTCCGGGTCCATAGGACTCTTAAATCGGCCTCGCAAGTGGAGGATGCGGTCAAGAAGGCGTACGGCGTACTGGCCTTCATTAATCGAGGGATTGAGTTTAGGAGTCGGGAGATAATGCTGCAGCTTTATAGGACCCTGGTTAGACCCCACTTGGAGTACTGCGCGCAGTTCTGGTCACCTCATTACAGGAAAGATGTTGAAGCCATTGAAAGGGTGCAGAGGAGATTTACAAGGATGTTGCCTGGATTGGGGGGCATGCCTTATGAGGATAGGTTGAGGGAGCTTGGTCTCTTCTCCCTGGAGAGACGAAGGATGAGAGGTGACCTGATAGAGGTTTACAAGATGTTGAGAGGTCTGGATAGGGTAGACTCCCAGAGGCTATTTCCAAGGGCTGAAATGGTTGCTACGAGAGGACACAGGTTTAAGGTGCTGGGGGGTAGGTACAGAGGAGATGTCAGGGGTAAGTTTTTCACTCAGAGGGTGGTGGGTGAGTGGAATCGGCTGACGTCGGTGGTGGTGGAGGCAAACTCGTTGGGGTCTTTTAGGAGACTTCTGGATGAGTACATGGGATTTAATGGGATTGAGGGCTATAGATAGGCCTAGAGGTGGGGATGTGATCGGCGCAACTTGTGGGCCGAAGGGCCTGTTTGTGCTGTGGCTTTCTATGTTCTATGTTAACTCTTAGTCTGACCCAACCTAATACCTTACTACTTCTTACCTTAGTGCTATCAGCTTCTCCTAAACCCTTACGTATCTTCTTCATTTTCCTAATGGTTATTTTAAAATCTCCCCTACAGCACTAGCAAACAGGCCCCCAAAGAACAGTGGTCCTGCCATTTTTTGGGGGAGGTCCCACCTCCCCCAGTACTGATCCTAATGTGCCATAATTCTAAAGCCCTCCCACCCGCACCGTGTCTCCAGCAATACATTTATCTGGTTCATCCTCTCAACCTGGTGTGATTATAAATCAGGTCAAACATCTGGGTCAAACTGATCTCCTGGATGATCTAAATAATTTTATTATTAATTTTCCCCAATTTTTATTTGATTTTTCAGCAGGTCTGGCAGCATCTGTAAGGAGAGAAAACAGCTGACGTTTTGAGTCCAGATGACCCTTTGTCAAAGCTGGACTCGAAACACCGGCTCTTTTCTCTCCTTACAGATGCTGCCAGACCTGCTGAGATTTTCCAGCATTTTCTCTTTCGGTTTCAGTTCCAGTATCCGCAGTAATTTGCTTTTATTTATTTTGTTTTTGACTGTCTCAGAGGATATTTAGAATTATTTTAGGTTATGTGGAAATGTTTAGATTTCATTTATGATTCATTTTAATCTACTGTTACAGTAAATGTATGGTAAACAATAAAGCCAGCTTGCTTCCTCCATCCTCACTCAGAAATGAAGACATGTATACCTCAGAACTTTGTTTACTGGCTGGTCAGATTTTCATGTTAGAAAATAGCTGATATTAAGATGGTCCATTGCATCTTTGGGGCAACACGGTGGCACAGTGTTTAGCACTGCTGCCTCACAGTGCTAGGGACCCGGGTTCAATTCCGGCCTTCGTTGACTGTGTGGAGTTTGCACGTTCTCCTCGTGTCTGCATGGGTTTTCTCCAGGTGCTCCGGTTTCCACCCACACTCCAAAAGATGTGAGGGTTAGGTTGATTGGCCATGATAAATTGCCTCTTAGTGACAGGGGGATTAGCAGGGTAAATACGTGGGGTTACGGGGATAGGGCCTGAGTGGGATTGTGGTCGATGCAGGCTCGATGAGCTGAATGGCCTCCTTCTGCACTGTAGGGATTGTATGTATGTATCTTAACCTTAGTTGAACTTTAAAAAAAATATTAACTTCAATTTCAATGAGTGTGAAGTGGCAGCATTGTCAGACTATCTGCCTGAGAAACCACTCGATAGGAGTACAAAATATGCAGCATAACTACAGCGTTAAACACTTTCTCAGTGAGGAAAAACAGGTGGGGAATTCCACGGGGAATGTGAGGCAAGACAGGTCGAGTATTTGTGTGACAGAGCAGACAGATGGTAAATTTTTAGCCTCAAGTAATAAAGAGGTATTCAGTGAAGAGAAGGGGTGGCGGTGGGAGTTTTGAGACAAAGATAAATTAGAATGCATGTTAAACATGAATGGGGGGAGGGGGGGAATGAATTGAGAGGAATCGGAAACCATGGACCTGCAATAGTTGACACCCTAGCTTGAGGGTCCCATCTAGATTTGCAGAATTTAGCTTGTTTGCCATTCGAAAAGTTGGCACCCAGGGATGCCAGAAATATTGACCCTCCAACTAGGGTGACAACTGACATGACAGACAATGAAACACTGACATGAGATATGTACAAACCACTCTTTATTAATGTTTAAAACACTTGATAAACAGTGAACTGCTTTTTATTTTACTCATTAGAGCACTGACTATTTATTAGTTACAATGAATCATCAGACTCACAGTTTGGACTTAAGTACTACCCATTATATAGAAACCCTAGAGTGCAGGAGGAGGCCATTCATCCCATCGGGTCAAAGAACAAAGAAAATTACAGCACAGGAACAGGCCCTTCAGCCCTCCAAGCCTGCACCAACCATGCTGCCTGACTGAACTAAAACCCCCTACCCTCCCGGGGACCATATCCCTCTATTCCCATCCTATTCATGTATTTGTCCAGATGCCCCTCAAAACTCACTATCGTATCTGCTTCCACTACCTCCCCAGGCAGCGAGTTCCAGGCACCCACCACACTCTGGGTAAAAAACTTGCCTCTTACATCTCCTTTAAACCTTGCCCCTCGCACCTTAAACCTATGCCCTCTAGTAATTGACTTTTCCATCCTGGGGAAAAAGCTTCTGACTATCCACTCTGTCCATGCCCCTCATAATCTTGTAGACTTCTATCAGTCTGCACTGACAACAATCCCACTTGGGCCCTATCCCCGTGACCTCACATATTTATCCTGCTAATCCCTCTAACCGATGCATCTAGGGACACCAAGGGGCAATTTAGCATGGTCAATGCACCTAACCCGCACATCTTTGGACTGTGGGAGGAAATCGGAGCACCCGGAAGAAACCCAGGCAGACACGGGGAGAACGTGCAAACTCCACACAAGCAGTGACCCCAAGCTGGGAATCGAACCGAGGTCTCTGGAGCTGTGAGGCAGCAGTGCTAACCACTGTGCCACCGTGCCATCCATTGCAAGGTGAGGTAATCAGGCTCCCTCTGATGGGTCTTCTTCTCTGAGTTGTGAACTCAGGGGGTCTTCTTAAGCGATGGTCGATCCTGCAGGTCTTGCTGCTGAGGCTGCTAACTTCTCCCTTTTTATTGTTTCTTCCAGCATTGAGAAAGTTCTTTTGCCACGTACACGGATGACCTGTTACCCGTTTTCCTCAATGCTAGTTTGCAAAAGCAGCACACATCTTCTGGACTTGTTTTCTTTGTTGAGTACATCTTCAGCCGGACTCTCTGACCTCGCCTGCAGCTGGGATGCTCGGGTTCACTGCAGTGAATGGAGATTTGGCTGAACGCTACATTTTCTATTCTTGCTGGCAGCGGCAGCAGGACATGAACGGCTGGAGAATTCTGGCCCTTTCACACCTGCTTGCAAAAACAAGCTGTTTCACAGACCTTATGTTGAATACTTTTACCATCACGCTTTCTAGAAGTTTAGCTTGTTAGCCATCCAGTTACACAGTCTTTTGATTTGATTTGTTTTATTATGTCAAATGTATTAACATACAGTGTTCATGTACAAAGATGTGCGGGTTAGGTTGATTGGCCAGATTAAAAATTGCCCCTTAAGAGTCCCGGGATGCGTAGGTTAGAGGGATTAGCGGGTAAATATGTGGGGGTAGGGCCGGGGTGGGATTGTGGTCGGTGCAGACTCGATGGGCCGAATGGCCTCCTTCTGCACTGTAGGGTTTCTATGATTCTATGATTTCTATGTTATTTATAATGATGTGAAATCAGCTGCTTGTTGCTACCAGGCACATAAAGAATCTTAGAATGTCCATGCTGAAGAATAATCAGTAGCTAGTGGCATTGTTAACCACTGTGGCCGGAATTTTATATCCCCCTCGGGAGCAGACAGGGAGGCAAGGGGGAAAATGTAAATTGAGTGCACAATTCACCACCTTGAGAGATCGCACAGTTAAATCTGACAGCCTCCCTGTGGGCCTGGGCAGGTTCCCTCATGATAGCGCACATTGTAGTTCAGGGCGAGCCTCCAAATGGAACAGGTCGCTCCCAGGGGAAGACACATCTCTGCCCCCATGATTGACAACCACCCCTTGCCAAGGCCTGTCTGATTGGTCCCGGTGATCCCCAACCTGAACTCCAAGCCTGCTCTGAGGTTCCTGGTCTGGAGACTGAGTGGTGGCTCCAACACCAGCAGAAACTGATGTTCAGCGACTTGGTGTGAAATCCTGGGCATTGTGTGCAAACAGAGGCTTGTTTAGGCCACAAAGAGAAACCGAGGGGACAACAGTTTAGCCTGAGAAAGGTACTGCGATCTCAAATAACTGAATTAGGGCAGCAGGGTGGCACAGTGGTTATCACAGCGCCAGGGACTTGGGTTTGATTCCCAGCTTGGGTCACTGTCTGTGTGGAGTTTGCACATTCTCACTGTGTCTGTGTGGGTTTCCTCCGGGTGCTCCGATTTCCTCCTATAGTCCAAAGATGTGTGAGTTAAGTGGATTAGCCATGTGTCAGGGGGATTAGCAAAGTAAATATATGGGTTACAGGGGTAGGGCCTGGGTGGGATTGTTGTCAATGCAGGCTTGATGGGCCGAATGGCCTGCTTCTGCACTGTAGGGATTCTATGGATTCTATGATTCTATGAATTAGCTTCCCATTTTTAGTTCTACATGCATGTCTGCACTTTGAAGTATAAAAAAATGCAGTAATGTTAATTCTGAAAATTGTACTTAGATAGTAACTTAAGTATACACTGCACACTTGCGTTCAGCTTTTGAAAGACTACACATTTGCCTCAGAATTGCCTCAGCTATTGTTTCATTGAAAGCCTCCTGAATATATTGCTCATTTGTGTGAATGCTACCAGCTGCTGGTATGATGACAAATTATCAGCAACAGCACACTGAGAGGCTGGTGTCTTTGTGCTTTCCACCCATTTTGTTTTACTCACGTGTGCGGTTCATTTGAAAGAACAGGTGCCAGATATGTCGTACAATAATACTGCTTTAATATTCTGTGAGCCTCGTGGCTGAATAAATTGGATGAAAATAACAGAAAGACAAAAGAAAAGTTCACTGCTTATTTGTTCAGTTTTAACAGTGTTCCCTGACCGCCAGTGTTACAAATAATTCATAGAGAATAATAGCTGAGCGGGAAAGGCTTGCAAGAAGTTACTTAGCACACAGGTTGTGCGGATATCATAAGCTGCAACAGTAAAGATTAAATGGTGTGTCGTCATCAGTAACACTGAGGTTGTGTTACACTTTTAGACATTCTCCTCACCATCTGCTGTTTCTTCTTTGTAGCCCATCCAATCCTTTTCATCCTTTCTGCGTTTTGCAAGCTTTGCTATTCAAATTAATATCTTTTTGTTCACACCATTCATCTATGAAAGAAAGGGTCCTATCTTTTACTATAATTCAAGGCAAAATAATGAGCTGCATAAAAATTGAGTTCTATTCAGGTTTCACAACTAAAAACTAAACTGACATCAACTTCTGCAAAATCCAGATTCTCGCATAAAGCCTTGTGATCATTTTGAGAGTTTGGCCAGCTGTAGATAATAAATTGCTTATTTAGCCTCTATAAATATTTAGCAGCCTGATCCAGACCCGAAATATTGATTAATGCCACAGTTCCAGCTAAACCAATAATCAGATCTGATAATCTGTAAAGTGGCCATTTTGACATAATCCTAACTTGACTAAAACTGACGCGTACGCACGTCACTGGGAGTGTATCGCGGACACCTGCTTTCTCATAGAAGCATAGAAACTAGAAGCAGGAGTAGGCCATTCGGCCCTTCGAGCCCACTCTGCTATTCATTTTGATCATGGTTGATCACCAAATTCAATATCCTAATCCCCTCTTCCCGCCCCCCAAATATCACATGATCCCTTTAGCCCTTCTCAACAGATAAATGCTCCCGTAATATTCTGAGTCAGAAGGAAGCTGCATGCAATTCATTTTTCCACTTATATTCATTTATGCCTGGCCTAAGGAGGCCATAAAATGTGAAGGAGTGCACATATAGTGGTGAAGAGCAGACCCATTGTGAGAAGTTTTGAGACGAATCTTCAATACCCAAAGCATGAGCAACAGGAACCACAATCCATAGTCATAGAATAGTTACAGCATAGAAGGAGGCCATTCAGTCCACCATTTCCATACAGCAACAGCAAATTTAGCTAGTCCCACTCAAGAAATCATAGAATCCCTACTGTGCAGAAGGAGGTCATTTGGCCCATTGAGTCTCCATTGACTTAGCATCCCACCAAGGTAACTCTATCCCTGTAACTCTATGTATTTAATCTGTTCATGTCCCTAACCTACACATCTTGAAACACTAAGGAGCAATTTAGCACGGCCAATCCACCTACCTGCACATCCTTGGAGTGTGGGAGAAACCAGAGCAACCCACACAGACACAGGGGAATGTGCAAACTCCATACAGACAGTCATCCAAGGCTGGAATTGAACCAGGAACCTCTGGCATTGTGAGGCAGCAGTGCTAACTACTGTGCCACCATGCTGCCCTTTCTCCGTAACGCTGCAATTTTTTTCTTTGCAGGTAATTATCCAATTCCCTTTTGAAGCTTTGCTTGAATTTATCATCACCGCACTCTCAGGTGGTGCATCCAGATACCTACCACCTGCAGCATAAAGAAGTTTTTCCTCATGTCACGATTGATTCTTTTGCCAATCACCTTAAATCTGAACCCTCGGGTTCTTGACTCTTCCGCCAATGGAAACAGTTTCTCCGTAGCCACTCTGTCCAGACCCCTAATGATTTTGAACTCCTTTGTCAAATCTCTTCTCAAGCTTCTCTTCTATAAGGAAAACGACACCAGTTTTTCCAATCTAGCCAAGTAAGTTCCTCGTCTCTGGAACAATTCTCATAAATATTTTCTGCACCCTCTCTAAAACCTTCACATGCTTCCTAAAATGATGTCTGGAATTGGACGCATACTCGAGTTGGGACTGAACCAGTGCTTTAGAAAAATTCTTGCTTTTTTACTTCTATTTATGCAGCCCAGCATCCCACAAGCCTTTTAAAACACACTTTCAACCTGTCTTGCCACTTTCAACAATTTCTGTCTCTGTTCCTCCATCTCACTTAGGGATGTACCCTTTATTTTATATTGTCTTTCCTCGTTCTTTGGCTAAAATTACTCCTGTCACTCTTGCATGAATTAAATTTAATCTGGCTTGTATCTGCTCTTTTCACTAGCCTGTCTTTGTCCTTCTGAAGACTATTACTATCCTCCCCACGAGTCATAACACTTTTGCGTCATCTTGAAATGTTAAAAATCGTGCCCTGTATACAGGTCATTAATATGTATGAAGAAAGGCAGAAGTTTGAACACCGACTGACCCCTGGAGACCCCAGTGTGTACACTTTTCTAGTCCCAAAACAACTGGTCACCACTACTCCCTCTTTCCTGTCAATCTCTCTCTCTCTCTCCACAGATTTCGACCCTAGAATGTCACAGAAAAGAGCTAGCTGCTGTAAATAAACATTTTGATAGGATACAGAGCAGGAAAGCTTCCAATTCCTGTAAACACTCATCAAAATTAAAGCTTATTTATTAGTCGCAAGTAGGCTTACATTCACACTGCAATGAAGTTACTGTGAAAATCCCCTAGTCGCCACACCCCAGCGTCTGTTCGGGTATACTGAGGGAGAATTTAGCATGGCCAATCCACCTAACCAGCATGTCTTTCGGACTGTGGGAGGAAACCAGAGAACCTGGAGGAAACCCATGCAAACATCTGAAGAATGTGCAGATTCAAACCTATATTATGAACCATAACTCAGTAATTACAAATGTTTCAATTGAAAGTTAAATGTTACCCTTGCTTGTCCTTTTAGTTTTCTCCTACAACCAGAACCCCATGTGCCTGGAGCACTGCAGCCAGCGTTTCTCAATCTGAGGCGACAGTTTACCAAGTTATATGAAGTGATGTGGGAGCGCTAAACATTGAAGTCTTATTCTTCCAACTGAAATATTGAAGCACTTGTTGAACAAGGTAAATTTTAAAATCAGGAATACAATTAGCGCTGGGGTTTGAGAAGACAAAATGGATCAGGGCCTTGGTTTATGACCATTGTCCAGTGAGCTACACTGAAAGGTGAGTATCTGTGGATGTTAGGTCCAATATGATCTGGTTCAGCAGTATCCAAGCTCATGGAAGAATGGACACTCTGTCAAGGTTTTGAAGGTGGCTTGTCACAAGTCATTCACTCCAAGTGGGAAGAGGAAGAAACTGGTGGAGAAATAACTGAGCAAATAATCATTTTACATCTCTCACGAGGGAAATCACTAATTTTGAATTATATTGTTCTTTTGTAAAGAAGCAATAGGTTTCCTTTAATCCACATTGGATTGGCTCACTGATTTATATGACATATTAGTGTAAATAGCAGGTTCCTATATTCTATGCGATCTTATTGTTTATTCACTGTCAGTGCTGTGTTGGACTTAACAGTCTAACTGTCTGGAAATATGTCAGTGGTGCTTGGATCTTTACAGTCACACACTTTCTGCCTTTTGGATGATGTGAAATCTGTACACTGATACACCTGATCCATTAAAAAGATTTTCATTTATCTATCACCTCATCAGCTCTCTCAGGAATACGGCAAATTATTCAACCAGGACATTATAACAGGAAGGAACCCTAGCATTACTGCAGTCAACATGACAGTGGAAAACTTACCCCCCTGCTTTTTTTTTGACAAAGTGTCAGAAGATCTGGAGAGAAACACGTCAGTTTTCGGTCAGACCCCGACACTTTTTAAAAACATTTTTTGGGAAGATTTTGCCCTCAGCCTTTGTTGGAGAGATTCTACCAATCTCCAGATTAAATTGCAGCCAATGCTCAGGCGAACCATGGTAAGAATTCATGGCCAAAGTGATCACCTGAACTTTTTGTCTTCACAGTTTCAGCAGAAGCGCTGACTTATTTTTACAGTAATTGGGCTGACAGGCTCACTGAAATAGGTGAAAAAGGAATTGAACATCCATTAGAACAAAGAACAAAGAACAATACAGCACAGGAACAGGCCCTTCGGCCCTCCAAGCCCGTGCCGCTCCCTGGTCCAAACTAGACCATTCTTTTGTATCCCTCCATTCCCACTCCGTTCATATGGCTGTCTAGATAAGTCTTAAACGTTCCCAGTGTGTCCGCCTCCACCACCTTGCCTGGCAGCGCATTCCAGGCCCCCACCACCCTCTGTGTAAAATAAGTTGCCATAATTTGATATCACACACAATTGAGGCCATGGTTAAAAAAATAAATGCAATTAAAATCTTAAATTTATAGTATTTGTTACTTCAAGTGTCTCAATTATTTGGGGATGGCAAATGAACAAATTAATTTTATCAGAGGACCAGAGGCCAATAGAATTGTTGAATAGCACTTAATGGACAAAGACCTTTATGTTGAAAAGAGCCACACTCAGTCCTGTATTGATAACACTGTTGATGTTATTACCATTATCGATTAAAGTTTGGTGATTTTTTAAAAGTCTGTATTGTATACTATTATATAATTAAAGATTATTCACGGCATCTAAAGATCAGGTACGATCTGAATTTACTCGCTGAATTTACTTGTTGTTAGTATATGGGGGATTAAACCACATTTATTGTGGTACGATAAAGACATCAAAGCCAGTCAGTTTTGCTTTGATCACAGATCTGTTCCAGTAAAGAATAGCATTTCTTGAATTACAGATATAAAGCATTGAATAGGTTGTATGAAAATAATATGCCAAGGGATTGTGATCAGAAGAAAAGCTTCAAAGCCTTCTTTCAGGGCTTGCTCCTGTGATCGGTGAATTCATTGAGCCAGAGCTTGGGTGTACTATTGAGGCACCAGGGGTGGTGAACTCTTTCTGACGACCGCGTGATTGGCATTCCAAAGGTTCAGTGAGGCATAACCGTTTAGAGAGCATCCAAAGTAATATCCTGGAGGACACTCTGATTGTATATGTGTTTGGTGAAACAGTCCTCAGCATTTGGAATTATATTGACGCAATCATTTTAATCCCAATCATTTTCAAATAGGAAGTTGAATAGCGAGGATAGGATAATAGAATGGTGAATGTGGTGTGAATGGATGAAAAAGTGGAAATCGCAGGTAGAAATATACTTTGAATGGATGTTCAAGGTAAGTTTTTGATTATGTAACAGAGT